>NC_142027.1:94107237-94420071 GCF_982192425.1 Myodes glareolus | reverse complement strand
ACACTCACTGGACATAGTGAGACACAGAACAGTAAGATTCGTGCCAGTATGGAGGGATGAGTGCATCATTGCAGTCCAGCACATCTGTGTGCCTTGGCTCCTGGGAGCTAAGACGCTGGCCAATTCCATTTTGTCTGATGTCTGGTGTTTTCTCAAGGCTTACTGGTCATCTCTTTACAGGTCTTTCCTAGCCACGTTCATCCTTCTTACTCTCTTCACTATGCTCCAGTGGCGTGATGGCTCTGAACTCCTAATGACCTCTATTTTCTTACTGCATACCTTACCCTGCAAATTTGACAGATCTTTCCATCTACATAGACTAGAACGGCCCTGAGAAAGAGAATTCGGTGTGGCAACTGCTAAGACAGGGATATGGGTCCTCATCACTTGGAATCCAGAATTAACCTTCCTCCTTCTCCCTCAAGCATCCTCTTTCTTTTAACTAAATGTCCAAAGTTCTTGATAATCTGGACCTAGCTTGACTTCCTAGCACATCTTCCTTCAGTCTGCTTCCTGTCCTCTTGTCCACACTGTAGCAACATTGCATTAAATGTCTTATTAGGCACCCCCCCACACACACACATTTCCTGCAGATTTGTTTCTGTCTCTGCTTTTTGTCTTTGTCTGTAGTCCCCCCCCCCCCCCGCCAGTTACCTTTACTATCAGTTAAAATTCTCTTTATTGTCTAAACCCATTAGATTCCAGGCTCTCCAGGAAGCTTTTATTTATCCTGATATCCACAGATAAACGTAGCTATCATTCCTCATTAAAGAAACTTTTCTTTGAAACCTATGAAGATGACTACAGAAAACCACAAATGGTCAAGATGCAGAGGAGACTTGATTATGGAGTGCCTAGCCAAGGTGAATGTATCTAAAACAGGACTCCCACACCTAAAGCTCGGGTATATGGAATAAGGGACAGAAAAGTTACAAGACTAGGAGGACCCAAGTAATCTACTGTGAGATTGTGTCTCCTAGAAAAGACAGGGAAGTTTCACCCAGAATACCTAAACAATATGACTACCTAAGTAAGACCTAAAGAAGTACAACACCAAAAGACACATTATCAGGGAAAGGGGAAATTTCACAGGGCCCTATCTATAAACAAAGAAATATAGGCTGTAGAGGGCCGCAACCACACTCTCCACCATAGATGGCGCTGCACCACCAGGTGAGCTAGAAAGCTCACATGTGTTGGTATTTTCCACTACTCCCAAGGTTTCACCTGGGACTGGGAGCAGTTGACCAATCCAGGAAGGACACGTCCAGAGCAGGGTCTGTTTCCTTTATAAGGGATGGGTTTCATCTTATCTGGGTCTCTGCCATGTGGCTTATGCTCTAGCTCCCAAGAGACATAAAGCTTTTCTGCAGAAGGATCCTATGTGTACTGCGTGGTTCTTGCTGGCGAGACGGTAGCGCGGGACAATAGGCCATTAAGGAATTGAGGAGAAATTGTATTTCCCAAGATTAACCCCCTAATTGGCTATCCAATACTAAGTGGTCAACCTTGAAATCATTTACAAACAAGTAACGCTAAACAGACTGAGCAGGTTATATTTATATAGCTATATATTTGTGTTTGTAAAAATAATAATTGAAGAAAAATAGACCATGACTTTGAGAGGGAGAGGAGGGAGGACATGGAAGGGGTTGGAGGGAGAAAGGGAGCAGGGAAAATGATGCAATTATATTTTAATTTAATAATTAAAAACAAAGTAATTTTAAAATAACATCATACTTGACCTAGAGGGTTTGGAGCTCATGAATGGCACATGAAGGATTTTTTTCAGGATCCCTTTGAATCCCAAATTCATTATATTTATATGAAGTGGTGTAGTGTTTGCATAAACCCTTCACACTTCCTCTAGCATACTTCAAATCATCTTTAGGTTGATTGTAACATCTAAGGGATTATAAACCCTATGTAAACAGTTATTAAGCAACATTGTTTAGGGGATAATGATAAGGCAAAAATGTTTACGTGTTCACTATAGACAATTTCTTTTTGAATATTTTAGATTCTTGCTTGGTTGAATCTGAAGTTGCCAAATTGTAGATACAGGCAATACAACATACAGGTGCAAAACTTGCCATCAAAAGCAACATGTATGGAATTAGAGGAAGAGAATTAGTGTCATAACTATCGCCGGTGATGCCGTGCACCCTATGAGAAGCTTCTAGTCCCTGCCATTGGAAATTATTAGTACAAAACTTAGTTTTGTACCTGGAAAACCACTGAGCCTTGGGCTTCATCCTCTCCCTAGAGAAGATGCTCCATATCTTTCCTGGAAGTTTTATGTGCTTTCATTGGCTTGGGTAGTATTTTGTTGATAGGTATAATTGGTAGCATAGAGAAATGACATTAAGGGGAAAAGACAGCAGCAGGTCATGGTTCAGATACCACAGAAATGACAACTGTTTAATTGTCACATCTAAGTCACACCAACCTGTTATCCCAGCCTCTGTCACTGTGATGGTAAGCTATTTGGAGGATATGGTCTAGCACTCCATTTCATTTCATGTGTTTTAAGTGATCCCTGCTAGGGGAAGCCCAATGGAGACAGCTTGTTCTAAGACCCACAATAATGTTTTGTTTTGTTTTTTGACTGCTTCTTTCTGCCTTGTCAGACTTGTGCCTACAGTTCCAGGTGCTCCTGTGAAGCCATGCTATTTTACCTTGAACCATAAATATCTAGACAACGCTGTGTTTACAGACATAGTAAATTGAGGGAAAGGAAAGCACTTTTCAATGATGGCCAAGGATAGAATAAAGAAAATAAGGGAATGTTATGGTTTAGATCTTAATTGTCTCCTAAAGACTTATACTACAGGCTTGGTCCTCAGCCTGTGGCACTGTTGAGAGATGGTGGAAACAGGCCTTGGGCAGGAGAGAAGTTGCATCATTAAGGGTGTTCCCTAGATAGGGACATTGAGACATTTATCTCTTCCCCTCTCTCTTTTGATTTCTTGCAGCTCCAATGTCACATGCTGACATAGATGACATTCTGTGACATCCAGACCCAAAGTAATATGGTCAAGCAGTCCTAGACTGAACCTTCTGAAACTGGGAAGTTAAACAAGTTTTTCTCCTTTCTAAAGTTGATTTTCTTATAAGAGTTTTGCCACAGCAAAGGCAGGCTCTCTAACACAATGTACCTATAAATACTTCCGACCTCTTCCCTGTCCATTAGGACAACCAGAGGGTGAATGCTAACAGCCTCCGAGTGGTCAGGAGAAGACTGTGAAAGTGGTGAGCCTGGGTCTTTAGGAACTGTGCAGCTCCCACCCCGTTCTTGAGAGATGGAGACACTGAAACCCACAAGGGTGAGGCAGCCTTCCCTACACCAGCAACTTTCCCTTGGGTCGAGCAATCTTTCTGCTTCTGTTGGCTTCATAGAAGCCATGGCTCAGAGGTCTGATCTTCTTCCAGGGTCCCTCTACTCTGTATTGCTGAGCCAGTTACACAGACATGCGTGATACAAGATGAACTTAGCAGACTTGAGATAAGGCTACATTGGCCATAAAGAAATATGAGGTACTTCAGACACTGTCCCAGAGGTTACAGTGTTGCCACTCTGCCTGGGAATAATCCATTGAAAGTGTATCATTGTGCTTATCTGAACACAAACAGAAGGAGATTATAGTGGAGGAAATACCATGTGACCACACAGTCAGCTAGATTTATAGACTTGTGGCCAGTAGAGTCATCGGTACGAGAGCCAGTGGAGGCTTTCAATGGACAGAGCCCCCCACCCCCTTCTGCAGTTATGTTTTGCTTTGTTGGGTATTATCTTGTACTTTCTTGGTTTGAATGGAAGTTTCTTTCAATTGGTTTAAATTCAAATGCCGGAGTCCAGTTGAGGCCAGTAATTATGCAGAAAGCCATCATTAAGCAGGAATTCAAGTATACGACCACACTAGTAGTTGGGACTACTGCTGCCTTGGATAGGCAGAGTGAAGGCCTGAATTCAGACCAAAAGGAAACGGTCAGAGGATTTCTACAAGTTTTTCTCTTTTTTAAGTTACAAAATGGTATTGTTTTAATAACTTTCTAGCTTAGCTCCAAACATGGTTAGAATTATAGTTCATGGGGAGTTCTGTCTAATTTAGTTACAATACTACATTTAATGCTTATACTATGTGCACGTCTATGTATCTGTGTGTGTGTTTAATAGAAAAAACCTGCATTCCGAAACACTGTGTTGGATCGGACAGAGAAGGTTCTCTAGTACAGTTCTGCATTAGGTGCTATGATTGCATCAAAGGATTTAAGATGCTTTGGGTTTTCAAAATACAATTACAGTTTTGAGGTTTTCCCACTCCTATCTGTCCCCTACTTAAGCTAAGAACCATTGTGTAGAATTCTGAAGTTTATAAACACATTGAATTAGTTACTTATCTGTTGACTGAGTTTTCTGTCCTGCCTAGTTCCTGCAGTCATTAAGTCCCGAAGTGGTGCCCAATGTGGGGCGCCAATTGATGGCGTAAGTCACAAAACAATCCCACACCAGTTTAGAATTATGAATAATAAATAGGTTATTTATTTAAGGGGAAAACTTACAGATCACTGTCCTAGACAAACAGTCCTCTGAACAAGAACAGAGTCCAGCAGCCAGAAGCAGGAACCCAAAGCAAGAGAGGGAGCACACGGTTACCACTGCTTTTTACAGTATAAAAGACCACACCCAAGTGGGCTGGTACCTTAAAGGCTATTGGCGGAAGGAGCAAAATGTGTTCCCACAGCACATATTCTTGATCTTCAAAGTAAAATGAAAATCTTGTCAAATGCCTGACATTGTAGACAAGAAAGGAGAGGAAGCTGTAGCCCATGGTGGCCCATGGTCAGTGGGAAAAGATTAGAGCCACCACATGGGGCCCTAGATACAGGTCTAACACATGGGGGCCTCTGGCCTCTGCGAGCTGGTCACACACAGCCTTGACCTATAGTGGCGCTCTGCAGGAGACCTCATGGTCAACACGTTAGTGACGAACAGAATTAAAAGCTTTTCCTCCAGACTATTTCTTTGTAGTGGAAGCCTTGTTGCCTCTTGTTAGAACCACGTAAAACTGAGCTGAGTTTCCCTCCTAGATGCAGTTTCAAGACCCTGGAAATGTGTGTCACAGAGCACTCAGGCAAGCTTGCTACTCTCCTCTCACCTAAAGGAAACATGCTGGAGCTTCTGGGCCCTCGCCCGCTCAGAGCTCTCAGACCCAGCTCCTGCAGCCACCGCAGGCCTCCCGCAGCAAGCTGTGCGGAGTCCTCGGACAATCCTGATGCTTCTTTTCGTTTTGCCTAGTGTGAATAAAACATTCTCACGTTTCCCTTGGCAGGGAAGCCTCTCCCACTTGGCTCTCCAGGCTGCTCTGGCTGCTGGGCATTGTACATGCCACCCAGTGCACGTTTGGCAGTTTGCCCATTGCAGGCTTTAGGAGTATCAGGACCTACCTGCATTAGGGGAGCACTGCTCTCAGATTCCACCAGCACCTTGAGGCATACCCAGACCACCCCCCAACACACACACATTGCTTCAGAATACATTTCATCTTCGCAGATTTCTTGTCAGGTGGGCACAGCCTTTCCCTTTCCAAACAAGGCAAGCAATGCATGGAGAGGCTGGAGGACCTGGGCAAAACGTCTTTACACAAAAGCAGAGAAGGCAGGATTAAATACAGAGTTCCATGGAGATACAGAGTGCTCCTTCTGAAGTCCTCTGCCTCTCGTGGACAAGGAAAGGCAGCGAGGTGGACAACACGGCAAGGTCTGCCCTGCCACGTAAAGTCTTTTCCTGAAGGTCTCTACACCTGCAACTTGTCTCATTGCCATTCACAGTCATGATTAGAACTCCAATCGATTTAGTGGACAATAATCTAAAAATCAGAAAAATAGGGAGCAAGATGAGAGTCTGAGAAAGAGGCCAAGGTGGCACCTGACAACTGATGAGCCGGTCTGTCTCAGCAGGACGTCAGATGGCCTAAGGCCCCGGAGGAGGAGCAGGATGCCTTCTCCTTTGTGTAGGAGTGCACAGAGCACACTCCCTTCTTCACACAGCTACACACAGGCACACGCAGGCTCATGCGGCCTTACTCCTGTGGGAACACCTTCAGATGCCCCACTCTCCCAGCCAATGGCAAAACTCTGGCTTACTGAAGAAATATGAGTCTCAGTTATATCACTGCTAACTGGCCCACAACCGTCTCTTCCGGGCCATATGAACCTTGCCCCTGCTGGTTGTGTCCCCCCCGTCATACCCAAATAAGTGACCTAGGAAGGACTGAGCAGTCACAATGAAGAACTGACCACATTGCGATGTAGGAAGAAAAGGTTCAATTTGCTACAGAAAAGGCAAATGAGGGAGGAGAAATAGCGGTCACAAATCTTGCCCCTCCCCCAACACACATGAACCGTCGCGGGGTGAGGGCTCCTTCCTGATACAGGCAGAGCTGTTGAGAATGGGAACACCAGCCACAGGAGTGAAGTCATGCAAGTGCTATGCCTCCAAAGGCCACAGGAATTGTGGAAAGATTTATGTAAATATCTCATGCATTCTTGTGATCTAAGGTTTATGGAAATGAAAACCACAGAGTAAAAGCCTATGCCACAGTTCGTCCTCCTTCTTCCTCTCTCTGCTTCAGAGTAAACTTATAGAATATTTTCTGTACTAGGCAATAAAATCAGTTGTTTCATATTTTATCACCAGGAAGACATACACCAAAATGTGTAGCAAAAATGGACCTAACAAGACTCCGTTTGGGCGGAAATGGAAGGGACATGACTGTGTATTCCATAACTTGGCGTGGAGCCTGAACCATATGGGCGAGAGTGGGTGCAACGTTACTAATGTCCCGTGAGCTTTGGGCTTTCTTCCCTAGCTTCTTAATTTTGTGGAGGATATGGAGTGGGATGTGTCACACGCAGAGGCTTGCTCGGATATTCAACTTGTTGACGCATCCTTGGAATCAAGTTAAAAGAAGCCTCAGAGGAACACATGGTTTCCCATGTAGGCCCCACCCAGGGCATGCCCTTCTCCCGGCTCAGCATCAGGCCTTCTGGAGTCTCTGGCCTGGCAGTGAGGGGGCCGTTCTGGAAAGGGGCAGCAGATGCTGTGGGAACTCTTCGGCTCCTTCCTTGGCACTGCACGGCAGGGAAGTCGGGGCCACGCGAAAACATTTCCACGTTAAGTTGATGTACCTGTGTGTGACGCTAAAATTTTCAATGGCTTTCTGTACTAGTTTCTTCCTTCCTTTCTTCCTTTCTTCCTTTCTTCCTTTCTTCCTTTCTTCCTTCCTTCCTTCCTTCCTTCCTTCCTTCCTTCCTTCCTTCCTTTCTTTCTTTCTTTCTTTCTTTCACCCATCCTCCATTTCCCATGGCCACTTTACAGTTATACATGCTCCCCATATAGTGAGTGGACTTGACTCAAAGGAGTACCCAGCAGGAAATTGCCTGATTTAAAAAAAAAATAGCAAAGTTTCCTTTATTGTCTTTGAATGAAATCTTCGCCATATCCCACAGCTTCACTGTTTCAGGTATTGAAGGTCTGTCTGGAATTAAATAAAATCTTTAATCACTTGCCCCAAAGAAAGTGTTTCCTGTCCCTGCTCCCTCTCAGCTCTGCCTCAGCACTGAGGCCTGACTTGGGGAATGAGAACATTCCTTTTAAATCTTTTGTTTCTGTTCTGCAGTTACTTTCTGCCGGGGAAGGAAGGGGCTCATTTTCTGATGAAGCTATTATCTGACATCAGCGACTCCCTAGGGACTCTGAGGACTACTTTTCCTAACGTATGTTCTCTCTCTCTCTCTCTCTCTCTCTCTCTCTCTCTCTCTCTCTCTCTGATTTTTTTTTTTTTTGGAAAACATCCATTTCAGAAGGACACACTTGAACATCACACAGCAAAAAACTTTGACTGAGTCTTGACTTCTCCGTGGATGTGAGCACTGTAGAATCGTGTACATAGGGATGCGAACCACTCTCTGCCTCCTCAGTAGAAACACAGCTCCCCTCCATCCTAGTCTCCTTGTGCTGCCATTGGAGAGGCTTATGTAGTCCCTTGCAATTAGGTCTTCTGATGGGAAGCACAAACAATCAGTCTGCAAGGCCTCATTGATAGGCCCTGCCCAGTGCCACTAAACATGTGTAGCGTCTTCACTTGGCTTGAATACCATAGCACCTCACTCCCCATTGATCCAAAAAGTTCCCTTCTATGGAAAAATTTATCAAATGGCAGAGCTGTCATAGGAAGTCTATGAGGGTGAGTCAAATAAAGAAACAGAGTTGTGAGAACATGCAAAAATAGTCAAAAGTGTTCAGTGATCAAAAGAATGCTGAACTAAGGAAAAGATTAAAAGTAGAAGGAAATCTTTTTTGACACTTTTATTTGTTTCCACTCCACCCCCACCCCCAGCTTGTGGGTGATCTGAAAAAAGACAGCTTCCATTCTCAGAAGAGAACTCTAGTCTATGATTCCACGATCTGAAATGAAGATTGCAACGAGTGTCGTAACTCTCTGAAGAACTGATATGAGATGTCTCTGTCTGCTTAGACTAGTCCCAAAATGACTCAGGGTGAAGAGATAGTAGGGATTGCTCAAAAAACACTCAGTGATCTACAGCCTCTTGGCAGAAGACAACAGTTGAGACATCCAACTGACCACATAAATCTGAGGAAGGAAATCTGGTTATCATTTCTTTGTGAAATTAGAAAAGTCAGAAGCACTGCAATTCCTTGGGAAAGTTGGAGAGCAATCGCCACGCTCCAGGGAGAACACATGCGTGGAGAAGACCTAAGATGACTCATCGCTTCACTGGCAGACAGCTTCGAAGCCCCAAGCAAGCCCAAGATGAAGAATAGAAGAATTGCAAACATTGACTAAATGAAGATGTGCCCCAACACAAGATTGGTTGTCAAATGTAGGAAAGGTGCTGCTTGTTTTATCTGTTAAAAATTCTGATGCTTAAGGAACATTTTATCAAGATATTGGCTATGAAGAAAGCTCCTTTCTTGTACCAGCCTGGCCTGAGACAGGCTAAAATCTCTCATCAGACAAAACCAACAAAAGAAGTCCACATGCTCAAATCACAATACAAAAATACAAACAGTATGAAAGACCAAGACAAAATGTACTTCTCCATTATGAAAATGAAAATTACCCAGATGACCCAAAACACAGAATTTAAAAGGACAATCACAAAAAAATTCAAGGAGTTTAAAAGAGACATGAACAGAGAGATGAACTTAAAGAAGATAAAAATAAAGTCCAAGTAATGTTTTAATAGCTTGTTTATATCATAGAAACTTTTTATCCCTCTTTCACTATGGTGGATAGTTTTGCTGGGTACAGAAATCTAGGCTAGCATCTATGGTCTTATTCAGCTTAGAGTGCATTGATCCAGGTTCTTCTTACTTTTAGTAGTTCTACTGAGTTTAAATGTGATATATGCTGAATGAACTGATTAAGATGATGCAACATTTGAAAACTGTATTCACTGAAGAGATCAAAATACTACCAACAGTTTATGCTGAAATGAGGAGGAAGTAATTCAGTGATTCAATTAGAAAACTCAAGGAAAAAACTTACAAGTTAGATGGATGAAGTAGATTATAGAATATCTATATTGAAATAAAGTTGAATAATTGGACCACTAGAGCAAACAATGAAAAAAATTAAAAACATACTAAAGGAGCAGGGAGAAATTATGGAACAAAATGACCAAATCTATAAATTGCAGGCATAGAAGGAGAAGAATCCCAAATCAGTTGCATAGAACAATTCTTTAACAAGATAACAGAAGAAAACATCTCCAAACAAGGAAAGATGCCCTTATACAGACAAAAGAAGCACACAGAAGACCAGATAGGACCAGCAAAGAAACTTCTCACAGCATATTATAGCTAAAGCACTAAATATACAGAACAAGGTAAGGGTATTGAAAGCTGCAAGAGAAATGTTACATGAAGTATGTAAAGGAAAATTCACCAGAGTCACAGCTGATTTCTCAGTAAAATTGCTAAAAACAAGAAGAACCTGAGCAATGCATTCCAAGTTGAAAAGACCACAGATGTTAACCTAGATTTCTGTACCCAGCAAAACTATCCACCGTAGTGGGAGGAGAAAACATTTTTTTTCATGATATAAACAAGCTAAAATAAATTATGCCCACAAAACTAGCTCTAAAGAGAAGACTGGAAGCAATAGTTTATAATAAATAAATGAACTGTAACTACCGAAACACGAAACAGGACTGAGGAAAAAAACCAAATTGATTTCAATCACATACTTTTCAATAGCTTTAAATAAGAATGACTTAAACTTTCAAATCTAGACATAGTATAGGTGAATGAATTAATTTATACAAAATTCACCTATATATTGTCTAAAAGAAATTCATCTTCAAAGACAGATACCACTTTTAAGTAAAAGGATATAAAATACTATTCCAAGCAAATGGGAACAGAAAGTGAGCAGTTTTTTTTTTTTTACCATACTAAAAGACTTCAAAGTAAAACTAATCAGAAGAGATAAAAGATACTTCATTCTAACCAAGGGAACAATTATTTAAGAAGACATTACAATCCTAAACATATATGCACCAAACTCTGGCAGATCCAGCTTCATAAAATGCCTGTTAGTGGACTTAAAGATCCAGATTAAATCCAGCTAGGCAGTAAGGATGGAAAGACCTCCTGGGATCATGCATTGGCAGAATTAATATTGTGAAAATGAACATTGCACCAAAAGCAATTTATAGATTCAATGTAATCCCAATCAAAATCCCCAGGACCTTCTTCAGAAAAAATAGAAAAAGCAATCATAAATTTCATATGGAACCATAAAAGAGCCCAGGGAGGCCAGCAATTCTGAGCAAAAAGAGCAATGCTGGAAGGATTGCCATTCCAGGTCTCAACAGTCATTGCAGGGATATAATGATAAAAATCAATATGGCACAGACACAAAAACACACAGGTAGATCAATGAGAAAACAGAAGACTCAAACATGTGTGCTCATGACTACTGGCATTTGGTATTTGAGAAAGGGAAAAAAACACACTCTGGAGAAAAGATATCATCTTAACAGTGTTGGGACAACAGGAAGCCCACATGTTAGAAGGATGAAATTAGACGTGTATGTATTACCCTGCACAAAGTTCAACTGTATGTTGATCAAAGACTTCCATTTGAAACCTGCACTGCTGAAGTTGCTAGAAGAAAAGATAATAAGACCCTGAATGATAGGTAAAGGAAAGGAGTTTCTGAATAAGACTTCATTTGCTTGGGAACTCAGGTCAATAATTGCCAAATGAGACAGGAGAGAACTAAAAATACCGTCTGCACAGCAAAAGAAACAATCAAGAGTGCAGAGGAAGCATACAAAGAACTCAAAAAACAAAAAAATTAAGAAAACAAATGACCTTATTTTAAAAATGCCCTACAGATCTTAAAGGAGAGTTTGCAAAAGAAGAGACAAAAATGGCTAAGAAATATCTTCAAAAGTGTTTATCACCCTTAGAAATTAGAGAAGTTCAAATGAAACTATTTGAGATTTCATATTGTCTTAGTCAGAATGACTAAAGACAAAGAAAAAAACAAAACAGAACAAAACCTGACAACAAATTCTGAGGAAGATTTGGAAAAGGAACAATCTTACTCACTGTTGGTGAATTGCATACCAGCACAGCCATTTTGGAAATCAAAAAGCTAAAAGTAGATTTATTGTATGACCAGGTATACTAGCTCAATACTATACCAGGTCTATACCAACACTATACCAGCTCTATACCTGCTCTATACCAGCTCCATACCAGCTCTACACCAACTCTATACAAGCTCTATAGCAACACTATACCAGCTCCATACTGGCTCTACACCAACTCTATACAAGCTCTATACCAACACTATACCAGCTCTATACTCACTCTATATCAGGTCTATACCAGTTATATAGCAACTATACACCACCTCTATACTAGCTCTATACCATTTGTATACCAGCTCTATACCACCTCTATACCAGCCCTATAGCAGTTCTTAGTCTCTGCCCAAAGGACTCAGTATCCTTCTCCATAGATGCTTTCTCGTTGTCATTGCCATTCTATTCACATTAGTTAGAAAATGGAAACAAACTAAATATCTTTCAACAGATGAATGAATAATGAAAATATGGTACACCTACACAGCAGGATTCTATTTAGTTTTAAAGAAAAATTGAATCATGAAATTTTTAAGTCAGTGAATGGAACTAGAAAATATACTCAGTGAGGTAACCCAGACTCAGAAAGACAAATGTTACAGTTCTCAGAATACTGATGGAAATGGATAAAAAAAAAAAAAGTTTAGTTTGGTTTACGACACAGGGAACACAGCCCAGCACAGTGGGGATGGCACCATGTTGGTTGTATATTGAAGATGTGGTGGACCATGAAGAGGCTGGGTACATGGCAGCAGGAGTCAGGAGAGTTAGAAATGAATCTAGGACTGGGCTGTAGTCTTTAGCATGGTTCCTATGGCATTGTATCTTCAGGTTATGCTCAGAAAACTAGACTAATACCATCAGCTTGGGATTAAGTACTCAACCATGTGAGCTAGTGGGAATGATTTCATATTTAAACAACAGCAATAGGGAACAGAAACAAATAATTAACAGTCTGCTCATGCTCACATAAGCGAAAAGGTGGAAATAACCCAGCACACAACAGCAAAAGGTTACCAACGTGTGGAATATATAAAATATTGATAAGTGTTACAGTGTGGGTGACCTTAAAAGCTTGCCATAGAAGAGAAACCACATAAAGGCCGTATATCTTACAGCATTTATTTGAAATATACAGACTCGGTAAGCTCAGAGACAGAATATTGATTTTGAGAGGTGAGCACTTAAAGGAGAAATAGGAGAAACTGCTTAACGTGTGAGGGCTTACACTGGTGTAATGGAAATATTCTGGACTTAGGTAGAGATGGTGGTTGTGTAACATTGTGAATATAAGTACCTCCAAAGCTCACATTCACTTTAACGCAGTTGTTTTAACAAAGTGACCTCATAGCATGCTGCACCAATCAGGAGCCTACCTTAGGAGGAGAAGCAAAGTCCCAGGACATTGTGTGCTCTTTAGAGAATCTCATTTTCCTTAATTTGTTTTGTCTTTCCTATAACAGGCCTCAATGATGGATCCTCATTGAGAGGAAATGCATGTCTCACGGAGCATATGAGCATCAGGGGAATTTTGGTGTGATGTGCAGCCTGACCTGCCAAGTAATTCATGCCTGTCTAGTGCTATGGCCTGCTTTTATAGCTCTTCTGCGTGTTCAAAAGATGGTAGCTTCAGAAGGAGCTTTAGGATCCACAGGGCTAGTGCCCCTCCTTTCAAATATGGAGAAACTGAAGTTCAGTTGTAGTAGATCCTTGCTTGAAATCTACAAAGACAGGAAACAGGTCAGCAATTGTGTAGTGGGGGATTGTGCTCTAATGTGACAGTGTCTTTTGGTTGAGGAGTCTCTAGAATCGAGGAAGGTGCTGGTTTTACCATGTGAGTTTGCCAAAATCACAGACTCTGCACCGTAAGTGGGTGACTCATAAGATGATATCCAATTCTATTTCAATGGAGTTTATGTTACTTTAAAAAATCTTGGATTTGGGGCAGTATCTCCTTGGGTACGGTGCTTACTGGGCAAGCACAAAGACCTGAGTTAAGATCCTCAATGCCCTCATAAAAGCTGGGTGTGCTGGCATACACCTGTATCCCTACACTCTTTGGATGGGAGCACGTGAGGTAGAGGCAGACCCATCCCAAGGGTTCACTGATCAGACAGTCCCTCTGAAATGATGAGCTCCAAATTCATAGGGACACTCCACCTAGGAAAAAATAAGGGGGGGTAGGGGAGCAATAGAGGAAGAGGGCTAAAGTTGAACTCTGACCTTCACAGGTTGATGCACAGGCAAGCACATCTGCACATCCACATGCGCGCACACGCGTGTGTGTGTGCGCGCACACACACACAGTCACCAGTGCATGTGTGTGCTGAGTGGCACGTTAACTCATCAGCTAGCCTCCCATTATAACAACTTTCAAAATGACCCTTTATCAAGGCACCTGTGTCTTTTGCTAGAACAGACATCTACATTCACTTTTTAAATTACTTGCTTCTGAGACAATTTCATAGGTGACTCCTTAAATATTCTCCTCTGGACTTCATGTGCGAATCAGCTTGGTTGGTCTTATGGTTAGATCCACTGTGTGGCATGAAGATGCTACCATGGTTTACACAAGTGTTACCTAAAGGCCTAGTTACCAGGGGCTGCTCCCCAGAGGATTAGTATTGGGAGGTGTTGTAGGAGTGGTTGCCTGTAGAAGGTCTATAGGTCACTGGGAATGTGCCCACTCAAGAAGCTCTAAGACTGTAGTCAATTCTCTTTCCCTGTGCTTCTTGGCTTGAGCTATGTGACCCTCCTGCCATGATGTGCCACCCTGACCCATTGGCCACCTGATTTTAAATTTAAACCTTTGAAACTTTAAGTAGAAATGAATTCCTTACTTTTAAGTAGCCTGTGTCCATTATTTTGTCACATACATTTAGGGACAAAAATCTGCCCAGAAGCAAGCAACAAAGTGCCCAGTTTTAAAGATCTCCCCATGAAATCAACCTGGCTGGCAAAGGTCTGTGACCACCTTCAGGAGAGGGCCATGGAAGATGAAATGGGAAGGACATGCCAGATTAAGAGACTGTGTCCTTCCACCTATATTCCTAAGCCCTTGGTGTAAGAATTCCATATGAGCTGGATGCGGTGGCACACGCCTGTACATCTAGCTACTCAGAAGACTTATGTGGAAGAGATATGAGTTCAAGGACAGTCTGAATTATAAAATGAGAATTCTCCATACACTTCATTTAAAAAATATAAAAGAAGAAAGAAAAATAAAACAAAGAGAAAGAAAATATTCGTAAACTCCTGCTAGCATAGGTGTGTATAAACAGTGACTCTGAAGCATATAGAAATCCCTGTAGCAGAGTCTGCTTTGCTTTTTCTCAGTCATTCTGATCCTGCGTCCTCAAAAATGGCTCCCTTGGCTTGGTCCCCGAGGACAGCTCCACTTCCACTTCTGTAGGAAACTTCTTCTGGCTCTCTCTCCCAGAACTGGTTCAATCAAGCACAGGGCTGGACTTGGCAGCTGCACTGACTTGGAGGCAGGGGGCATCCTCTTTGGGAAAACAGTTCCTGGGCCTGAATGGGAAAGAAGAGCTTTCACTTCTCACAGGATCAGCCTCGCCTTGGGCTTTACGCACAGTGGTGGATCTCAGTTTATTTACACAGACCTGCCTCTCTACTGTGCAGGAAAGAGTCATCCTGAGTACCAGATGGTTTTCTAGAATCTAGAAACAGCTTCTGCTTCTACCTGCCTACGAAATGCTTCCTTGCCTGTCCTATTTGCTTCTGGAGGCAGCAGCCTTGCTCTCCAGACCGAAGCCCAGTGGCCTGTTGTTTATCTTCTCTTCTCAAACAAGTTTCTCTTCATTTGATAGAATCTTTCGTTTTCAGTATGTCGCTTCAGTTTCCAAGAATTTCTTTGTTTACTCTCATCTGGAGATCTCTGAAGACACCATCCAGGGTTGAGGATTCCCTACTTTTCCTTCCAGATACTGTCCAATATTCTGCTGGTGGCTGTCACTGGACACAGAGCAAAATATTGATGGTCTAGGCACCCTCCTGCCATTGTGGTGCCAGCCCGAGACATCCTTGCCACTATTAGAGGGGCCAGAACCAGATGGCAGAGATAAAGTGTTTTGTTCCTTAGCTCCCTGCCTTTTGACAAGTGTGGAAGACAGAGAGCCTCCCAAGGGATATGTGGAGAACTTTGTTCTCCAGCAGCGACCCCTTCCCTGGGTGCAGGCCTCCTGCCCTTTGGATTCTTCCATGACCTTCATTATCCAGAGATAAATCTGGACCCTCTGGACTGGTCTACTAGATGCCTCCCAAGCTCCCTCCAGGAACCAACTGCTCCCTGTAGTCCTGCTCCTCTGACAATCCTTAGGGCCCTATGATATTCACGCCCAGCATACCCCTTCATCCCTTCAATGAGGGGCTCCAATGGCCAGAGATTCTCAGGGAGTCTTCTCTCAAGTTTTTAAAAAAGCAGAATTGATGATGATGTTACAATGTTTATCACAGTACACTGTGAACCACTGTGTCCATGCCTGTCTCCTTAGATGGAGAGGTCCTTGACTTCGGTTTAGCATGTGTTCCACTAAACAGCGCCTAGTAAATGTTCAAGAAGTACATTTTATGTTTCGTGTAAGCGATGACTCCAGCTACAAACCTAGGGCAACAGAGTAGCAGGAGGTTTGGGAGCACCACAGAAGGATATAAGGGACTAGCTCATATTTGTGAGTGTGGAGGCTGAATAAAGGGCTTCTGGGGCAAGCCGAAGATGATCAATGTATGTTCAGATATTTGACTTTTGTCATAAGCAGGTAGGGTACTCTTTCAAGCTTCATATATCACCCAAGAGGATTAACTCTACCATTCTTACTGAGTAAATGTATTTGCTTAGATAATACAGTTGCTACTTCCTTTGGTCTAAATCCTTTGTGCTGACAGAAAGAAGTGATGGTGGATGGTGATAATTTAGAAGCAGAAGGCATTTTATAGGATGGAAGGAAGTACCACTTACCCTAGTTACCTCATGAGTATCCTCCCTTGCAGGCCACAGTGGCAAGCACAAGGGATGATACACAGAGAGGCTGGTGTGACAGAGAATCTGGATATGCGCTTCTGTGTCCTCAGACAAGCAGCGTCAGCAGCAGATGGTGATTTTAAAACAATATATTTCTCAGATATGTTCCATGGAGCACCAATCATCGACAGTCTTTGTAAATACTTCATGAGAGAAAGACATGTGGAGATCAACCAACTCCATTTTAGAAACATAAAACAGGCTTCCCTCCCAGAGACTCTCCTCTCCCAGGGTTATAGAGAGAGAAATATGCACCATCTTGGACAGAGAAGCCACTGCTCTCAGGAACAGCGTGAGCATATGTTTTGGAAACGCTAAGATGTTAGAAGCCAGAAGATGTGGTTGGACATCTTCACATGATCTCCCCACCCAGTCTAGTTCTCTGCATAGAATGAAAATGGAGACCGCATACCCTGTCAGGCTGAAGGAAACATGTGAGACGTGGGCAAGGATTGAACTGCACAGTAATTCTACTTTACCCTGAGTAATAAGCATTTTCTACTCAGAGAACAACTGCCCCTAACTACCAACAGAAAATTAGCTCAAGAATCTATCATGGACTCCTAAATCCCTCAAGTCCTTCGTATAAAATGGCACAGTCACCAAAAGAACAAATAACCCAGTAAAAAATGGGGTACAGACCTTCTCAACAGACGAATCTGAAATGACTAAAAGACACTTAAGGAAATGCTCAACATCCTTAGCAATTAGAGAAATGCAAATCAAAATAACTCTGAGATTCCATTTTACACCTGTAAGAATGGCAAGTATCAAAAACACTGATGACAACTTATGTTGGAGAGGATGTGGGATGTAGGGAATACTTCTGCATTGCTGGTGGAAATGGAAACTGATACAGCCCCTTTGGATATCAGTGTGGTGATTTCTCAGAAAATTAGGAAACAACCTATCTCAAGATCCAGTAATACCACTTTTGGGTGTATACCTAAAGGATGTTCAATAGTGCTACAAGGGCATGTGCTCAACTATGATCATAGCAGCATTATTGGTCATAGTCAGAACCTGGAAACAACATAAATGCCTTTTGACTGAAGAACGGATAAGGAAAATTTGGTACATTTACACAATAGAGTACTACACAGCAGAAAAAATAATGACATCTTGAAATTTGCTGACAAATGGATGGATCTAGAAAACATCATATTGAGTGAGGTAACCCAGACCCAGAAAGACAAATATCCTATGCATTCACTCATAAGTGGATTTTTAGATATAAAACAACAACAACAAACAGCCTATAATTTACAATCCCAGAGAATCTAGACAACAAAGAGGACCCTAAGAGACCTACATGGGTTTAATGTACATGGGAAGTAGAAAAAGACAAAATCTCCTGAGTAAATTGGGAGCATGGGGACCATGGGAGAGGGTAGAAAGGGAGGGTATTGGAAATAAAACATAGCTCAATAAAAACAATCTAAAAGTGGAAAAATAAAGGTTTATGGCATAAAAAATGCCACAATATTTGCACATACAGCCTATATAACCTTCTGTGTGTTGTAAACTATCCCTCAATCACTTACAAGACCCAGCACACTATAAATGCCATGTAAGTAGTTGCTAGATGGTATTATTTGTGAGAAAATGACAAAATAGACTACACACCCAGTTAGACACCCCTCGATATTTTCCACCCATAATTGCTTTCCACACAATCCATGCATAAAAAAATACTGTTTCTATCTATCTGTATGTCCAATTCCTCTTCAGAGGAATTGAGTGCCAAGAGGTTTGGAGCATTCTTGCCAGGGCTTTGAATAGAGAGCGCAAAAAAGCAGCAGAAAAGAGTATGAAGTCACCACCTTGCCTCTTGATGGCATAAGGGCCTAATAGCATGGAAGATCTGACCATTAATTCCACCAGTGTTGATGGGGGTTCTGCATGGCATCAGCCAATGTGCATGGGGCACTGTGGTGAAAGCCAGACACAATCTCTGTGTTAATTAGTGCCATATACCAAATAATGGCAGGGAAAGTCAGACTTTGTCTTTTAAAGCCAGACTTCCAAAGGTCTGGTGAATTTTTGTTTATTTGTTGTGGCTATTCAGATTTGCTGTTGCAATGCTGTGTAAGCACAGGAACATGACTGTATTTCAATAAAACTTTATTCACAAAAATAAATGCCAGCATGGACTTTTATTATTATCTGTAACTTTCCATTGTTGATCAAAACAATAAATACGACACCGAAAGGCATAGACTCCCTGAGTGCTGTCAGGCGTGACACACAATACAATGACAGCACATGGAGGAGTATTTCTTAGCCTGGGCTCCAGATTTTAAAGATAGCACCAAGGTAGGTACAAGGGGAGAAGGAGCACTGTAGGCAGATGGAAGGAACTAGGTGCACTGTCTGAGAAAGTGGTGGTCAGGGCCGATGTCGCTGCGTTATTTGGGAGGTGTAGGACATTTCTCTTTCTCAAGAAAAATGGTGGGTGTTCAATCTCTGCAGGGAGCACACACACAGGTGAGTGTTGGAATTACCCTGCTAAAGACCTTTTAAAAAAGGAATTGGTGGTGATGGGGGAGTGGAGGAAGTACGACGTGTGGTCTCGGCGAAGACTAGGAAAGAGTGAGAAGTGGTCATGCAGTCGATACTGAGAACCCTTACGAAGTAGTAGCAAAATGATTTTCTGGTTGGGGGTCACTGCAGACTGCAGCACGAGGAACTGTACTGAAGGGTCACAGCATTAGCAAGGCTGAGAACCACTGTTAGACCTTGATGTTTATTGCAGCAATGGAAGTCAGACTAAGACATGGGTCAAGGCAGGTTCTTGAAGGGACATCTGTCATGTGCATGACAACATTTGCCACAAAAGCCAGCAGGTGTAGATGAGAGGAAGAGCAACATGTCCTATCTGAGTGCATAGAAAGTTATTCAGCTTTAATAAGAAAGACGTTCTCATCCAGAGTAGTGAACGGATAAACCGTAAGACTATTTCATTAAATGAAAGAAGATGAAAAAAAAAAACAAAAAACAAAAAACAAGTGCCATGTAACTAAGCCTAGACAAGGTACTTAGAATTCTCAGATTCGTAGAAATAGAAGCATGGCCAGCAGTGCTTGATGGAGGGAGGAAGGAAGAGTCTGTATGTATTAGAGACAGAATTTCCATGACAGATGTGGCAACAGCGGCACAGTGTAAATGTGCATGGGCTGGGCTGTGTTTCCCAAGGCCCCTGAATGGGGCATTGTGCTGTCCACATGTTTCAATTATAAAAGCGCAGTTCAGCCTCAATCAGCTTTAGAGGCCTGGGCTGCTGACTTGTAAAGGCTCACCTGTCTCCATCTTCTGCTTGCTCCCTTTGCCTAAAGTAATATTCCTGAGGCCGTCACCTGGGTAACTCATAAGCGGTCCTTACTCTACTTCCTCATCCCAACCATTTTGGTCCTCAAACTTGATTCTGTTTCTTTCTTGGCTCCCCTAACTCCCTCTGTTCCCTGCAGAAAGTGCAGATGGCTCCCCCTCTGTCCTTCCCCATGGGCAACAAGAACCTGAAGCACCAACTTGGACTTGCACACATCTTGATTCCCTAAGAAACTCAAACATTCGGCATGTTAGAACGATAATCTTGCTTTCTGATAAATTCTGAGAGGGAAATGGTAATTTAATTATTTCTTTCACATCCAGAATTCCCTTAAAACCCAGCCCTCTGACTGCCCTGACTCTTCCATGTTCGCTCACCCACCCATGAATGCATGAAAGCCTTTCGAATATTGCTTCTGTTCTAAATTATTTTCTAAACAGGATGAACTGCCTGCAGCCCTCTGGGAAGTCCTCTCCTCACGTCTCTGTGGGAGCAAAGCTTCTCACAGAAAACCATGTGCACAAATCGCACATAAAGGCACATCATCCACTGGCAGGCAGAAGACATGGGATGTTTGCATTAAGCACATGCCCCATCTGGTTGGCATCCTTGTTCTGTCTTCTGCCAGAGAGCCCATGCTTGGCCCTGCATTTTGAAGGACATCTGGTTTGGGTAGCTCTGTCTCGACACTAACAATCATCAAGTGTTACTGGGTCATTGCTCCTCAGTCTGGTTGCCTGGGTAGGACCCAGGGACAGTGTGTCCTTGCTCTGGGAACAGGGCAGGTCTGGGAGCCATGCAGGGTGTTTGGTGTTACATGTTGGCTAACACTCAGATTTTGCCTGTGTCCTGTACCTATGACCAATGAGTCTTTTCAGTTGTGAGAACAGATGCCCCTTCCTACTCTACCTGGTGTTCCCTCAGGTCACCAGCGGTATTCCTGGTGGCTTTGGAAATCTAGACCATAGCTTCTGGGTTTGTCCAGTAGCTTGGGTAGTGGGCTGGGCCTGATGTTAGACTTCCCTAGCAAAGGATATGGTGGGATTGCCCACGTTTTCATAACAAACCAAGCTTATAAAGGCCAGCTTCAGCCCAGTGCCGTGGCCAGCCAAAGGCTGCTGGGGAATGCCTTCCACCCCAGCTCAGCTAATTTGTGTCCTGTCCTGAACACACAGCTTACCAAGCATTGCCAGGTCTGGCTGTCTTTGAAAGAAGACTTTCTTTCCATTTGGCAAACTGTCTCCTGAAAGACACTTCATTCTTTTTATTGGATGGCCAATATTTTCACAAGTAATACATTCACTTTCTAAAGTAATGCCCCACCCTGTCTTTCTGGCACCTACTTCCCTTCAGGAGAATTTCTCTTATCTGCCCCAATCCCACCAGGGGGCTCTGGTGTTAACTCTTCTAAGGTCAACCTGAATTCTCTAGAGAAGCCTGGTGTTTTAGGACTTGACAGAAGATCAGAAACAACACGCTGAAACAAAACCATCAGGGCCACAGCATGGAAGGCTGCAAGCTTCCCAAACTGCCGCATGTGTGCCGCCAGCCAGCCGGCGCCTCAGCGGCCTGGCTTGGCAGCCTCTTACTCAACCTCTGTTTTCCTTGGGGGTAGGAGGAGGAGGTGGAGGGAACCAGGAAGGAGGAGGGCAGCACTGAGGGATGTAGTTGCCCTTTGCCTCATGATTTATACTTGGTCAGAGTAGCCCTGTTCCGCTTGCTTCAGGCTGGAATGTGTCTTGGACATGTTGTTTCAATATGAGACAATCAGCTGGGCCCTCTGTGGAATGTCCCCGGAGACTAAAAACGACCTCCCAACAGGGTCATTTGTTCAGCAGAATTTGAAGCCACATTCTCCAACATCTGCATTCTATTAATACCTTCAGAATAATTCCCTCAGCCTTGGGAAATCAGAGGATGTTCTGAGGGACGCTCGGCACAGAGTCCTTTTGATTTTACTGCCTCCTGGGAAGATCTCATCCCCTTCCCTCGCTGTGGTGCAGGTGGATGTTGACTTTCCCTGACTGAAATCCTGGATGGGCAAAATGTATTTCTGGACTTTTCTGTCCATGTACAGGACAGAGATAGACCAGGAGTGCTGGCAGACATTCCTGGGCATTTGCTGGCAGCCAGTGGGGACAAGAGCCCTCTGCAGGCCCCTTTCCAAGTCCTTGAGGGAGCCTGGCCAGAGGTGGAGCCTCATCACATCCTCCCAGGAGACAAGGGTCTTAAAGGAAAGGAAGACAGAGAGGGAGGAAGAAGGAAAAGATTTCAAGACAGTGCAATAAAGTACTGACAGTCCAAGACAGGACAATAAAGCCAGAATTTCCTTAACGTTCAAATACATGTACTAGATAGATGGAATAGAAATTGCAAATCATAGCGGTAAGATTCACTTAATGCAAAAGACTTTGACTTGGACATGCAGCTGTGACCTTGCAGGAAGCTGATCCTGAGTCCTGGGCCTCCCGAGGAGAAACTGGGGACCTATTGAGTGTGACGGTAGAGAAGGTAGGGAAGGAAGGTGAGGAGAGCACCTTCGATCCTAAGATGAAATGTTTAAACCAGAAACATTTAATGAGTGCCTGCCAATTGTACACATGGAGTCAGCTACTCAGTCAACTGCTTTGAAGGGAGGAGAAAGAGGACCAGACAGTGTTGAGGACGTTTCTGAATTCTATACCCCATTGCAGGGAACCTGGAAGGAGCAGGTGCCGAGGAGCACCAGGCAGAGTCTGCTTGTTTGCTAGTTCTCCTTATCCAAGCCTGGGTGGTGGCCTGCTCATTCGACAGCCACAGAGACTGAGACTAAGTGCTCTCAAACCCACTAGAAACGCATGCTTCATCGTTTGAACTTCCCATATGCCTCTAAACATGAGGAACAGCTTCCTGGGTGTGTGACTCAGAAGGAACTCTCTCTGATGGCCAGAGCTGGCTTAGGGTGCCTGAAAGCACTGTCTGGGTAGAAAGGAGCCGCTGCCCAACTCATCTGATGGTATTTCCTATGCCATTGGTCCATCTGCCTGCTCATGGGAAGAGATCTGTCAAACACAGCTGGCTTTCTTCCTGGGATCTGCACCCCCACCCTCAACCTGCTGGGCCTGTGGCCAGCTCTCATCTCCCTTTGCCTAGTATCACAGGGGGCTTGAGAATAAGTGTTCAAGAGAACGGGCAGATAGCTTTTGGCTCTCTATCCCCTTTCCCTTGTCGACATTATGCAAATTCTGAAAATGAAACCAATGAACAAATACAAGAAATAGGCTGTGGGTTTCCTGTGCCCCTCTCTGTCAGCTTCTGAAAAGACAAACTCACATTTGCTGCTGCGAGCGGTGGGGACCAAGCACACGTCGGTCTACTTGGTTCTCACAACAACGTGGTGAAGCTAATGCCCATTTTATTGGTGGGAAACCCATCTTGTCTCAAAAGGACAAGGTCTGCTTGCCCAAGGTCAGCTAGTCAAAGTGGGATGGGGGTCTCATAACACCTACATTTCCCCAAAGCACTAACTATAGAAGAAAAGGAGCATAATTGGAAATAACGTTTTGGAGGGTTCCCTGTGGGGGTGGGGCCAGGCTTTCCTCCACTGAGCAGAAATGGGCAGGTTTTCAGCGACTCTTTCCTGCTTCCCGGTTTCTGCTTTGTTCCAGCAGTCCATGGTTTTGGGGGATGCAGCCCTGATGTGTGTGCCCCTTTAGTTCCTGGCTACACAAGGTGTCATTAAGTACTGGAACAGAAAGCTCTGACTCAGCTGCTCCTCCCTGAGCACTTTGTGTGTGTGTGTGTGTGTGTGTGTGTGTGTGTGTGTGTGTGTGTGTGGTGTGTATTTAAATATGAACCCTCTAGCTCACAGCTCTGAGCTACCATGTACTGAAAAATGATTACAAACCCTTCTTGCATTCTTAAGGCATCTGTGAAATAATTTTCTTTCCCTGCCCTACTTAGCAGCACTGGTTTTGTTCCACACTTGCGGACACTGCAGGGCAGGCTCCTGCCTCCCAGCCTGTCTAGTATGGCAGCCCGCCTGCAGGGTCCTATTAATAGCCTTCCTTTCCAGTATGTGCCCTGTAAACTCAGGCCTCATTTTTAGCAGCTTGCTGTTACAATTCTAGGAAAAAGTTCCCTTTGAATATCTTCCTGCCAGAAGGATAGCCTGACTCCCTCTCTGTCAGCCTCCCTCCCTCTGAGGGCTTGGGGTTGAGGTGGAGGTGGGGAGAGGTGGAGCCCAGGGATATGAGGAGATCCATCTCTTGGAAGAGTTACTGAACTAAATGACCCTTTGTTTGGAAAGCGGCCCTGATAAGCTGGGGGGTTAGGGTGCGGCCGCAGCTGCCCAGTGCTGAAGTCATACTTGACTCATCCCTTCCTGTCAGGGCTCTCATCCAGTTCATCACACAGCTAGTTGGTTTCCCCCAGAAATATCTACCCAAAGACCAGTTCCCTTATTCTCTCGGCCCAGCCTGGCTGCCGAAGTCCACCTGCATCCAGCCCGTGTGCGAGGACTCTGTCTGATGTGTTCTTTTCTGAGCTCACCCCATTTCAACCCTTGAGAACTCACTGAAAGCTCTTACAGCCTGCCAATGCTCCTCTTGGCAGAGTCAGGGACTTGCCGTCCCCAAGCAGAGATCCAATGTAAGTTGTCCCCTTAAAGACAATCTTAAGTAAAATGACAGTCCTAGCACTGGCAATCCCTGTGCCTCTTGATATGGTGTGAAGATGAAGGGTGTATCCCCAAGAAAATGTACTTAGGTTAACGGGACAACTGTATTCAGAGGTACTTGGACTTAAAGAAGGTAGGGTCTAACGTGAGGGTCATAGGCCCCTAGAATGCACTCTTGAAAGGTATTGTGGGACCTTGATTTCAGCCTCTTTCTTTTTTCTGACCTGTGGCGTGTGACCTTACTTAGATATGAGGGCTGTGGACCATAGAGCTGGCCTTCCCTTCCTAAGAAATTTGTTTCAATAGTGTAAAGCCGAGGTCACACCTCTCTCAGCCTTTTCACTACCTGAGAGGTCATCTGCTTGCCTGTCTCAGCAAGACTTCTTTTTCTTCTTTTGATTTTGAGATTATAATATATTACATCTTTTCTCTCTTCCCCTTCTTTCCTCCAAAGCCTCTCATATCACTTCCTTTTATTAAACTTTCTATTTCTTTTTTAAGCTTCTGAGTTGTAGTATAGTTACAAAATTTCTCTCTTCTCTTTCCTCCCTCTAGACCTCCCCATATTCCTTCCTTTGTTCTCTTCAAAATTCATGGCCTCTTTTTCCATTAATTTTTGTTACATGCATAAATGTACACACATGCACACACTCACACACATACACTTATCCCTAGGTATTCCCTCTAAGCAGGACTTTGTAAGGCAGAAATCTAGAGAGCCCTTTCTTTTGTGACAGGGCCATCGCCCCTCCTTGCCTTCCCTCACCTTTAATGGACCGAGTCGCACATGCACTAGTGACTAAATAGCTCCCACAAGTCGTTGCACTACAAAAGCAGAATATGTGCAACCAACCTCTGGGCACTTTTTGAAATTCCAGTGATGGCAGTGGCCATACACAGCACACAGAGTTAGGGTACAAATCAATCTGATGTCAATTTGGGGGTAACAACCTTGATTCACATCTAGAGACATTCTCTGGCACCCCTGTTAAATTTGATCAGAATCCACAACTGACTCTCAGCCCAAGAGAGGGAAAGAAAAACAAAGGACATTCTGAAATGTGGAGCCAGGGGCTTGAAATCGCCAGTGGGAAGAATATCAGATCATAAGCATGATTGACCACCAAGCCATGGATCATGGAATTTAAAATTCAAGAAAAAAATAACAAAAAATATTTTAAGATTTCGCCAGCTGCCTTCTAGCTTGAACTGCATGAGGGTGGTGCTGTCCTGCTGTCTCCCCCAGTTTCTGCATTTGGTGTAGGACAGGTGAAGGAATGGAGGGAAAAAGAAATAAAAGGAAAAGAAAAGGAACACGGTTGCTCCTAGGTGTGATGGAGGACAAGGCTTACTGTGGATATGGGAGAGCATAGCCAGAGGAACAGATCTCGGGGAAAGTCCAGAGTGTACATGACCAGACTGAGCTGTGCCATGTGGGGAGATGGAGGGAAGATAGAGGGGGAGAGGGGGACCAGGTACAGCAGCCAGGAGACCCAAATGTGGTGCAGGAGAATTGTCTGTATTCTGTCAATCATGTTCTAAATAAGCACTGATTGGCCAGGCAGGAAGTATAGCTAGGACAACCAGACAGGAAGTAAAGGTGGGGCAATGAGAACAGGAGACTGCTGGGAAGGAGGAAGCCCATTGCTCTACAGTCCTGCTCAGATTACTGAAGAAGCAAGATGTGACCTGCCTGGCTGAGAAAGGTACAGAGCCATGTGGCTAACATAGATAAGGGAAATGGGTTAATATACATTATAAGAGCTAATACGAAGCCTGAGCTAATGGGCCATTCAGTTTATAACTTATGGAGACCTCTGTGTGATTTTCTTTGGGACTTGTCGTCTGTGGGAACTGGGCAGGACAGAAACTCCAACAAGTCGGCCATCATGTTACACAAATGTACAAAGAGAAAAGGAAACCAAATGGTTGGATTATATAAAGAAGAGAAGCCCAGGCACCTGGGCTGGAGAGTGCATGGTCGGGGACAGGGTATGCCAGTCAGGAGGGCGCTCTAACAAGTAGGGACTGGGGGATGCAGGGAGAACCAGGCAACTAGGCCTGCTTTGATGTGTTTAATAGGCACCTCAGACATTTGGTCTGGGTTTGAAACCTAACACCTGGCCTTTTAGTTAATAATAAACAAACGATAAAGGGTGACATGCAATCTCTATGACTACTTCCTCCTGACTTTGGGCATCCTCGGTAGTGGAGTGCAGGAAAGTTGAAATGCTGATCTAGGAAGAGCAGGCTGTTTCCCTTGCTGTCCAGACCCTCTGCCAAGACCATCCAGGGCTAGAAAAGTACAGGATGCTTTGAAGCAATTCGTGAGGATAGACCACCTCAGGTGGATGCTTTGAAGTTGCCTGGAATGCAGATTTTGAAGGAATTTTTTCTTGTTGGAACAGATGAAATCTGTTCTTCATGAAATCTTCTGGGAGAGGTAGAGTAGGGAAGACGGTAAAGGAAAGGACTTTAGCGAACTTTTTTTCTTGGGTACACATTTGAAACTTTCAGACCTATAGTCCTGGTAGTTGGGGGAGAGGAGTCCCAAGACTAGGAGAAAGAGAGAGAGAGAGAGAGAGAGAGAGAGAGAGAGAGAGAGAGAGAGAGAGAGAGCCCAATCTCAGGAAAAGGTGGGATGGATGGAACAGGTAGGTAGGAAACAGAATGGTGATTGTTAGTGCTTATCTGGAGTTGGTTTGACCTGTAAGAGGTGGATCCAAGTCAATTCCATGATCCTTACAAGAATTTTTTAAAGTTTAAAAAGGAGAGAAAATTTCAGATATGTTGCATTAACACTGTTTGCAATCTGCACTGAAATCCACTGTAGAAAGAACAGTAGATTCATACCTTTGAGTCGTAGTAAAAAGCTTGGGAACCCAAAATGATTTGGGGTCAAAAGCATGAACACTCTTTCCTCTATCCAGAAGACAGGGTGTTTATAGATTAGACAGATGTTTTTAGCAGAGTGAGAAACACTTCTAAGTCTGTACTTAGAAGACATCCAAAGGGAATTTAAAACCTTGAACCTGTGACTATGATGATAGTAGTCAGTGTTTCCCAGAGCTAGATTTATAGCTTATCAGAACTCGATTGATTCATGTTAAAACTCTGAACTTTTGAAATCTTAGTATAACAATAGCACAGTGAGGGAAAGAAATCTAAAGCCTTTTTTATTTTTTATATGCCTTAAATCATTTTTTGAAAATTATTTACCAAGAGAC
Organism: Myodes glareolus; assembly: GCF_982192425.1. Taxonomy (NCBI): domain Eukaryota; kingdom Metazoa; phylum Chordata; class Mammalia; order Rodentia; family Cricetidae; genus Myodes; species Myodes glareolus. The sequence continues at coordinate 94,392,136 of NC_142027.1, read as the reverse complement.
TCAGGTCAGGTGGTTGCTTACTAACAGCAATCACTGTAAAACAATTTACTTAAAATAAAGGAATAGTAAAAAGCTGCTTTGAAACCTGTTTTGTGAGTCTACCTCTTTTCAGAGTCTGGTAGCAAGGTAAAGAGTTCATTTTTCTCAGCTGGAGGCCTAGAAACTCTAAGTAAGTGAAGTCTGAGACCTGATTTTTATATATGAGGAGAATGCAGCTGTAACCTTGAAAAACATAAAAAAAAAAAAGCTGATATGCTTAAAACTACAGTCGTTCAAAAATCACCAGAGATCTGAGAAGAATAAATTATTGCTGGAAGTGTAATCTAAATGGTCTATGTATTAATTAAAATGACTTAGACAGGTTACTTTAGGCTGTTCAGGCCCTGTCCAAATACTCATTTTTCAATACTTTCCTTTCTTTTTCACCCCTTCCCACAGACAGACAAAATTTAGAAACAGCTGAAAGTTTAAGTTCTAAGCTCATACAAGATCTTCTGGCTCAGAGCTGGGTCCAGGCATTGTACTGGCTGCAGGCTCAGCAGCCTCTGTGTGCCATAGCTTCCTGGACACACAGAGTCTACGAGAACAGCTTCATGTCTGCTGGAACCAGGGTCTTGAGCTAGCAGAAGCTGACATGGGTTCACCTTTCTAGGGGTCTTAGAGAATCATTCTGTAAATTCTAAAGCTCCGAGCTAGAATCTGAGCAGCAGCATCCATCATCAGCATACAATACTCCGAGGTAGGCTTTCTCACAGCCTCCTCCTATCCTCCCATTGGAAACACTAGTTTGGATTCTTTCTGCCAAGCCCTGAGGCCCTCCGGAGTATGTGGGAGCCTGTGTGGAATAAACCAGATTATAGCCATTTACCTTTCTAGTTTGTGAACTTTAGGGGCCAATAAGAAGAGTCTCTACTTCCGTAAAATGACAACCTTTGCTGAAGGGGTCTGAAACTTTGGGAATAAGATTCAGGGTATAAGAATAGGTGGGAATTTGTCTTAAGTATTAAAATGCCAGCAGAGAAAAAAAAATGGTTTACTTAGTACCACAGTCAAGTGACCCTAACTCTCTGATCTGATGTCCTTTATTTTACAGCTTCATCTGGCAGTTGCATGCTTGGGCCTTGAAGCCAACGAGGATGACTATTTGGATTTTGTCCTTGTCTGCCCTCAGAACATCTGAACAAGCTTGTTTAAGCTCCTGGGTTTTTTTTTTTTCAGTCACCTGGGAGCAAAACAAGTACCTCCTCCACTTTCCTAATTCCTTTAAAAATGGGTAGCACAGTCAGGCCTGTGGCAAATGCACACGGAAGATTGCTTCTAGCCAACTTAGGGGTCTGTGCATAAAGCCCGAATGATGAGCAACTTCCAGCCTGTCAGAATTACGGAGTCTACCAGAGTTTTGTCCTTATTCTATAGAAAATGGAGTTGCTACCAAGCAAAACATCAGTTATCTATACACGTAACGGGTGAATTCTTCTGGGATATTAATTTTAACCCTTTTCATGGCACCATTTAAATCGACACACGTCTTTAGTGGCAGACTGAACACCGCTCATCAGTTTCCTTCTGTCCAGGCCATAGTTACCCACATCAGTCTTACTGTGATGTGTTTTAGGAGACAGGTAGGAAATGGCTGCAAACATGTCTTGCAACGCTGTTTTTCCCTGAAGCAGACATCTTTCCACTGTTGTCTCTACTTTGTGTATGGCTGTGGCCAGCGTTTCCACAGTGCTGCCTGTTCCATAGTGGTCCACGAAGCATGGGGCATGCCATGGGCTCGTAGGGGCAAGCAGCTGTTTGGGCATTTTAGGGACTGTATTCCGACTTGATATCGTATACACCTCAGTGCTCAAATGCAAGTTTCTGGACCTTGAGGTTTTATTTTCCTCTCTTGCATTCATTGTTGTGCCTTCATTCCCAATCTTATTTGCCTTTACAACTTTTCAAATTTTTTATCTTATTTATTACTATTATTATTTGTGTGTAGGGTTGCGGGAGGATCAGAGGACAACTTTGGAAGTCAGTTCTCTTCATCTACGGTGGGCACCTAGGATCAAACTCAGACTGACAGGGTTGGATGGTATGTGCATTTTTGTTTGTTTGCTTGCTTTGTTTGTTTTTGCCTGCTGAGCCATCTTGCTGGCCCCTATTTTACCTTTTAATCTTTTTACAAGCATTTGAATGGGATTAAGCTTTCAGTGGCTTGTAGGAGCTACAAGTGTGCAGAAGACATACATACAAACACATATATACCCTACACCATACACATGCCCCACATCTCACATACAAACACATATCACACTCACATGACACATACCAAACACACATATCACACTCACATACACATATACAATATACACAAATTCACATACCACACACACAAATACACACATATCACACTCACATACACACAAACTACACACATGCATACTTACGTGCACACAACACACATACATACACCACACCATGTTCACACACACACACACACACACACACACACACACACACACATACCATGACACACAAGTTTGTTTCTCAAAGATTTTTGGGGGGAAATTTTTAATTTTACCACCAGCTGCATCTGAACTGAGGGTTTGGTCTGATGTGGAGGAATGACATGTCACATGCCAAGTTCCTCAGTTCTTCCTTCCAAGAAATTTTCTGTGTGAAGCTCTCACCCCATTCCAACTAGTTCACTGCATTGTAATTTTTGATACTCTAAATTGCTAGGGCATAGATAACAGTAGAAAGGCCTCATTAAGCTGTCTATTAATGAATTGATCAATAGATGCCCACATGTAACCCCCAGTGAGTCCTGATAATGTAATTTCTTTCCATTTGATGTGACAGCTGCCATGGTCTCAATTACAGAGCTTTACCTAAGAAGTTCGAGTTACTTTTTTCTTCATGGAACAGATGCAAAAAACTACTGAAAAAGAGTAAACTACGCGGTTCTCAGTGTTGTTGTTAAAAAATAATATTGGCGTGCCCCGGGAAGGCTCGCAGAGCAGCCATTAGTCAGACAAGGACAGCTGTGGGTCCCCAGGGTGTCAGGCTGGTCCTGCTATGCTGCCCAGAGAGCAAGTGGGCGGGTGAGCAGACGGCGGAGTAAATAGACATAAGGCTGAACATAAAGCTAAACATTTATTACTTAAAGAAGAGGCAGAGAGACAGAGAGACATAGAGACATAAAAACATAGAGACAGAGGAGACACGTGTGCACACGCCGAGAGAGGGGGCAGAAGGAAGGGGTTAAGATGGCGATGGAGAGGTCAGAAGTGGCTGGGAGTGGGTGTGGCTTGCCCCTTAAAGGGCCCAGAGACCAAAAGGGATAACACTCAGAGCATCCTCATTTCTGCAGCAGAGCCTAGCAGCTCTTGTGCAGGCAGATATGGGGCATGAATACAGTTGAATTCTGTTCTGCTACCTGCTTATTGGAGAGCTTGAAATTTTTTTATGTGTCTGTTGTGGACTACTACTTTAACTTGTGAAGGTGTGTTGCGTTTGCTTATGCTGCATTTGTTTAACTATGCAAAGAGGTGGCACATTTGCTTAACGATATAAAGATCTGTTGCTTTGCCTGCTTAGGCACCCGATTGGTCTAATAACAAGCTGAATGGCCAATAGCTAGGCAGTAGAGGGATAGTAGTGGGGCTGACAGGTGGGGAGAATAAGTAGGAGGAGGAATTTAGGCTGAAAAGAAGAGAGAATGAGAGAGAAAGAGAGGGAGATGCCTGGGGCCAGGCAGACATGGGGGAAACAGGCAAGTTGGACACACAGATGAAAGAAAAGTAAAAAGCCCTGAGGCAAAACATAGATGAAGACAAACAAGTTAAATTAGGCTACAAGAGCTAGTGGGACAAGCAAAAACTAAGGCCAAGTATCCATGATGATCATAAGTCTCTGTCTTGACTTGGGGGCTCGGGTTTGATGGTCAAAGAAAGCCTGCTATGTGTGTCTTTGTGTTTCCATCTATAAAGTTGGGACACAGGAACCCATTTTTTTTTTAAAAACAAAACAAGGCCTGACAAATAGAAACCACTGTATCTATGGAGAGATACAGTGTATCTATGGAGAGATACAGTCTGAAGGACAGGAAAACATCCTTAGAAAAGACCATGCCTGAGATGCAGATTTCACAGAAGTAGACTTGGGATGGGGAATGGTGGTTTAAGTGTAATCACGCAGAGTATGAGGGCTTCGGGGCATGGTTTGCTGATCTTCACAAGAGTGGCTTGTGGTTGGAGCAGGACCCCATGAGAACTCCAGTGCCAAGCAAGAAGTGACCACAGAAACCTTTGCCATGAGGGGAGGGGTTTGGGCTTTATGAGGAGGTAGCTGCTGCGGAGCACATTGGTGGAACTGGCTTAACCAAGGTGGTGTTTAAGAAGTCTGATAGCATTGCCTTATAAAGTATTTTCTACAATATTTTTGTTCCCTACAACCCAGGAAAGAATAAACTCTATCACTGAATGTTGCTGGGTCCTGACAGCTCCCTTGGGGGAGAGGAGGAGAAGGCAGGACATCAATGATATAGATACCAGGAGGCAGGCCTACAGTACACTGATTTATTCAGCAATGAGGACCCAGGCTACAGTCAGAGCCATTGACATCACGTGATCACTCCTCATTGGCTAAGCAGGGTCTCTGAGAGCATCAGTTGCTAGGCCCTCAGGCAGACTCCAGTTTGGCTCACCTCCTAGGCCTTGTCTTCCTGCAACTGGATAATTCAGATGAATAAACAAACCTGTTAGTGAATAAGGGGAGGACCATGGGTTCAAGGCCAGAGCTGTGTCCTTTCTTCAGCCCACACTGCCTGTTGGGTACTAACTGGTGAGTCCCTAAACCGTCCAGAAAGCTGTATGATGGAAAAGTTAAGCCATGGTCAAAAGCAACTCCTGATTGGGTTTGGGTAAGAAAGAAGAATTGGAAACGAGAATTGAAGGGAAGATGTGGCTCATGTTCCAGGAAGGTGGTCAGCTGCTGATGGAGGAGGGGAAAGATGGTACTTAAGTTCTGGGGCTGAGCGTGAGACTTGTCACCAGTGAGCATGGGTTCCTGCTGGAAAGCACTGTGCAGCCATGTAGGCCCCGGGTCTGCCCCTGCTCCTGCGGTGCATCTTGAGGACAGTTTCTGGTGAGCCAGCTAAAACATTCTGTTTGTTCCTGTGCTCCCTCGGCCCCGCCTGGTGATCAGCTGTAGGGCATTGTTTACTCCATCTTTGGTTGGTAATTTCCCACCTGCCTGGGGGGAAATCCTTGTGAGGTACAGAAGGATTTCCCCAAGGTTAGATAAAGGGCATTCGGCTGATCTTTTGAATGACCCAGGCCTCTTCTGTGTTCTTTCAATCTCCAGGCCCTTGCCAGAGCATATGGTACAGTGGCGTGCAAACTGTACCCAGAGGATAACACAAAATCGGGTGTTACACAGCCAAGCACAAGCCATGGCAGGGGCAGATGTGGGAGGAGTCACATTGACATCCCTTCTGAAGATGCCCCTGGGTGAACATAGGCCTGGCGCAATATGGCTCTTGACTGAACTGGTGGGTCCTCCGCAAGCCCCAGCAAAGCAGCAGCGCCCCTTCCCCACAAGGCTGTGTTCTAAGGCCAGTACTGGCTTGGAACTGAATAATGCTGGCTCCTTTCTGACTTTGTTTTCTGACTTACACACACCTATGATGAACTTTTACCTTTTCTCTTCATGGGCATTCTGATGGCTTCTCTTTGGCATGGTCTAACTGCCAGCATCCATATTCCGGATCTTACAACTGAGTAAAATAAGAGCTATCTGAACACACACTGAGCTATTGCGGCAGTCCGTTTATTATGTGGCTAACAGACCAGTAGTGCATGCAGGGTGATCACACTGGATAACAGGATTAGTCCTATCTGGGTAGGTGCTGGGGTGGAGTCAGACTACACGAGATTTAATCATATACTCAGAAAGATACATTTTTGTCTATAGGTGTATAAATACGTATACATTTATGCAGGTGAATACATTGTATGGGTGCAGATGAATGTGTCAGTGTGTGGATGTGTGTGTGGAGGCCAAAGGACAATCTTGGGCAATTTAACTCAGGTTCTGTCTACCTTTTATATTTCTGATATGGGATCATCCTGGAAGTCACCAACCAGACGAGGCTGGCTAGCTAGGGAGTCCCAGGGTTCCACATGCCTCTGAATCCCCAGCTTTGAATTAAAAGAGCACACTATCATAGCTGGCTTTTTAAAAAATAATGTACGTTCAAGTAATCAAGCTCAGGTCTTTTTACTTGCAAGGCAAGCACTAGGCTTTTGGCTGGCTTTGTTTCGGGAATTTTCCACGTACGATTTTCAGACTTGATTGAAAGCCGGTCATGGGCCGTGCAGAGCAGACAGGACCGCAGCCCACTTCTCTCACCACCGATCTGCCGCCTCCTCCTCCTCCTGTGTGCTGCTTGGCTTTCTCACCTGGTCTCTCTTCACTCCACCCTGCATCGCAGGAATGAATGAACACAGGGTGGTTGAACCTAACAGACTGCCCTGCTCCCTGCAGCCTCCCAGGCCAGGACTGTTGTCAGCCTGACAGCTCTGACACAGAGCCTCACTCCATGTGCCGAACAGCTCGGCGATATCAGAGAAGTGACTTCCTAGACCTCTGCAGGGCTTCCCTTTCTACGTTTCAGGCTATTTGTAGAGGTGCAGAAGCCTTGAGAGCCCTTTATGTCTCGGTTTTACACAACTATGACCGGGGGAAAGTGCACTATAACTTCTTGACACAAAGTAAAACAAATGACCAGGTTCCTATTTTAGAATTTCTCAAACTGAGAAATGGATGAAAGATAAATAAATGATGGGTACAGACAGTGAAACGGAAATTACATCCAAGGCTTCTGGTCCCTCTGATCAAATAATAAGTAGCTCAAATGTTATTATTTGAGGGAGTAAGGAAGCGAGACTATAAAAATAAACACATTTTCTGGCATCCTTTACCTCTATGCATTACTGTGTGGGAAGGGTTTGTTCTCTATGGCCCCTATGGCAGGGTTTGGCAGGCTCTGAGAAGTGTGAAAAGTGTTGGATACCTGGGGGAGAAGATGCGCACAGTCTCAGCCACCCTGTGAGGAAGGCAGAGCTGAGAGGAAGCTCCTGTGTACTTTCAGAACCAAGGAATCCAAATCCAAAGCCTCCTCAGGTGGCTGTGCTTGGATTGGTGCCTTTTCCTCTCCTGGCTCCCTTCTTCCTCATCTTTTGCTTTTGCAAGTGAAACATGAATGTGCTTTCCAACAAGAAAAGAAATCATTTATTTTTGTTGGAAGTTTTTTTAAACTATTTTTTAAGATGCCAGCTCTGAAGTGCAATGTTCAGCCCAGTCACTGGGCGTCATTACCTTAACTTGCAGGGAACAGAAACAAGATTCCAGCCTTCGACAAACAGCAAAGTGCTCAGGTCTAGGTTTGTTTTCCCTTCGCGCTCCCTCAGTGATGTGGCCAGGAAGTGGCTCCCAGGGTTGCTTGTGTCTCCCTGGGAGCTTGAGCTCAGCCTTTCCCACACAGTGAGCCTGCCTGAAGGCTCCAGGAGTAATTTAACACAGGGCGGCATGTCTGCTGCGATGAAGGAGACAGAATGGAATTCCACTAGCGATGTTTTCCCCGGAAGTTGCCCCTGGAAAATAAAGTGTTGACCATTTTCACTGTACTGACTAGTTTTCTATCAACTTGACATCAGCCAGAATCTCTTTGGAAGAAGGAACTTCAACTGGGAAAATGTCCACACCAGTCTGGCCTGTGGGCAAGCCTGTGATTTATTTTCTTGATTGGTGATTGATTTAGGGGGACCCAGCTCACTGTGGGTGGTACCACCCTGGGTTGGTGGTTTTGGCTTCTGTAAGAAACCAGGCTGAGCAAGGCATGAAGAGCAAGCTAGTAAGTAGCACCCCTCCATGGCTTCTTTATTGGTTCCTATCTCCAGGTTCTTCCCTTGAGTTCTGGTCCTGGATTCTTTGGATGATGGACTACTGTAAGGTGAAATAAACCCAGTCCTTCCCAAGTTGTTGGTTATGGTGATTTATCAGAGCAATAGAAAAATGGTTCAAGTTTATGGTGTGTTGCTATGAGAGACCGGACAATATTTTGTGAAGAATAGTGGAAGGACTTTGGAACCCTGGGCTAGAAAAGTCACTGAGTGCTCATGGCATGGTGAACTGTTGTGGGACCTGGGAAGAAAACCTGAGGGCAGTGCAGGCAGAGGTCTGGCTTGTGAACTTTCAGGGGGAAGCAAAGACTCTATCAGGGCCATTTGATATTCTGAATTAAGAACTGTGGCTCTGGTCAGTTGGGGCTGAAAAAATTAGCCATGACGGACGTCAGCCCAGCAACACTGAAGCAAACACTTTGTCTTACTGCGACAATTGAATGCTGGTTAGTGTAGGAACTAGTGGTGATTAAGAGGAGAACCGCATAATTCAGGAAATCTGGGGCTGTTTCCCCAGGGCCAGCACACAGAACCGGTGGTACAGAGGGGGCCAAGACTGTGGATCATGTGGCAATCAAACTTGGCAGTGTCAGAGTCACCCAGGTAGTGCTAACTTTGAAGGCAGGAAGGCCGTGGAGACTAGCTGAGACTCGGTGCTGTGTTGGTAGGGTTGGAGTCCCTGAAGAGAGGACGGGCAAGGCTGTTGGCGAAGGTGCAGCCCAGTTGCAGCAGAGATGCTAGCATTTTGGAGACTTAAGTACCGAGGAACAGCTGCCAAGGACAACAGCAGTCACGGAGTTGGGCGGAGCCTAGAAGGGACGTGCATTCGGTGCAGGTCCTTTGAATCTTAGGAGACTGACTCAGAATTCTCACATGAGCTTCACACTGCTGATCTTTGGTTCTGCTTTGATCTGACTATGACTGTGCCCTGGTTCTTCTCTCTTGGAACAAGAAAGTAACTTAGAGAGTTTGAAACTTAGATATAGTTTACATTTCTGGAGAGGCTTTTGAATCTCAGAGCTATTTTGGATATTTTAGAGATGCTGGATATTTTTAGAGACTTTGATATTTTTAAAGAGATTAAGCTTTTAAAGTGTTTGAATTGTTAAGGACTGTGGAACTTTTTTGTATATGTTTATTTGTTTGTTTTTACATCCCAAACACAGTTCACCCTTCCTCCTCTCCTCCCAGCCTCTCCCCTCCTACCCCCGCCTGCCCTTCCACTCCTCCTCCATTTCTCTTCAGGAAAGGGCAGGCCTGCCTTGGATACCAGTCATGGAATATCAGGTTGCAGTGAGAGAATGCTCCTCCTCTTGTAATACGGCTGGACAAGGCAACCCAGTATGAGGAATAGGGTCCCCAAAGCAGGTAGCACAGTTAGAAACAGCCCCTGCTGCCACTGTTAGAGAGCATCTTGTCGGTCTCAGGCAGGCTCCCTGGCTGTCGGCTCATTCTCTGAGTCCCTATGAGCCCGGGTTAGTTGATTACGTGGGTTTTCTTGTGGTGTCCTTCACCCCTCCGGCTCCTACAGTCCTTCTTCCCCAGGATTCCCTGAGTTCCACCTAATATTTGACTGTGGGTCTGCATCTGTTTTCATCAGTTCCTGGGTAAAACCTCTTTGATAACCATGAGACTAAGTACCAATCTGTGAGTATAGCAGAATATTGTTAGGAATCATTTCATTGGTTTTTTTTTTCCCCCAGTGGTGTTTGGTTCTGTTCTAGGTCTTTCAGCTAACCTACCTCTAGATCCCGGCCTTCTAGACAATGTCAGGGATGAACCCCCTCTCATAATGTGAATCTCAAACTGGACCAATCCTTGGTTGGCCACTCCCACAATGTCTGCACTACGTTTACCCCAGCACATTTTGTAGGCAGGACAGATCGTGAGCTGAAGGTTTTGTGGCTGGGTTGGCAGGACCGCGGGATGTTTAATGTTGTTTAAGTTTTATATTGCCCACGTATGTTCTCCATATTTCATAGACACAGAAATGGCCATTCCCATACAGCTGCCAGATTAAGAAGGGACAACAGTAGGATCTGAACCCAGCTCCTCTCCCACTGAGGTCTCGTGTTGTTTCACTCCACTAGTTATTGTCTTAACAACAGTGAGCATTTGGGAAACCGCCATAGAGAAATGTGTGCTTAACCTCACTGTGTGTCTGGCGGTCATAGTTACCATTCTCAAAGGATTATCATGCCATACCATAAAACAATACCCATTAAGTACCTTTGGGGAATATTTTATTATTTCTAATAAGATGTGAGTGTCTATGTCCATGAGTTCAGGTGCCTGGGGAGGCCAGTGGCATTGGGGTTGCAAGCACTGATCCATCTCTCTGGCTCCCTCGTTAGATGATTTTGTCTTTCACATTGACTTTGAACATTGCTCTTTGAGAGCAGAAGAATAATGCGTGGGTCATTGACGGTCTCGTCATCTGACCATATGGATCCGCGGCTGTATCTACGACAAGAGTGTCGTGGTTGGAATAGGAAATGTTTCTTTGGGCCAGCGTATCTAACACTTGATCCTCAGCTGGCAGAGCTTCTTTGTGAGACAGTGGTAACTTTAGGAGGTGTGCCTAGTTGAAGGAGATAGGTCCCTGGGGGCATGCCCCTGGAAGGTACACTTGGCCTGCCCCCTACTTCCTGTCTCCATGATGTTTTACCTTGCCCCATGTCAGTAACTGTGAGCTAAAATTTCAAGTGGTTCTGTCTGGTACTTTTTCACAACAGTGACAAGTATGCCAGACACAAGGGCCTCCTAGTGAGGCGTGTAATCACCCACGGCGCTGCTGTGACTTTGTTAGAACGGTGCCTTGGGCTACTTTATGGTATTGTACTCACGCCCAAGCTGACCTAAGGCTTCAGGGGGCAGCAGGACAATTTGGATGACACAATATAGAAGCTAACTGCATGGTGCTTTTACAGGCTCTTTCAAAGAAAGGCAGAAGGCAAGTGTGTGTGCATTTACCCCAACACCCCCCTTTCCTTCCAAAAGTCATTGGTGGGTGTGGTCATAGCTCAAGGCTAAGGTCAATGTGGGTGTCAGCTTGGCTATGGTCCCTTACCCACACCCAAGGGCCACAGAGCTGAAAAGAACTAGGATTTTCTTTCTTTCTTTCTTTCTTTCTTTCTTTCTTTCTTTCTTTCTTCCTTTCTTTCTTTCTTCATTTCATCAATTTATTTTTTTATTCGTGGATAGTTTCATATATATGATATACATGCATCATATATATACACACACATACATATAATGAATTTTAGACCTTTTCAACAGTATTTCTGTTACACTCTGAGGGCTGCTGTTCCCAGTAGGTGTTTCCTATGGTTACCATCTGCCTGCTTACTTACCTGTTTGCCTCCTGTGCTCTGTAAGGACGATGCAGCTTTTCAACATCAGAAATTTTCTGGAGCAGCCAGAGGATAGGGGGTTATATGATGCAGCACCTCTGCAGCGCAGAACATACACGACAGGAAAGTGATGACTTGACCAACCCTGTGCCACTTCCGGTGAGTTGGTCATCCTGAGGCTGCCGGTTTCTACTCTGCCATCGAGACTTCTCTACAAGTATAGAAGTGGTGCTCGGGTCACATGCACAGGCGTCTCTGCTAGTCTATCCACCTGAGCCGCCTTTGCACAAACTTGAGTGAAGTCAAACTTTCACCCTGTGATGATGAAAAAAAGTTCACTCTGGCACACTGGCATCAGGACACTTCCCAAAATAAAGCCAAAACTTCGTGAAAAAAGGACAGATATGAAAACGACATATTATACATCTATTCATTTTGCTTCCCAGCCTACAGAATGTCCTAACATCTTTTGAAAACATCTTTTCAAACTTAAAGTAATGCAACTTAAAGCCATCATCGAAGCCCCAGCAGTCTTCCACGCATTCTCACCAGCATCTTTGTGTGAATGTAGCTATCCTACATTGTGAGTAGAGGCTATACGCCAGGCACTGGGCTAACTGCGTAGCAAAGGGGTCAGTGGAAAGAGATGGACAATAACTAAAGAAACTCAAGATTAATTGATGAATACCTCTAAAGATTATAGAATTCTGCATATTCTCCTATATCATTTGAGGTGGTGGCAGAACAGGACTAAGACCGTATCATTTGAGCTACAGTCTGATGGTTGATTTAGGTTGGAATCAAATAGGGATCAACCTAAGAAAAAGAGGTCCTTCTGATGGAATGGAAACAATCTTTGCTGGCAGTAAAGACCTGGTGCAAGGGTGGGATATGGGAAAGGGGGAAGCTGTCTTGGCTGTGTCTAAAGGAGGGTAGGAGATGGGAGACCATAGGGAGAGGCCCAGGCAAAGGGCACACCAAAAGGAATAGAGAGTAGGAAGGAAGAGCACCTGTTCAGGCAATCTTGACTACCTCAAAGGCTGTAGGTTCCCTAGAGAGGAAGTGTGCTAGAGAGATTGGCAGAGCGGAAGAAAACCCACTCTGGGGAAGGCTCCCTCCAGAGAACCATCATTCACAATCATCTAGAGATGAGTTAGAAGAGGAGGAAGGAGCAGGGTCATGGCAGGTCCTCAAGATCTAGTTCTCTATGTTACAACTCCTGGAGCAGAAAGAACGGTGGGGTACCTGAGACGCCCATGGGACAACTAAGACTCCCGTTAGCACCACATGTCAGTGACATTTGGAGTTTCTCAGTACGTAAATAATAAATAAAATCATCAGTGAATAATGAAGTTACTTCTTTTTCTTTTTTCTTTTTGAAGACATATTTGTGCTTTACAGTGATGGTGATGACGGTGTCTTTCCACACTGGGGAGTCCTGCATGTCTGGTCCTTAGTGTTGCTCTCCTGCTGCTATCAGTGTTGGCTGCCGTGACTGGAAGGTCCTAAATAAAGGGGCATACATATCTTTTCCAATCTATTCCTGTGACAGAGACTGGCACTGCCTATCCCGAGTCTAGCCTTCCTGCCCTGACCTGAGTTGCTGCATGGATTCTGAGACTGCCCCTTCTATTTTCAGAGGGGTCTGAGTGTGGTGGGTGACAGAACTCCTCCTCCGTGTCAACGCAGCAGCTGATTTAAATGTACTTAAAAACGGACAACATGAAAAAAGGCTGGTAATGAAAAAAAGCTGGACTAAAATCAAGTAAAGCAGGAGAGAGAAGGAAGGTGGCCAACTCAGAGTGGGCAGCAGGCGCCTGGCTGTGGCCATTTGTCCTGGCATTCAGGGGGGCCCGTCTGGAGCAAGGTCTCCAGGAAGCCAGCTTCCCAGCGTTTCTCTGGATTGATTGCTCCCTGGTGCCTGGGAGTGCACTGGGTGCTGACTGCCTGCACATTTCAACCCCCTCCCCAGAAATGTCATGATCTCATCAGGAGGCCCTGCCTGGGAGCCTCCTGACCTAAGCCCTCTGCAGAGACGCTTGCATCTTGAAACCTTCTGAAGGTGCTCTCTGTGAAATTTCTTTTGGGCTTCCATGTGAATGCTTGTTCAGGATCTGCCTCTTTGCTAAGGCATAATGAGTTACACAGAGAAGGGCTCTGAAGAATAAGTCACAGCCACATCTATGGAAATGAGCTAACCTTGGGTCTAGATATGAAAATAAATATCCAGGCCGGTGGACTAGGCCCAAGGCTCAAATGATTGAATTACACATAAAGACTTCTTTCAAGCCTTTTAATATGGGATTGCAAAACCCTCAAGTCTGAGCTAAGAGGGCCTGTAAACAAACCCAGACATAAGCACAAGGGCCTCTTGCTTCTGCCTCCTCAGCCACCAGACCTGCTTCCTTCACAGCTGACACCAATAGCCAGGATCTTTTGAGAAAAATGTTTGGGGTGGATAATAAAAATAATGATTATAAATAATACTAAATCACAAATGTCTTTCTTTATGGGTGGGGCTGCAGTAACGCACAGGACTTACTGTGAGCAAGCATGCTCACAGAGCAGGTTCAGAACCTCTGTCACAGACGCATTATGGTCTTCAGCGTGTGTCGATGCTGCCACGATGTCATTACGTGTTTCTGCCCTGCAGAGGGACTCTTTTCTTCACAAGGTACCGGCCATCTTTACTCCATGAAAACTCTGTTCACCAGAAAGCAGAATTTATGGTGGAGGAAAGACAGAGTCTTAGGGACAGAAGGAGCATCAGTAAGAAACTGAGAGTCTCTGTGGTCAAGATGCTGTGCTCAGGATGCTGGGTCACATTCTTGAGGTTTTTGTTACCTAGGGATTGGTCAGAGAGAGAATTGCGTTGATGCGTTTGCCAAATGTTCTGAGTCTTTCACATTCTAGACTAGATTTTTGCGGGAAAAAATGATGGGGGAAGAAGCTGTTATGGCAGAGAGCGTAGCACGCAGGTAACCCACCCTGGGAAGGGCAAGAAGTGGTGCCAGAGTCTGCTTTGCTCTTGCAGGCTGTGAAGAACAATGAGTCATAGGGAAGTCATTGGATGTGGGTATCAGTGGACCTCAGGTAACGACCTGAAAGCCTGGAGCTGGAAATGGCCACACCAGGGGTCCAACCAGGAGCTAAGGACTCCCCCATGCATATTATTTTTTTTGAAATTAAAGGTGATTCTCTCTGAAAACCATCCCTCCTTGGGAGTTGCTTTTTGAAGGGTTGGTACACATGACTTCTTAAGACACAGATTTTTCCCTTCCAATTTACTGTTCAACTACTTTTTTAAAAAGGAAATTTATACTTCATTTTTCAGTATTTGAAAGTTTCATGTGTGTATGCAATGTAACTTGATTATATCTATCCTCCCCCTTCCTCCCTCCTACTCTCTCTAGCGGGGACTTCCTGTTTCTCAACATAGTTCTCTTCCAACTTCCTGTCCACACACACACACACACACACACACACACACACACTATATTGAATCTAACCAGTGCCCGTGGGTGGTATGGGGTTATCCACTGGAGCATGAGAACTTAACAATGATCACCCCCAAAAGAAAAGTGATCCCCCCAGCAGTAGCCAATAGCTGTAATTAGCTCTTCTGCTAAGGTTAGGACAGAGAAATCCCCTTCTGCTCCATGCTGGAATATTTGACTGATTTGACTTTCTGTAGGTCAGGATTAACTGTAGTTTTGAAATGCTGTTTTGAAAACAGAATACTATATTTTGTTAAAATATGGTCATATTTGTGTGCCATGAATATCTCTTACTTGTTAGATAAAAGTCATGTATGTAACATATGTGTGGTGTTGGACAGTGTACGTTTAACTGATGGCTAAGTTCTAATACTTTTCATTTATAGCTATCATCAATTTTATACCTATTATCGGTCTGTGTATAGTTATCATTATACATACATTATCTACCTGCCTACCTCTTCATGTCTCTGTCTTCTATTACTCCTATTATCGCCACTAACTAATTATATCTATTACCTATTTTCTGCATACCAGCAGCAACAACATGTATCACAGACACACCTATATTATGAAATGCAAATTTACCTATAAATACAAAAAAAAGATTTTATTAGTCACTGGCAACAATAAGAAGAGGCAAAAGACTTTATAAACTCATATTTAGAACAATCTCCAATGGACAGAAAAATTTTAAGAATAATACAAAAGTGAGACTCAAATTGTGCTGGTGCCCACAGTAGCCAGCACTCCCAGAATATCAGGACTCTGCTCTTTGTCCTTGCCCGTGCCTGTCAGCTTCTCCCACTGGGCACAGTGTCCTCCATGACACTGTGAAAAATTGCTAGTTAATGATGGGTACACCCACCGAAACAGTCTACCTGAGCTACCATCAACACCAGCTGGGTAAGCATAGGACCAAACTCGTCCCTCTGAATGTAGGTGACAGTTTCATGGCTGGGGTAGACTGAGGGGCCACTGGCAGGGGCACCAGGATTTCTCCCTATTGCTCATACTGGCTTTTTGGGAACCTATTCTCTTTGGATGTATACCTTGCTCAACCCAGATATAGTAGGAGAGGCCTTGGACCTTTCCCAAATCAATGTGCCTTACCTTCTCTAAGGAGTGGATGGGAATGGGGTGGGGGGATAGTGGAGGGAATGGGAGGAGGGGAGGGAGTAGGAACTTGAATTGATATGCATAATAAAAGAAGATAGTTTTTTTTTCTTTTTTTAAAAAAGTAAAAATAAAGAAAAAGAAAATTGCTGGTTAATAGTCCTCCAGAATAAGCTTCCGTTTGGGACAGAGTGCTGTGTGGTTACACCCAGTTCAGGCATGTCTGATCAGAACGTCACAGGTGGTACTGTGCTTCTGACATGACACCTTATCACTCTGCAAACTGATACTGATATTTCTCATAACCTGTATCAATGACTTATCATGTGATAAGGGTGCTATGTCTTTATACCCACTATAGATTTAGTTTTCTTCTGCCCTTCATAGCTGGTGTGGAGATGACTTTAAAACTGTTGGACATCTTGTTTTCTATCCACGCACCGTGTACTTTTGCATCAGTGAAGTTTTTCTAAACGGAACAGGTGACTTCTAAAGGATGTTTTTTTTTTGTTTTTTGTTTTTTGGTTTTTTTTATTATTATTATTCAGCAACTGACATCTAGTCTAAGGAAGAATCCTCTGTCTGTCCCCAAAAAGTCATACGTTTGGGATGTCTCGTGGATTCTTAGTCTGCAATTATAACTCTTTACTGCCATTGTTTCGGTTATTAGATTGTCTGGATTTTGTCCCCATGACTCCCTTCTGTCTGGTGTCTGTGCCTTTCAGGCATCTCCCAATAACTGTTCAAAGACTTCCTTGTTTTCTGGCAGGGCAGTGTGTTTTAGATACATCTCACCCTTCCCAGCCCTGAGCCATCCTTTTATGCAGAGTTTGTTCCTTTCAGTGGTGAAGGAGTTTGTTTGGATGCCAGGAGGGAGAGTCTGTGCCGCTAGTGTATCCTTGTTCCCAAGCCCTTTTGTGGGTAATATTCACACCCTCTCTTTCTCTGTCTCTCTCTGTTTCTCTCTTGCTCTCCCTCGCTTATTTCTCTCCGTTCTTTACTTCCTCTCTTCCTCCCTGTCTACAGGAAAGTCCAGTTCATGCTCTCTAGTCTTTTCCTCTTCTGTATCATGCACCTTTTCCTTTACAATGTTTCCTTTCCTTCCGCCTGCTAATTTGCTTTCTTAATTCCAATCTCAATTTATAATCAAATTTCTTTTCCTGTGCAGCCGTCTGTCCAGACCTCTCAGGACAGTCCAAGTCTCCCCTGGGCAGTTTTCACTCCCAATCCCCACCCCCATTTTTGCTTTGAAAAGGGTCTGAAAAAAAGTTCGTAACAAAACTAATACAACCAATTAGGGGACTTTTGTGGTCGCTATGATGTATAAACCAATATAATAATGCCCTAAAAGGCTTAGGCAAATATCAATATAAGCTAATAACTAATTTCAAAGAATGGTTTTTATGTCACTAACAAAAATGAATGGACCTGATCTTTATATTGCACATCCTTGGACAGCAACATAATAACCTGACAATATGCAATCAATATAGCAAGAATATAGTTAGTTTATCAAGAATGTGAGGCATACCCAGGAATGAGATCCAGGAAGACTAGAATGGATTGCAGTACCTCTAGAGTGATAAACCTCGTGGGTCTATGGTGAGAAGTCCTAGGTGAAATCTACTGGCCAAAATGGTCCTAGGTTTAAATTAAAAATATAAAGAGTCATGTCTTACAGTTTTCATATAGCTAAAAGATAATGGACAGCACTGGTGGGTTCCCAGCAGGACTGTTTAGGGCCCTGTGCACAGCAGGCTACTAGGTCTTCGAGTATCACTCAGAGGGGGCATTATTTGCTGCCCAAGCGGGCCTTAGCTTTAATATCATAACGTTTCAATCTCCCAGATGGCCATGTGCCACTACAGCTCATTTGGCAGTGTGCAGTTTCTGAAAGTCCCAAGTATACAAATTTGCACATATAAATTCTACTTAAGGAAGACCATGAATTTCTTCTGACCTGGAAATATTTTCCATACAACTCAGTTGGTAGAAATCAATAACCATAGCCTTTTTTTTTCTAGCACAAACTCTCCACCAATTTAATCTAGCACCAGTTTAATTGAGGCATAGCCATTGTGTGTATCTATGTGGTGGAGTGTAATAATTTGATACTCATATATAGAATGCAATGGCTGAATCAGGATGATAGGCATTTCTTTCTGCTTAAACATTCGTTTCTTCTTTCTGCTGGGAAACTTCATGCTCTTCATACTCTTCCACTTATTTTTAAAACACTAAATAAATTCTTGTGGACTTTAGCAACTAAGATGGAACTAATCCTGCTTAATAACTATATTTTGGTGTCGCTGTCATCCAATCCAATTTCTTCTTCTTCTTCTTCTTCTTCTTCTTCTTCTTCTTCTTCTTCTTCTTCTTCTTCTTCTTCTTCTTCTTCTTCTTCTTCTTCCTCTTCCTCTTCCTCTTCCTCTTCCTCTTCCTCTTCCTCTTCTTCTTCTTCTTCTCCTTCTTCTTCTCCCCCCCCCTCTCTCTGTATTTCAAAAGAATAAGTTCTTTGTGATTTTCCAGGGACTTGGTGTAAATTCCAAAGACAGAATTAATTTGAGATTTGATTTGGGAAAGCAAAATGTCAAAATTTGTCAAGATGTTTGCACATTTGATTAAGATTTAACTCTAACCATGGCAGCATATGGTTCTCTATTGAACTATAGTGATACCAAATGTTTAAAAAGAAATGTAGGCAGCAACATACAAATATTGGATAGCTTTATATCAACTTGACACAAGCTAGAGTCATCAGAAGAGGAAGCCTCAATTGAAAAAAATGTCTCCATAAGATCCAGCTATATGGTATTTTCTTAATTAGTGATTGATGGAGGAGGGCCCAGGTCACTGCGGGTGATACCATCCCTGGGTTCTATTAGAAAGTAGGCTGAGTGAGCCATGAGGAGTACCACTAGGCAACAGTCCTCCATGGCCTCTGCTTCAGCTCCTGCCTCTAGGTTCCTGCCATCACTGTTTTTAATGATAAACAGTTATACAGAACAACAAGCAAAATAAACTTTCTGAAAGTCCAAGTTGCATTTAATCATGGTGTTTTATGTGATATTTTATTTGTGTTCTGAGAAATAAATCTTGCCTGGAGGTCAGAGAGCAGAGCTAACCAGTCACTAGTTAACCATAGAAGCTGTGCCGTGGTGCTATACACCATTAATCCCAGCACTCCTGGTTTACGGCTTTAATCCCAGCACTCCTGGTTTACGGCTTTAATCTCAGCACTACTGGTTTACGGCTTTAATCCCAACACAGCTGGTTTACGGCTTTAATCCCAGCACTCCTGGTTTACGGCTTTAATCCCAGCACTCCTGGTTTACGGCTTTAATCCCAGCACTCCTGGTTTACGGCTTTAATCCCAACACAGCTGGTTTACGGCTTTAATTCCAGCACTCCTGGTTTACGGCTTTAATCTCAGCACTGCTGGTTTACGGCTTTAATCCCAACACAGCTGGTTTACGGCTTTAATCCCAGCACTGCTGGTTTATGGCTTTAATCCCAGTACTTATGACGTGGAGACAGAAGTGATAAGGCAGGGTGAAGACAGGATCTCAGCCATAGCAAAGGAATTTGGAGAGGTAAAAAGTCTCTGGTGACTGCTACTCTGTTTCTCTGATCTTTCAGCATTTACCCTGATTTCTTTTTTTTTTTATTGATTAAGACTAATTAGGATCATGTTTCATCTTGTATCCAACTTTTGGGGCACAAACTTACGAAAAAGCTGCTTGCCTGTGGCTTTGCAGCCACCAGCACGGGCCCGAGCTGCATGCAGCTGAAGTCACAGCTCCACTGACCAGGTTTTTATTTCTAGTTCCCTAAGCCCTCTGAACAAGTCTGGGGAGTTTCTGTTGTAGCCTCTTTGCAGCAAATTCTACAGGCTCTTGGGTTCCAAATGCTGCTGGAGTTAGCCTCTCACCATTGGTCAGTTTTGCCTTTAGGCAGCTCCTGCTGTTGTGTACTTCTTCCCCACATTGGCCTGTGTGCATTTTTCAGACAACAGGCTCCCTTTCCTTGTGAATGAGTTGTGAGCTTTCCCTGGGACTTCTCCTTGGGCTGCTGCCCCACTAGGTAGCTGCCTTGACATCTACTTGGGCTTCTACTATTCTACACAGTAGTGCCACACTTCACTGTCATCTTTGTCTAGCATTGTCTGCAGATTTGGCAAGACAATTGGAATACTTTAAGGGGATAATTAGTTAGAAAAAAAGAAAGAGATTTTTTCCAATGTTAAAAAAATGGGAAACACTATCATGATAGAGGGAGTTAGGTCTCTCTGTATTATTACACAATAGATGGTTTTAAAATGCAGCAATTAAATAAAGGGATAATTAACTTACGTGAGATTTAAGTAATGTCAATTATAAGAATTATCAGTTTGATAACCAATCTTAATTTATGCAATCACCTTATGAGAACTGCCAAATGGCAGGAATCCCCAATGCTGTATAAGAGCTGACTGGGTTCCCGTGGAAATGATAAATTTGAGGAGATTTAAGGAAGTAATAATCTCATATGGTATACATTAACCTTTTGTGAAGCAGATGTTAAATTCATGGCCAACTAGTAACAGAATTATCTCACAAGACTGAAGAGACTTGGTTACAGCAGTATTAGAGTCTGGTCCTCAATTAGAGTGGAGAACCTGTGGAAAGACGAGGCAAGGACCACTGAATAATGAAGTAGGACTAGAGATATTCAAATTACCGAAGAGCAGTTTCTTAGGGAGGGTTATGCTGATAGACAAAGACAGTCTCTATATGATCATCACACCCTGGCTGCATGCCATGTATCAGCTTTGAATACTTGGGACAGAACTGAAGAAGTCAGAACGAGAACTGAGTCATTTACTAAAGTTACAAAGAGGCAAACAGAAACCTTCACTAATTTTTTATGAAGATTAACTTTAGATGTAAATAAGACGATACCAAATTCAGGAGCTAGTCAAATGGTAATTGAATCTTTAGCTTTCAAAAAAGCTAATTCATGATGCAAAAGGATAATTTAACTAGGCCTTTAAAAGCAAGATCAGCACCCTTAGAGGAATGGATCCAAGATACAGTCAATATTGAATCTCATAACCATGATGTTGCTTGGATAGGAGAGGTGATTTCCAGAGGCTTGAGGAAAAAATTAAAACATAAGGTGTTTTAGTTTTGGCAAACAAGGTCACCTAGAAAGGGATTGTAGACAGGGCACTCCTAGAAACAATACTTTTTTCTAAGAATAGTCCAAACAGAAGGCCTTACCCTCTGGAGTATGCAGAAGCTATGGCAAAGGTCAACATTGAACCAATAATGTAGATCAACAAGGGACAGACAAGTAACCCTTTCACATCAGAAAAAGCCTTAGGAGCCTCTTATGGGTCCCATGTAAGATTCAGTTCAGCCATGCCCTGCCCTGTCACCATGGGAGAAACTCCCCAGAGCTATTGCCTATTGAAAAAAAAAAACAACCATACTGCTCTGGATGATAGAACAGCTTTAGAAGATTAAAAAAAATTAGCAGAAGTCATAAAGCAAATATTATCAACATTGGATTTGAACAAGATAGACCTCATGATTATAAGAGGTGATAGTTCATTGGAAAGTGTGATTGTTCAATCTAAACTAGCTTATAAAACTAACAAATGCTTTTTATTTGATCAGTTATAACTTGTCAAAAGGGAACCTCCCCAAAGTTATGGTTGGGGAAGAGTATTTTGTTTATTTTGTTTTGGCTTTGTTTCTGTTTGTTTTTTTTTTCTTTTTCTTTTTTGTTTTTCCAGGGAAATGAAGGCATCCAACTAGTAAATCTGAGGACCACTAGACAAATAAGACATCTGAAGAGAAGAGACAAATAATCCAGAAAAAAGTCCCAAGACGAAGAATAAATTGGTCTATTGATATATCACATCTCCAACAGGATGAAATTTCATAAATCTTCCCAAATGTTTGTTTCTGCTGTTCTTTACAGACACATAATATAAATGGTCTTATTGTAGTTCCAATCCAATTAAAAATTAAAGTTAGAGTGTGGCTCTCTCCTTCTCTAAACCCAAGAATGCTTGTTAAAGGAAAGTCTAAAATCTCTTTCTCATGTCAGAAGAGCCTCCTGATATTGGGATAGAAGACAAACCAAAATTAGGGACTATTCTATTGCCACTAATCTCTTAATCCTTTGGTTTTATTTTGACTCTTTAAAGCTTTTCTTAAGGTATAAATATTAACTTAAAATGTATAAGATTTACATATATATATATGGCTTTTATCATGATATTAATGATAATATAGAATACTTATTAAAGAAAAAGACTTCATCTAGCATCCTGTACATGATCTCAGGTTTGAGTCTCTATCAGGTATCTATGAATTAAGTTTTTGTACTCTGGGTGTGCATAACACATTATGGTCCTTTATTCTCTTTGAGATCTCCTGCATATGACATTTACAATGTTTAAGTCTTCTGCAGTGAACAGTAACCATTCCTAACAGCAACCTTGGAAGTCTCCTAAAGAAGGATGTGGCTCCACAATGATGATTCTATCCAGATTGTGATAACACCACTAAGCTGATAAACACAACCCAAAGATTGACTTTGAACTCTAATCTGTTCAGGATATTTTCAAGGTGGCTAGCTGAGATGGTCAAGCCTCACAGACTACTCTAGCCAAAACTTGAGATAAACCTTGCAATTTCCCATTACACAGACACTGGACAACAAATGATACAGCTAGCTCTTCTAGGACTTAACAATTATCTCAATTGTTTTTTCTTTTTGAGTTCCCCTAAAGATGCCATTGCCTCCTGAGACAAAAAGTAATTTTAAAAATACAATGCCCACATTCCCAAGAGGTAGAGAAGGCAGTTTTTCATTGTTCAATGGTTATGGATATTTGCCATCATTAAGGAGTATTGATTACAAGATGTTATTGGTAACAGGAAAAAAGCTGAAGAAAGATGATTAGATTAAGGAATCTTGTTCTGAAAATAAAAAGGAGGAATATAGATATGGCAGAATAATAGGATAGATTGTTGAATCTACTCTTAAGCCAAAAGAACAACTACTAGTCTTAAATACTTTACATTGATATGGATTTTTGTATATTGATGCAAATTTGAGGTTATCTTTGTTAAACACACTATACATACATTTCCACTCTTGTTCAAGGTATTGTACCTATGCAGCTCATTTAGCAATGTAATGCATTTCTAGTCCTTGGAAGTTATTATTACAAACTATTTAGGATAGAATCAAATGCAGGAATCAGGTGGCTGTGGTGCACACCTTTAATCCTAGCACTCAGAAGGTAAATCAGGCAAATCTCTGTGAATTCGAGGCCAGCCTGGTCTACAAGAGCTAGTTCAAGGAAAGGCTCTAAAACTATGAGAAACCCTGTCTCGAAAATAAATAAATAAATAAAGAAAGAAAGAAAGAAAGAAAGAAAGAGAAAGAGAAAGGAAAAAAGAAAAGAAAATGCAGGTAAATAGTCATCTATTATAATTGAACTTGTAGTCATATTAAGTATGTTTTCAAGGTCAAACAGAAATATATTTCAGGTAGACAGGTTATCTTCAAACACTTGAGATCTGCAGAATATGGCATTTAAGATATTTTAATCATATAGGTCCTTTTTTATGACATTGAGACATGTATGCTCCTTGCAGCACCAATCTACTTCAGAAAAGATGATGGGAATCAACGAAACTCCATATGGAGTTTACTTTTGCGGGGGGCAAAAGTAAGTCACTGGGCAAGAAACTGCCCTTGCCTCGACTGCTGGCACTATGCTGTCCAAATTGGAGAGCAGGACACAAAAGAAAGTGACTACAGACCTTTGCCAAGACAAGGTAGGACAGTCCTTCAAAAATCCTGCTTCATATAAAAGTCTATAGAATATTCTAGGTCTGTAGGCCAAAGATGGATACCCCAATGTTACAGAGGAAACTTGGGTGGCTGTACAGGCAGCCAATTGTTTCTGTCACTTTTCACATTATTTGTAAGTTGTTTGCTTGAGCTTCCTACTTATTCAGGAATATTATTTCCTTCTCAGGTCTCTGATGGAGTTGAAGACTAGATAGTTAACAAATTCAAAAAGAAATTCACAAAAGAGTTGTAAAGTGTATAAGATTGAGAAGCATAGACAGATAGTTTTGCATTAGTAATACAAGTTAGGATAGAAAGTGACTTAGGTGCAACACTTTGGACACACCAAGATAGGACAGATAATGGAATATTTTCTCTGAATTTGTCAAATGCAAGTGGACTAGACATTGTTAATGCAATTGTCTGTATAGACAGGATCTTGGCCCCGTTTTTGGTCAAGGAATTTAGAGAGGTATGAAGTCTCTGGTGACTGCTGCTCTGCTTCGCCGATCTGTTAGCTTTTACTCCATATCTGATTCCCGATTTTTTATTGATTAAGACTAATTATCATCATGCTTCAGTGTTTTACCACAACAATAGTAACCCTAAGACACAACATGAACATAACACTTTTAAAAGTGACAGTTTTTTCTCTATTCAATGACAAATGGCGAATGTGACAGAATCAATCTAAAGCAGGAAGTTCTATATAGCTTCTTTACCTGCCAGACAGATGGAACGTTACAGGGGAAGGAAAGCTTCCACAATCCAGAGAACTGACCAACAGCCCAAAAATGTAAATACAAGCCCCTTTTGACAATCTCATAAACAAGTCCATTAAACATGAGCCACATTCATGCAGTCCAAATCAGGCTGCTATTGCAGAGACTTCTCTCTCTGTTTCCTTCAGGTTTTATTTCATACTTTTCTTTTTAATATTCTAAAATAAGCATTTATTTTCATTAATGGATACCCTGGAAACTGTATAGCTTGTATACAAAGGGATTGTGCCTATCTTTGCTGTTTCTGGTAAAATCTCACTCGTTGGGATTGATTGTAGTTCTTGAACAACTGTCCACAGAAAACCAAAGGCAGAAAACTATGAACTGTCTACCACACACCAGCATTTTCAGTGGTTTCCATGATCACGCAAAGCCCCGTTGGAGCAATGTCTGATAGATGCGAAACCCCAAAGTTATAGGCTCTACACTCTGATAACAAGGAAGTTCAATTGAAATGATCTTGATACCTGGTGAATAATCATTAACTAACTTCATTTGCTATCAGGCCCAATTTAAAGTTACCCAAGAACCTGGAAACTATTTTTAAATCATTACACTGTACAAAATAAAAAGTCAGAGTCCCAGTTGGAAGGAAGTTTGTCAAAATAATGTTTCAATTTAGTTAAATATGAAGAACATTTTCATAATCACAAATTAGTAGTAGAAATGCTGTTGGGTTTTAGATCACTAAGCCTGTGTATAAACTCAGAATGAGAAATTGAGTCCTTTCTGGACTACAGGCGTATTAAGAAGAGAGGGGATGGACAGGAGATACAGAGAAGGAGGAAAGCTGCTGAACCACCACTCACAGGGAAGAGCTGGCTTCTTTCTGTTGGTTGGAGGTGTTTATTATACTATTGATGAGCAAGAGTCTTAAGTTCAAGATTGGAGCCCAAGGGATCCTGGTGGAAAGAGAGCACAGGGACCTGTTACATGGAAGGGGAAGTAGAGACTTCAGGGGTCCTCAAAGTTGCAGCACTTATAGAGACAAACATGTGAAGAGATTGTCTCTTAGTGCAGAGGTTTCTGAGTGCAAAATGCTCACAAGCCTTGTGGTGGTTGAGCCCCTGGGGATGACACAGGGCACCCAGTCTTTGGGAGTGCTTTGGTTTCATTAAACCAGTAGGAAAGGCTAGATCTGAGCCTTACCCAGGGTATGGGGGAGGGATCCTTTGCTAGCACTTGTTCTTGGATCATTTTCCAAGGGAACTGGCTTGTGTAAAATTCACAATGGGCCTTATATTCCAAGCCAACAAAGTTATATTAAAAAAAAATACTTGGAATTGGAGCCCAGCAGTTAAAACACATGCTGCTCTTGCAGAGGACTGTCCCTAGTGTCCACATCAGGGCAGCTCACAACTGCCCATAACTCTAGATGCAAGAGACTCCAACACCCTACCCTAATCTCTATGTGCTCTGCACCCACGTGAAAGAAATGTTCTGCAAACACACACATTCATGCAAATAGTAATTTAAAATAAAAATAAAATCTTCAAAAACACTTACAAATACTTTCCTTACTAAATCAAGTTTGCTGTTTCTTTACCCCCAATTATTTGGGATCCTACAAGTTCTTTATGATCTTCTCATGATAATAGAAAGAGCCTTTTAAAAGCTCTCGTCAGCCCGGTAGCTCCTCTGATTTTGTTCATGAGGAAAATTGCTGCCTCCAGTAAAATGCCCCTCATCATAGCCAAAAAAACATAGCATCCTTCATAGTGGCGGATGACTCATAGCTCTTTCCTCCCTGGGTAAAGACATCAACAGAAGATAATTTTCACAATCAACCAAACTCCAATATGGTTATCACAACTCAGTGACCTTTCAAATAAAATAAGGGGGGGAGGTGGCGAAACACGTCTCAGGATATTGAAATTTCTGGGTATACATTTAACTTTTCAGAAGCAAAACCTTTCACACATGCAGAAAGATTATTAACCACGTATCTTCCCAACAAAAACTTTTCATCTTTATCTTTCCTTTTAAAAGACTTAATAATCAGATTAAGTTATAGAAAGTCTTGATTTTAGGTGTCTAGATTGTTTTTTAAGAAGTTATCAAATATTCCTACATTTGAGGATCATGCTATGCACTAAGACATGTTCTGGGAAAGGACACTATAGACACAAAATCCGTTATAGGTTTAGGAAAGAAAAAGAGGGTTGGTGTTCCAGTCACCAGGACACAGCCTTGGAATCCCAGGAATTTTCACCCGCTGTGTACACAACTCCCTGAAGCCACTACATCAATGAGCCAAGGCAGGCAGAGAGAATGGGGCCTCCAGGCCAGCGTAGAAAAACAGCCTGACTTCACTCGGGGCAGACTCCTGGTAGAGTGTGTCACTGCTTCAAATACTCAGGCTTGAATCAGTGAAGTAACCCAGTCCCGGGGCAGGGTCTGGATGTTAACTCTGGCTTCTGATGTTGATAGCAGCACACCCTCCCTGGGAATTTCCCTCAAGAAGGAAGACTCTGACATTGGATGCACAGTGTAGGAACTCCAGAGGCAGATGGAAAAGGCTGGGGACGGTGAGGCATACCTCTAACACATACGTTTGGGAAGCAGATCTGGAAGAGTTAGGAGGTCTAGACCTGTGTGGACTCTACAGAAAGAAAGACCTTGTTCCCCAAACAAAAACGAAACCATATTTAGTCAACTGGTGGACAATGGGACTACTCTCCTTCCTCACAGAACTGAATGGCAGCCACTGTGCTATGAGAGAAGGAGAAGTAATGCCACATCATTGTCTGGAAAGTCCCTGGTGAGGCAAGAAGTATTGAGGATGATGGTTGCTGATGGTGGTGAAAAGAGTGGAGGCTCCTGGGCAGTGCAGGTCTTTACCACCAGCACCTAAGAGTTTGGGTCTTTGTTGTGTGGGATTATAGGCTGGATGTGAAATGCCCTCCATGGACTGACATGTGTAAACATATCCCCAGTTGGCAGCATTACTTTGGAATGTGTGGGTGGTATCTTTAGAAGGTGGTGCCTGACTAGAGGAAGTGGGTTATTGAAGGTGAGCCTTCCAGTTCAAGTTCCTATTTTGCTTGCGACTGCCAACACAACTGACCTCTTGATATGATTGTCACAGCCAGGAGCCCCTGATTTTCCCACTGTGATAGATTAAATCATGAATTAAAATGAATTATTTCTTCCTTAACTGGCTGCCAGGCATTTTGCTACAGCGGTGAGGCAGCAGGTAACACACTGGGCTCCTGAGGGAAAGATAGACCAGCAAAAATCAGGAAGAGGGCAGGTTACACCATTTCTAGCACTGAGTTTAGGGGCTGGTCCTGGATGTCTAGAACCTGACCATGGGGTGTTAGGAGGGTGGACAATGGCCTAATGTGTGAGAGTGTGACAAAATAAGCTGTTGAGGGGAGAGCTTGTTGGCAGAATGTGGGGAGCCCAGTTCGGCCTTGGTCCT
Source organism: Myodes glareolus (assembly GCF_982192425.1). Taxonomy (NCBI): domain Eukaryota; kingdom Metazoa; phylum Chordata; class Mammalia; order Rodentia; family Cricetidae; genus Myodes; species Myodes glareolus. Next base: position 94,364,152 of record NC_142027.1, on the reverse strand, counting down.
GGGAACTGGGCCAAGAGAACGTTGAAATGCTGCTCTCTAGAAAGCAGGTAGAATCCCAGATCTCAGAGGCCGCAATGAACACAAAGAAACGAGAGTTATCCGAAATGATGGTCCTGACCTGACCACACAACTAAAACATCTCACTGTGCCCTTAGGTGTGTGAAATTATATGATGAATTTTAAACATGTATTAAAATCAAAACTGAACATCAAACCGAAACAAGCATATTTCCCAGCCTAGGCTAGCCCCTTCCTGGTACCTCCTGGCTTTTGAACTTTTTTCTGTGCAGCTCGGTGACACAGATGCTTACGCTGCACAGGATGGAGGGCCAAGGGGCCGAGTTTGAGTCAGCGTTCACAGAGCAACAAGGATATTTACACTAACCGAGCTGACTTAAGGTGTTTTGTGAGAGAGGAAGTGGAATTTTTGGATTTGGGAGGCTAGAGAACTGTTTCTTGTCTGTTTTCACTTGGTCTTGTTGCCCTTTATCCCTTTCTGCGTACAGATTTGTCTGTGGTTTCAGAACTGAGTAAAACAACCAGCCTTCCAATTGGCCGCAATGTCTATGGCTCTATGTTTTTCTTTACTATTCTGATTTTTTCCTTTTTAACAAGGTAACCAAAGAGGGTGTTTTGTAAATGTCCATTTAGTTCACCGTTTGGAGAACTGCAGCTTGGCGCTGGCATCTGCCTTCCTCTGGTGAGGCTCCCTTGGCTGTTTCACAACGGAGGCTGAATTCATGGGAGAGAAGCCACATGACGATACAGAAAGCCAGGGAAGGACCATGGATGGATCAGAGAAGGGTGAGGCTTCTGTTTCATAATAACTCTCCCACGAACATCAACTAGGTCCTAGGAGAACTACCTCTATCTGTCTAAAGGCATGAGCCCCTGTGGCCCGTTGACCTCGAGTTTCCAGTCCTTAAAGATCCCACAGTTCTTAATATCACTGCTCAAGGGACCATTTTTGATACTCATGAACCTTTGCGGAACAAAGCACAGGTGACCCACAGCAGCATCCCTGTCATCTCTTTCCACCTGGTGCTCAGTGGTAACCAGACACTTGTGTTTGGTCTATCCATACTTATGACCGTATACGCAGTAAAAGCAGATAGCGTCTCCAAAGTGTGATCTCTTCACTGAACCACTTAGATGAGATTTCATAGGCTAACATTTTAAACATTGAATCTCATCAGTGGTCTCTTCCAAGTCTCCCTTATTTGTGCAGTCAGTGGTCAAGAATGGCTGTGCCGATACTGACAGCCAAAGGCGAAGGGATTAAATACTGGCACTTTGAGCTGCTCGCCCCTTCTCAGAAGGGCTTTTTCCCTGTCAGCGTCCCCAGTGCTCCTTCAGAATGGTTGAGTTTGCCATTCTGGAGATCTGCAGGGTAGGCTCATGCAGTGAGGGCAAATGGAGGGTGTCCTAGCGACCATTTGTTTCTGCTGTTAAAAGTTTCATGTTAAAACATATTGTATGATGCTAGAACTACCACTTCTCTCGTCGCTAAGTCAGAGTACCATAGAGACCCTTGCTCATAGATGTCTACTGCGGTTCTATTTACATTACCAAGTCTGCTGCCTAGACTCCATCAACAGACAAACAGATGAACAAATGTGCTTTGTGTACACAACAGAACTTTTTTCTCCCACCTCATTCTCACTCCTTCTCCCAATGAAACCAATGGTATTTGCAAAAATGACTTTCCTGGTTTCGTGTCTTCTTCTTTTTGGACCCCCTGAATTTAATTAGGGTTGCTTACATGAGCATTAAGTAGGGGTTTGTATACTAGAGCATGGGCTACTCACTGACTACACCACTGAAAAAAATGTCACCCTCTTCCTATCAGACCGTTAACTTCCAATAGCGCATGTGCCCCTTCCCCAACCATGATAGAATGTTGATGGGCTCAGCCTTGGACGGCAGCCACAGTGGCTAAGACATCTTACAGCACTCCTTCCTACTCCCAGGAGCTTATGTTCTCTCTGTCCTGAGACTTAGAAGGGGTGATATAGATGCCCTGTTTAGTGCCCACAACTCAACAGTCATTTCCTCAAGCACTCTGCCATTCTATGACTCTGCATTAACCACTGCCCACTGCAAAAGAAGTTCCTCCGATAGGTTGAAAGCCCACTAGCTTATGCATGTAAGCATTTAGAAAAAGATTTCTGCTGAAGTTCCTTTCAGAAGATAAGGTGACCATAAACAACCATCATGAAGTCTTCTTGTTCTGGGAGTTAATTTGTTTTCTTTCTTTCCTAAAATGTTCTTGAAAGACAAATGTACGATTTGGTTGAAAAAGTAAATATGGGTATTGGTAAATGCTCCCATGATTCCCCGTTTGATAAAAGAAGTGTGGGGTGAGGGTGAGAGAGACGGATATGTTGTCAGTAACTAGAAGTCAGAATTAAAGCATTGAATTGATCCCAAGGAAATTCAACTTTATTTTTCCTGCTTCTTCTCATCGCCCCCCATGAAGAGTTTATTCATTTTAGAACATTTTTGTAAAGTGATCCTTGTGTTCTTTTGAGCATGATATTATACTCAAATGTTCTGGAATGTTTTCTCTTTCTGTTAAAATAACACATTTATTAACTGCATGAAACTAAATTAAATTAGACAATGTAGTCAGGAAGGATAGGGTGACTGAACAGGACTTTTACATAGGAATATTTAAAATTGTAACATTTCTTACTTTGGACAGTGTGACCATGGGTAAATTTTCTTTATAATATCCTCTAGGGCTGCCCCTTAATAGTTGTAGGACCTTGAGTCAGTCTCTGAATTCTTGGTTGTGGGAGTTTTTCATCTCTGGATAAAGGATGATAACACCGGGTTCATGAACTTGTCAGAAGGTCAGGAGAATGAATGTGTTTTGAATGCTCCCAAAGCCTAGCAGCTGTACTGTGAATGTGGCGAGGCCAAATGCACAGTTTATGGAAGAGGAAAATCCATCACAGTGGACAAATCTGACCAGCAAAGCATGATGTCATTTCATTATACTATTTCCTGAGAAACCAAGATGTAAGGGATTGTGTGGGTACTTGGAAGTATGAAGAATGGGGGATGAGATCTCTAGTTAGAGTTCTCATCAGGCTTTCAAGTGAAGAGATAGGCTGCCTTCTGAGGGTGACTGATACTGTCCATATGGATACTCCCCTAACAGTCGAGTATGCTCACATCCCACATAGCGGACAATATGCCCAATCACATGGCTCTAGCCTTGACTAGAATTTTTGCTCTTGTTTAAGTTTAGTTTTGGTGGGATCAATTATGTACATGCATGCATCACTGTGGCCAGTGCTGACCAATGTCTGTAGATCAAGTGTCAAGGGTCCTTCAGGTTTTGTCTTGTGGTAAAATAGACAGTCTAATCTTCTGAGCTTCTTCTGAGATGTCCACAGAGAATAACAATCCAGATAAAAATAAGTATTACTGTACACAAGAAAACTTGTAGTGTACAGAACATGCATAGAAATGTTCAGCTAAACTTCAACTAATATCTGAAAGATGCCATAAAAATTGGCTGTGGAGGTGTCAAGAAAACAAATGTTGCAGGGTTTAGGAAGGCAGGGTTGCAGTTGTAGAATGAGGTTCCTAGTGCTCAAGCTTCCTCTTCCTCTTGTCCTGCTTTTCCTTAGGGCTTTTGGGCCTCAAGGGAAACCCACCTCAGACAAGCCATTTACCTGTATAGCTGGTTTACTGAAAAAATAATGCCTGTATTTATTGTGCTGTGTCAAGCATTACAGTTTGAACATGAAATCAACCTCCATGGGCTTTTGTGCTGAAATTTAGTTCTCAGTACTTTGACAGGCTATTCTGAAGAGTTTAGGGGGTGGGTCCTGAATGGGGGATGTAGAGGCTCCAGGCATACATTTTAAAAAATTTGAATTGGTTCTAAGTCCCTTCCTCTGTTTTCTGCCTGTCCTGGATTGTACAGTTTGCCACATACACCACTGCTACCATAGTGCACTGTCCAGGCACATGAGGCTAAGCAATAACAGACTGAAACTTCTGAAACTATGAGCAAAATCTTTCTTTCCTCTAAACTGTTTGTATCAGATAATCTCACAGTGACACAGAACTGCAGATGGAAGTTTCTGTCTCACCCAGTCCTGCTGCTGTTCAGTACCAAAGAAACACACAAAAACTTATATTAAGCATAAACTGTTTGATCTGTTAGCTCAGAATTATAACTTAAATTAACCCATAATTTTTATCTATGTTTAGCCATGCAGCTTTCTTTGTACCTTTTCTCAGTAAGACCTTCTCATCTTGCTTCCCCTGTGTCTGACTTACGACTGCATCTCTGTCCTTCCTCTTCCCTGATTCCTGAATTCTCCTACTCTGGTCACTCTGCCTATACACACACATACACACACACACACACACACACACACACACACACACACACACACACACACTTCCAGCATGGCTTCTGGCTAATACGTGTTTTATTAAACCAATACAAGTGAGAAATCTTTACAGTGTACAAGAATATTATCCCATAGCATTTCCCCCATTTTTCTTTTCAAAACAAGAACCTTGAATCTAATCTCCTTTGTTTGGCCTTTTTTCTGATCATTATCTATAACAACTTGTAACTAACATGCTAAACAAAGACAAACATGTATAATCAATTTTTGGGGGAATGTGAGCATAGTTTTCTAGATACTTCTTACTGATTATGGGTGCTGATAATCTTATGGGAATCCAAAGAAAATTTAGGATCATGGTCAAGTCTTGACTGGAGTAGACTGTGAGGTTGGATTATCTCAGCCAGCAGTCGTGAAACTGTTTTGAATGTAGAATTTAGAGGAAATTGCAACAGAGGCACTCTGAAACATTGGATTATATGGGCCATCTGCTCCTGTTGGAGATTTCTCAGGGGGTCTTTCTTGATCAAACCTTATTTTTCTTAACCCAGAAAGAGTCCATAGCTTCTTACTTCCTGTGGAAACAAATGAAAAATGTCTTCTCTGAAGTAACAGATCTTTTGACTTAAATTTTGAATTCAAGACAGTTTCAAAATATATAGGTTGGATTTAATAGGTTGGATTATAAATACTGAAGTATTTATAATCAAATGTCTTTTAGCATCTGTTGCTCCTTCCTTAGCAGTCAAATAACTAAAAGTCATCATACTGACACACATTATCCAGATTCTCTGTGTATTTTTCATCTTTATGTGGCCCCTGAAACTCACAGAGATCTGCCTGCCTCTGCCTCCCTAGCGCTGGGATTAAAGGTGTGTACCACCATACCTGGCTACTCTATTTCTTTTCTTAAGGACTTTATCTTTTCTTTTATCTCACAAGCCTATGTATAATTTTATAATTTAAACACAATATAAAATATTTAAAGAGCTTTTCCATGTGAATCTGTTTTTACTGTATATATCTATTTTTTCTTTTTTTTTAAAGATTTATTTATTTATTATGTATACAGAGTTCAGTCTCCATGTATGCCTGCAGGCCAGAAGAGGGCACCAGATCTCACTACAGATGGTTGTGAGCCACCATGTGGTTGCTGGGAATTGAACTCAGGACCTCCAGAAGAGCAGTCAGTGCTCTTAGCCTTTGAGCCATCTCTCCATCTCCCTATATCTATTTTTTTCTGAGCACATGAGCCTTCAATCTGTTAAATGACATGGCTATGATTAAAACTGCAGTTTTTGGCAACTGACTCTGCCCCATTCCTTAGCTTTCTGAGAGTCTAGTTTCATGGCAGAAGTAGAGGTGGGAGTCACTTTTATTGCCACAACTCTGTGGAGTTTCTAGCTTCATGCCACCACGAAGATGCACGCTACCAGCTGCTCATAAACATTTATGTGTTTGGTAACTGGGCCTCTTAAAAAAGTCACTAAGAGGCTTTTTCTACTAATGCTGAGTCAGGAAGCCTTTCTTAAAGAAACAGCACCTCTGCTTGCTGCCAGCAAACAGAACCCACTGAAATAAAGATGGTTACCAAGAAGAAGCTGCACTTGATTCTGTTCTTGTCTGTCTAGAATCTATTTTTTTAAAGCTTTCTTGGGCTTTATGTAGAAATTCTTGTCTAATATTTGGGCACCATTTGTACCTGTCTGGTTCCCTGCCCTGTGGGAAGTCCAAGGCCTTATCCCTTATATCCAGGCTTAGGAAGTTATGCATGCAAATAGAATAGGATCCCAAAAAGTCAGTACATGCAGTAGAGACAAATCCCAGTGCCATTATCATCGTCTTCTCAGTCTGCCCCAATTGTCAGCCACATTCAGATGGTTCAGTTTGATCACATGCTCATTCAGTCCCAGTCCAGCTGACTTTGGTGAGCTCTCATTAGTTCAGGCACACTGTCTCAGTGGGTGGATCATCCCCTCATGCTCCTGACTTCCTTGCTCTTATTCTCCCTCCTTCTTCTCTTCAGTTGGACCTTGGGAGCTCAGTCCAGTGCTCCCATGTGGAACTCTGTCTCTATCTCCATCTGTCACTGGACGAAGGTTCTGTGGTGATATTCAAGATCAAGTCATCAGTCTGAGTACGGAACAAGGCCAGTTCAGGCACCCTCTCCTCCACTGCCCAGGGTCCTAGCTGGGTGTCCCGCGCTACCGTCTCGCCAGCAAGAACCACGCGGTACACATAGGATCCTTCTGCAGAAAAGCTTTATGTCTCTTGGGAGCTAGAGCATAAGCCACATGGCGGAGACCCAGATAAGATGGAACCCAACCCTTATAAAGGAAACAGTCCTCGCTTCTGACGTGTCACTCCTGGATTGGTTCACTGCCCATTATCCCAGATGATGCCTCGGGAGTAGGCAGGGACGCAGCGGTAGAGAGTTACCAAGCACGTGCGCTGGGATTAAAGGCGTGTGTTACATCACCTTGGGGTCACAGAGGTCAATCTCTACCTTTGTTCCTAGAAGCAATGGAGAATGTGGTCCGGCCCTCCACAGCTGGGGACTTCCCTGTGGACATCTGGGACCCCCTCTAGAGTCCAGCCTCTTGCCAACCCCACAATGCCTCCTTTAATTAAGATATCTTCTTCCCTGCTCCCATATCTGTCCTTCCTCCATCTCAACCATCCCACTCCCCCAAGCTCTCCCCAACCCTCCCCTTCTCCCTTCTCTCTCCCCAACCCTCCCCTTCTCCCACCCCACCCTCACCCCCACATTCCCAACTTTTGCCTGGTGAAGATCAGCTGCTTTATGAGGAAGAAAAATAACCTCTGTAATCTTCTGGTGTTGCAATTTCATGGACTAACAAGTACACCTTGCCAGGTGTTAGCAGCCTAGAAGTTTCCCCCTATATGACTCTGTTCGTGACTGATGAGGAAGGATAACACCACCCACAATGAAATAAAATTTATAAAACCTGAAGATTTGGTTAGAGGTGAAAAAAGACTTCACACTGTGCACACTTGTGTTCATTGTAGCACTAATTTTGGTAGCCAAGACTGGAAACAATCTGTGCCCATCAGAAGATAAACAGGTAGATAAAATACAGTATGTATGATAGGCAAAGAGGGTAGAATGAAGCTACCAGGACAGGGATTTGAAGGGAGACCAAGGAGAAAAGTTCTTTGAAAAATTATTAACCACACTCCATCACTGTTATCCATCCTTACTGTGGTTTTTATAGCTCAGTGATTCTCAACTTTCTTGATGTTCCTCACGTTGTAGTGATCCCAATCATAAATTTTTGTTGCTATTTCCTAATTGTAATTTTGCTGCTGTTATGGATTATAGCGTAAATATTTTGGGAGAAAAAGGTTTGCCAAAGGGATTGTGACCCACAGGTTGGGAGCCACCGTTCTAGAGGATTCACCAGCCCCAGGGACTGAGTCCTAATGCTGTGTCCAACATTAAGTTGATCCACTCCTCTTCCCAGCAAACATAGCATTTTCAGTGTTAGAATCTGTGTTTGAAGGGAGAAAGGAGCTTGAATGGAACTCGTGTGTGTGTAGGAGAAGGTCACATTGCTGATGAGTGGCAAGCAGACCATCAATCAGTTCTAGCACATGTCAGTGAACCAGCAGGCCTCATGCTCTATCCAAGGCTTCATTTCCCAGGGATCCTCAGTAGGAAAATGTTTGGCACAAGCTGACCATGTTTCTCTAAGTAGTTATCTGTCAGAAACTCAGAACAAATGACTAACTGCAGTGCCTATTAACATGCTAAAGTGCATGCTGACCTCAGGCTCTCTCGGCATTGCAAGTACCTCTTTTTAGAGTCCCTGCTGCAGAGATCCTGGCTCCTGTTTGTGCTTCTCACCCCCATCGCCTACCCTAAACCTCTCTCACCTATGAGCTTCGAATCCCACCCCACAGCTTCTTCTACTTTATAACCTTACAATTTCGGCTCTTGCGCTCTTTGTTCTCTTGGTTCTTCTCCCTTCCTTGGTCCCTCTGCTCTTAGCTCCTTCTCCCTCCCCTCCCCTCTCCTCTCATGGACGGGTTCGGTCTTCTGGCCAAGGTTAGGCCACTTCTTTCTCTCTCTGTTCTGCTCTCTTCCAGATGCCTCTGGCTATAGTCTCCCTTATATCTACAATTAAAACCTTCTCCACAGCCATACCTTGGAATTGTCATGTCCTCATTGTCATTCACTATCCTAGATCAACTCCTGGAATGCTAAAATGTCATGAGTAATAGCATTGAGAGGTTATTGACTTTTGATAGTTTTTTTTTTAAATGGAGCTTTCACAACACTGATTGTGCTGGATGTTTTCTATCAATTTAGTATAAACTAAAGTCATCTGAGATAAGAGAACATCAATTAAGAAATTACGTCCATAAAATCCAATTGTAGGGTATTTATTTTTATTTAATCACTAATGGGGGGGGGTCCAACCCATTATGGGTGGTGCCATCCCTGGGCTGGTGCTCTGGAGTCCATAAGAAAATAGACTGAATAGGGCATGGGGATCACACCAATAAACTGCACCCCTCCATGCCTTCTTCATCAGCTCCTGCCTTTGGGTTACTCCCTTTTAGGGTTCCTGTCCTGACTTCCTTCAGTGACGGACTATGGATAAGAAAGTACAAGTCAAATAAACCCTTCCCTCTCCAAGCTCCTTTTGGTCATGCTGTTTTATCACAACAACAGAAGTCCTAAGACACTGATCTAACATTTTTCTCTAGAGGGAATTTCTGAGAGGAGATGTTCCATCTGCCGGTTGTTCCCACCGTGGCACATTCTCGGGGATGCCCCTTCCTAGGAGGAAGTGTTTACTTGGGACAAATATGTCTGATTTGTGTTAATGGAAGGCAACAGGAGGTCTCAAGATGATTCATTTGCCTATGAAGAATTGAGGAGGAAAAAAAATGCACTGGCTTGAAAGGGGACTTTTCCGTGTTTATCTACTTTGGCTAACGTTCAGTGCCCTCAGCCTTGGATTTGTTAGCTGTCATCTGATATTCCAAGGCAAACTGGCTGGTGAATTGTAACAGTAAACTGATTGTGATGAGAATGTGTGTCTGCAGGATTCATCAAGCCCTTGGGGTTGTATTTTCAATGAACAAAAAAAAGTTTCTATGGTTTGTTTTCCTAAGGAATTTTGATGGCAGGCAAGATTGATGGAAGCTTTTTTTTTTTTTTTTTTTGGAGAAGCTACGCCACAGTTTGATGGAAGGGAAGCCAGCAGGGAAGGGGCTTTCTTCTTCCCCTGGCTGTCAAGCCCACTCTACACTTCAGCACCTATAGTTAAGGAGCAGACACTGTAGCAGGCATACCAGAGGACTAGACATCATGTAGTTTACCTAGAAGGGCCTTTACTGAGTGAGAATTTGCACATCCTGGCTTTTGGGATTCTGCTGAGTACTTGGAGCAAGGCTCTGGTATCCATTTATTGTCCACACAGGGAGCTGTGTCTTAGCAGTGCTAAGAATATTAAGTGAGATATCCCCTAATTGCTTTCATGACTGTCTGCATAGGTGGATGCAAAGAGAGTAATCTAGTGTTTGCCCAGAGATTCTGCATTAGTTGTCTGTAACTTAATGAATTGCCAACTGAATGGCTTAGCACAATGGGAGTTCATTTTCTTAGCCATACTGTATCCAGGAGGCTAGGAGATAGATTCTCTGGGGATTCGGAACTTTCTTGTGGCTGCTGACATTCCTAGGTTTCTGGCCCAATTATTACAACCCTTTCCCCCTTGGTCACGTGGCTTCCTCTGTGTGTCTATCCTATAAGAACACCTTCAATTACATTTATGACTATCCACAAGGTACAGTGTATGTTCCACCTCCATAGATCATATGTTGACCATAGAAAAGAACATTACTGTTTCATACATGCATATATTGTGCTTTGATAAGATCTACCCGATATTCCCTCTGCTCCAATTCCTCCTCTCTGTCCCTACACTCTTTCTTCCTGACTTCATGTATTCATTTTCTAGCACACTATTTTTTAACATACTGAGTCCACTCAATGCTGTCTACATGCATGGGTATAGTAACATCTAATGGAATAAGCTGAAAGCCCCCCCAAGGCATGCATTTCTAAAGAAAGCTGACTCTCCCTCCCGCATCAGTCATCAATTCCTGATCAGTATTGACTCAGCTAGAGATGTGACTTTAAGTCTCTCTTCTATCCATGATGGGACTTTGGCTGACCTGATCTTATGTAGTTCTATGCATATAGTCATGGGCACTTTTAGTTCACGTATATGACAGCCCTGTCATGTCCAGTAAACCATGTTTTACTACATACATCTACAAGTTTTGGCTCTTACAATCTTTCTATTCCCACTTTTCTATTATGACCTCTGAACTTGGTGGGAAAGAAGTGTGATGTAGAATCCCATTTGGAGCTGAACCCTCTACAGTTTTCTTATTCTCTGCATGTTGATCAGTTGTGGGTTCTGAGTTAATTGCCATCTATTGCAGAAAGAAGCTTTACAGGTAAGGGATGAGAGGTACAGTGGTCTATGGATATAAAGATAAGAACTAAGCAGGTAGTTTCATACTATGTCCATTTATCATAATAATAGTCTTGGGTTTTCCTGGAGAGCCTGTCAGGTTGCTATCCCTGAACTTTTGGACAGGTTAACAGTGTTAAACTTGAGTTCCAACTTGTAGAGTGGGTCTTAAATCTAATCCGAAAGTGATAAGTTAGTCCTGTAACATCCTCAGCTATATTGCATCAGTGGTCATGTCTTGCCAGGCCAATCATTACTATAGTTTACAGCTTTCACAGCTTGGTAAGATTGTTGAATACTGTGCTCACCTGATAGAAGAAATAGAACCTCTGACACCGTGAAAACTAGCCAATAGGAATGAAGCTTCCATGTCAGTACCATCTTGACTGCTCCAGGTTCTATGACTCAAGTGTGCAGTATCTTCAGCAACGTTTACTATCAAGTTCTAGACGGTAATCAGGGTGGTGGCAATATCTTGTAATGTTTGAGAGGGTTCTCTGGGACCTCACTGACTCAAAAAGAGATAACTCATACGAGGTGCTAGATGTTTTATTTAGCAGCCCATGGCATCTTTGAGAACTATTCTCCCTCTGCTATAGAGTAATCCTATTTAATATCTTTTTGTCCATGCATATTAAATATTTCTAAAAGTTTCTACCCTAGCTGCCTTCTATATGGCATTTTTCAAAGTTCTTTAGCATTGTTTGCCCTTCTTTTCACTCCCTCCTGTGTCCTGCCCTACCATCCTCCACCTCATTTAATCTGTCCTATTTCCTTGTTCTCTTTTACCCAGATATGTCTTTTCTTTTTTTAGTTCTGTGTCTGTGTGGGTCTATGCAGACATGTGCAAGTGACCATGGAGGGCTAAATTAAATGGTGACATCAAACTGGGAAAGGGACTGTCTGGAGATCTCAAACTCATTCTTCCCACTCTTAGGACTATAAGGTTGTTCTTTTCCAAAGTTAGTTGTAAGGTTGGCAGTAATTAGTTATGAAAGATCAAGAGATAGGTGTGGTGAACAGAAAGGTCTGGACTTAGCTGAGTATGACAGTAAAGGACTGCAATCTCATCACTTAGAAGTTCAAGACAGAAGGGCTGTGAGTTTGAATTTAGCCTGAGCTACATAACAGGCTCTGGACTAATCTGAAGTGATCCTGGAAAAACAAAGGGAGATAAAACACTACATAAAGCTCATATCAAATACAAAGCTTCTAAGGGTACATTGCTACTAACAAGAGAAAATTGTATATACTGGTAGAATTGTTTGCTAATCAACTGATTTAAAATAGAGAGAGTGTTCTAGATTATCTCAATGTGCTTAGATTAACTCAAAGGATCCTTTACATTGAATGAGGGAGACCAAGCAGCAGGTGGGAAAGACATGATGTGAAGACTCAACACTTCATTACTGACTATAAAGAAGAAGATACGAGGTCATGGGCCTAGGCATAAGGGAGCCTGAAGAAACCTCTCTTAAGAGAATACAAAGTTGTGTGAATAGGGAAGGCAGGAATCAATTGGTGAGCAGTTGGGGAGGGTGAATATTATCAAAACGTGCTGTATAAATTCTTGAAGAACTAACCAAAATGAAGGGTAAATGATAATTTACTATGAATTAAAGTCCTGTCATCATTTAATTGTAGTTCAGTGAGACTCACATATAACTAGAAACCAAAAGATACTTAAGACAGAAAGTTAGAACTTCATTTTATTTCAGAAGGCATGTGGAACTGTTACATCATCACCAGGAGACACGCAACGTGGGCCCAAATGGCCAATCCAGCACCAGGCTCCTTATTTCTTTAGTGGGTCGTTATAGTTCTTGATTAGTTTCTTGAGAAGAAAGATAATTTTGAATGTCTTCCCAATGTACTTATTGCAGTTATTGAGGACTGGGTCTTTGGAGGGTCATCTTTTTTTTTTTTTTCCTGAGATACTTGTATTAGACAGTAGCTTCGCAGAGGTGCTGGGAAAATCCCAAGGAATCTACTGAAAGGTTTTGATGCACATTCACTTTTGAAGGCCAAAGAACGGCCAAGTTAGACTCTAGTTCCTCTCTAAACAAAATCTAGTCTAAAGCAGTCTATGGATGTTTGAGTCCATGTGGGTCTATGCACAGGTGTGCAATTGCACATGCTCATATGCATAAGGAAGCCAGGAGAAGTTGTGAGGAGTCTTCCTGTCTATCTCTGTTTACTCCATTTAGGTAGGATTTCTCCCTAAATCTGGGACTCATGTCTTCATTGATAAGCTGGAATTCAGCAATCCCTGGCAATTCTCCCATCTCCAGCCCTCAGAAATGAAGTTATAGGTGTGTACAGGACTTCTAGGTTTGTGATCTGGTGCCAGAATCTGAATTTTGGTTTTTGAGATTGTTCAATAAATGTTCCTAACCACTGATCAGCTATTCCTAACAACTTAGGAGTGTGTGTGTGTGTGTGTGTGTGTGTGTGTGTGTGTGTGTGTGTGGTGGATGATATGTGTATACTTTTTTGTGTGTATGTATGTTTGTGTATGTGTTAGGCACATGAATATGAATATACATGTAGAGTTCAGAACAGGATGTCAGATGTTTTCCTCTATCACTGTCTACCTTATTCTCTTGAGACAAAGTCCTTCATTGAATTGGAAGCTTGCCATTTTGGCTCAGCTGACTGGGCAACCTATCTCTGCCCTGTAGTGCTTGGGGTACAGTCATGGGCTTGCTCTTTATGTGGTAGTAGTGGCAGGGATTCAAACCTAGGTCCTCCTGATTGCAAAGCAAAGACTATTACCCTGTCAACTATTTTCCCAGCCTTGTCAAATATCACTTTATCAATTGATACAATGAACTTTTGTTTCAAGTTTATTTTAAACATTACTTATTCAAGAGCTGGGCACCTGGAATACTTGACTAGCAAATGTCAGACCCATGCAGTTAACCCTCATAAGCACAAATATAAAATAAAATAATAAACACCCTTTGAAGCTCTTTTATTGTTAAATATTTCCAAAGAAATCGTTTCATCTTCATTAAGACATGTTAAAGGCTATATAATGATCATGTCGAGTGTGGCCCAGATTTCTTAGTGTAAGTCATTACATTTGTTCTAGGCAAAAGTAGCTGACTACTACTCTAAGATACAGGAGCACACAAGTGCACAGGTAAGTCAATGTCTGTGGAACTGTCAGTTAACCATGAACTGAGGGCTTGATTTAGATTAGAATAGAAAAAAATATTAATCTAAAGAGAAGAGAAGAGAATTATGTTAAAGAAAGGAATGGAGGAGGAAAAGAAGGGAGGAAGGAGAGAGAAGGACAAAGAAATGGGGGAGGAAGCAGGTAGGCAGGACAGGCAGACAAGCAATGGTTATATCCAGAAGCAGCCTAGAGTAGAGTAGAACCATAGCTAAAGCGCTTGTACCAAGTGAACCCACAGCTCTCATCTAGTGTAACTCCCCAATTTAAGAGGCACCTATGTTGTCTTGATGTTCTATGGTGACTATGAAATACAAATAGCTCTATAAACTTCTCTGATGATTCTATAAAACCAGAGTATAGTTAGAGGTAAGGTTAAGAAAACACTGTGAAGGGATTTGTACTGAGAAGCCACAGGCACTGTGGCTAAAGCACACATGGCTGACCATGAGAATGATGGGCTTGGGTTTCGGGAACCTCACCCTCAGATAGGCCTGAGTCCATTGTAACTCTTACAAAGAAAAACATGGAATTGAAGTAGTGGCTTACCATTTCAGAGGTTTAGTCCATTATAATTATTGTAGGCAGCATGATGGTTGGGAGTAGGGTGGCATGCAGGCAGACATGCTGCTTGAGAAGGAGCTGAGGGTTTTACATCTTAATCCAAAGGCAACAGGAAGTGAACTGAGACACTGGATATGGATTGAGCATATATGAGACCTCAAAGCTCCCCTCCACAGAGATACTCTTTTTCCAACAAAGCAACACCTACTGATAGTGCCATTCCCTTTGAGGATCATTTTCTTTCAAACCACTACATAACATTCCCTGGCCCAATGCATTCAGTTCAACTATAGCAGTCCCTGTAGTCTATCAACAGTCTCAACAATGTTTAAAAGTTTAAAGTTCAAAGTTTCTTCTGAGATTCATGCAATCTCTTAACTGTGATTCCCTTTAAAATCAAAACTACACATACAGACAAACAAAAAAACAGATCACAGACTTCCAACATATAATGACACAGAATATACATTACCGTTACACAACATAGGGAAGAGAGCACATTGAGGAAATGCTGAACTAAGACAAGACTGAAAACCAGCTGGGGAAACTCCAAACTCCGTATCTCCACCTATGATGTCAAAATGCTCTTTGGATCTCCAACTCCTGTCAACTTTGTTGACTGCAGAATCCCTCTTTTGAGCTGGTTTCACACCCTGTTAGCAGCTTTCCTCAACAAATGCCCCATACTCTGGCATCTCCAATACCTTGGGTTCTCCAAGATAATCCAGGTTTCACCTTCACTGCTTCACACAATGACTTCTCTATGCCACTATTCAGGGACATCCCTGACACACACCAGGCCTAAGCGGCTTTCCTAAGTTGAAAGGGCAAATTCCATAGCCCCTTTCTTCTATCCTTACCTCCAGAACCATATGGCCAAATCTTCCAAGTTTTGTTGCTTACCAGGGCTGGAACATGGCCCCCTAGTTTAATTACATCTTCACTGTATTGGTTTTGATAGTTTCCTTCACTGGAAAGAGGAAAAGCTCAGCTGAAGAATCACCCCTATGAGACTGGTCTGTGGATATACTGTATAAGCCATCATATTGGTTGCTAATTGATGTGAGAGTTCCCAGGTCACCAGGAGCAGCACCATCCCTAGGCAGGTGGCCTGAGCTGTATGAGAAAGTTAGCTTTACATGAACCCCCAAGTAAAGTAGTATGCAGTGTTTCTCTGTGGTTTCTGCTTGAGTTCCTACTTGAGTTTCTTCCCTGACTTCCTTCAAGTATGGATTGTGGTTTGGAAGTGTAAGGTGAAATAAACTCTTTCTTCCCCACAAGCTGTTTTTGGTCGTAGTAATACACACACACACACACACACACACACACACACACACACCAAACAAACAAACAAACAAACCAAACAAGCACACCAAAAACCCTAGAAAAGTAGGTAAAAGCACTCCACAACAGACCTGACAACCTGAGTTCAATCTCTGGAACCCACAGTGAAGGGAGAAGCTACTCCCCAAAGTGATTTCTGATTTACACACACACACACACACACACACACACACACACACACACACACACTACAACAAATCAAATACTTTAAACAGTATGGAAAATAACACTAAGGATGATTGAAAAGTCTTAAGAATCACATTTTTCATGTATATACTTCGAATGAAGTTATGCCACTTGGGCCTCAGTGGCTGCCTTTCAAAAGGTACTAGTCCTATTCACATGCATTCTGTCTTCATGAACCTGTTATTTCCCCAGACCCAACACAAAAGCTTCACACTATAGGACTCGTCACCGCCTGAAGACCGTTACCTTCCCATTAATTCATCATCTGAGTTGATACTTCTCATCAAAAGATAGGATCACAAAAGAGAGTCAGTAATAACCTAGTGTGGTACACTATAACCCTTTGCAGTTTTGAAGGGACCTCGTAGACATGCAGATATGTCCTAGGAGACCCATCACCACTGAAGCAGTGGCAGGAAGCCTGTGCTCAGAGCTGGCCTTGGAAAATGTCCTGTGATAAGACTGGTTCACTTATGCAGAAAGTCTGGGGATCATGTAGAACAGCCTACATGATTAGACAATAAAATCAAGGACCCTGCTGGGGGAACATGCAAATTGTGACACACATGATTGGACAGTTAGGTCAAGGGCCATGCTTGGGGTAAGTGTGTGCTATGACCCACAGGGTTGACATGCCCTTGATAGAAGATGTCTTAGTTTGGTTCTCTGCTGCTGTTTTAGGATTCTGCCCAGAGCAATTTGGGAAGGAAAGGGTTTATGTCAGCTTACAGGTCCATCATCAGAGGAAGCTGGGTAGGAACCTGGAGGCAGGAACTGGAGAAGCGAAGACTGGAGGAAGGTAGCTTACTGACTAGCTCTCCACGACTTGCTTAGCTAACTTTTCTATACAACTCAGTACCACCTTCCCAGGGTGCTACCGCTCACACTGGACTGAGGCCTACTGTATCAATTACCAGTCAAGAAAATATGCCATATAGCAGAGGAGAGGGTGCCTGAACTGGCCTTGCCCCACAGCCACACTGATGAATATCTTGCTTTTCACCATAGAACCTTCATCTGGCGATGGATGGAGATAGAGACAGAGGCCCACATTGGATCACTGGACTTAGCTCCCAAGGCCCAAATGAGGAGCAGAAGGAGGGAGAACATGAGCAAGGAAGTCAGGACCATGAGGGGTGTATCCACCCACTGAGACAGTGGGACTGATCTAATGGGAGCTCACCAAGGCCAGCTGGACTGGGAGTGATGGAGCATGTGATCAAACTGGACACTCTGAATGTGGCTGGCAATGAAGGCTGACTGAGAAGCCAAGAACAAAGGTACAGGGTTTTGATTCTACTGTATGGACTGACTTTGTGGGAGCCTGTTTTGTTTGGATGCTCACCTTTATAGACCTGGATGGAGGGGGGAGGACCTTGGACTTCTCACGGGGCAGGAAACCCTGACTGCTTTTAGGACTAGAGAGGGAGGGGGAGGTGGGGAGGAGAAGGGAAAAGGGGGTGGGGAGGAGGTGGAAATTTTTAATAAATAAATTAATTAATTAAAAAAATATGCCATAGGCCAATTTGGTGGAAGGTTTTTCTCAATTGAAATTTCCTCTTCCCACATGTCTCTAGCTTATATCAAACTGACAATATATTTGTATTGTTGGGCACATACACACACACATACACACACACACACACACACACACACACACACACACACACACGTTTGGACACTCAGGTCAAAAGTCCACTTGGGACATTTGTGTTGTTGTGTGGTCCACAAGGCTAGATAATAGTATCAAAGGCCATGATAGACTTGGTTATGCTTTTCTGCCTTTGTGTATGTTTTGAAAAGACAGGGGTCTTCATTGTTACTGCTTGCTTGCTTTTTTTTCTCCTCTTTTTGTCTTAACTCTTAAACTAATACTTTATCAGCAAAAACAGAATGAAGAAAATAGAACTAATTTTGCCAGACTGGTAAAAGCCGTCTAGCGCCTTTGGTCCCGCCCTCCCTCTCTAGCAGTAGGCCACTCTAATCATCCCACCTTGGCACCCAGTTTAACCCCACCAGTACCTCCAGTACCCCCACTACTCACTCCCACCCCACTGTGGGATCCTGCTCTACTTCTCCTTATCCAGCCTCGCCTGGCCTGGTCCTCCCTTTGAAAGAGGTTGCTGGGGTGGACAGCCTGGTGAGGGTACGTGAACTCATTAAGTGAACTCTCTCAGAAAGGAAAAGAGACTAGGGTCTTCTACCATTAACACCTCTGCTTTCCTTAAAGAATCCCAATACATTGCCTAATCCTATAATCTCACTTTCCATGACATATATACAATTCTAACTAGCAGCCTGCTTCCTGAAGAGCAGATGAGTTTGGAAACAGGCCAGGGCACATGTAAATGAAATTCACTATACTTAAATAGTTGGGGCCGAGGCGGTACCTGGCCAGGATCCTTAAAGGTATTACAATACCTGTGGGCAGACATTCTAGCTGGAGATTAATTTTTGACTTGATTTCTGGCCAGTGTCTGTAAGGATGCCCTTAAACCAGTAAGCTATGAGAAAGTACAAGAGGTCGTCCAGGACAAACACGGAAACCCATCTCAATTCCTAGAATGTCTCACAAAGGCCCTCTTACAGTATACCATTGTAGAACCCAAAACCTAGAGGTTTTCTTTTCCCAAAGTTTACCCAACTTTAGGGTCAAACTTAGCAACTGGTGAGAAGACTCCTAACTCCACAGGTAAAAGTCTTGGTGCTGGCTGTTAAGGTGTGCCATGGGTGGGGCAAAACAAAGCAAAACAAAAACAAAAAACTGTAAACAAAAATGTGGAATGCTGATCAAGGTCATTCAATTAGCTTCAGTGACTGCCTGGGCTCCCTTGGTCCCTAAGACCTGAGGACCACCAGATCCCTGATTCAGATGTGGTCAGGAGGGCCCTCGGTTTGGGCCTGCTCTAACTCAGCAGAACAGACAATCCTGGCCATGTCCAATGCAGCATCAAGAGAGACATTAGCTGTCGACTGCCCCCATGTCTCTCATAGCACAAGGACATTGGATCCAGATTGCTCACCAGCCCCTAGATCTCTTAGGCATGGCCCTAAACTCACTAGCAGCCCCTCTCCATCTTTTCTTAGCCACCCACCCTTATGAGTTCCAACATGACATTTCCTTTGCCAACCCCCCAGGTGGACCACCAAATCTGAGATATCCAATATCCCTTTGTTACCAAACATCATTTCCCCCCATCATCCAATTATAAGACCCAAGCCTAGTATCCACTCTAGTCCTATCATCTCAGAGGACTTAAACCTATCATCTCTGACCTCCTAAGAAAAGAGTAATACTTTACCCCACACCTTCCTCCTTTAACACCCCTGTACTTGCAGTTATAAAGTCCAGGGGTGTCTACCACCTGGTTCAAGTTCTCCAGCTTGTCACCTCTGCAGTGGCTAACCCTTACATATTCCTTTCCACTATCCCACTCAGGAACCTCCCATCTCTTAATCCTGGACCTCAAGGAATCCTTCTTCTTAATCCCCCCAACATCCAGTCACAAAACACCTTTGCTTTCACCTGGATGGATTCTGACACCCACATCTTCACCAAAATAACTTGGACATTCCTACCCAATGGGTTCCAGACCAGCCCACACCTATTTGGCCAGGCCATGGCCTCTAATCTTTCTTTGTCTTTCCCCAAACCTAAATTTATACAATATGTAGATGATCTTCTCCTCTGCAGTCTGTCCTGACAAATTAGCCAAACCGACACTTCTACTCTTCTAAATTTCTTGTCCAGTCAGGGCTATATAGTTTTACATTTTAAGGTCCAATTGACCTCCTCTCATGTCATCTGCATGAGATCTGACCACAACCCCAACCCACAAAGACATTACCTTAGACAATATACACCTGACCTAGTCCCTCGTGGTCCCCTCCACCAAAGAAGAGATTTTATCATTTCTAGGAATAGCTGTGTTCTTCTTATTATTGTTGATTTTTACTCTTTGGGTTCTTTATTCTTTTGGGGGACCCACCACCCTTCTCCCATATAAATCACACACGGAGGCTCATTCTTTCTTTAAATGCCCAGAAGTAGCTTGGCTTGTTTCCAGCCAGCTTTCCTTAGCTTGAATTATCTATCACATCTATCTTTTGCCAATCAACTCAGATCAATAATGGCCATGCTAACAGCATCCTATTTCTCCACAGCTATAAGAATTGTTCATTGCCTGTTCTACCAGACCAAAAATTCCATCATCTCTAGGGAAATAACTGAACTGACAAGCTGACACAAGACACTAGTCCAGATTCTGTCTAGCTCTTTCATCCTAATAGTCAAACCTTGTCTCACTACCTTAAGGCCTACCGGCAGCCTACCCTTGAGGATTTGTCTTTCTTATGGGCCATTACTGGCTCTTGTAAAATCAGCCAAATGTCAGACCAAGTTCAGTTAACACAGTCCCCCCCCCCTTTCCTATTCACCACGCTAAAAGTTCTCTCCCCAGAACTGACTGGCAACTTGACTCTATCCATAGGCCCACAGTTAGATCTAGCCTGGGCTTGGTGGACACCTTCTCAGGGTGGGCAAAGACATTCCCCATCACCAATAAAAGGGCTCACACAGTTTCATACCTCCTCCTCTGGAAGGTCATTCCCTGTTTTGGGATCCCCACCTCCCTCCAGTTAGACAATGTCCTGATTCACCTCCCAGATCTCCCAAGCACTATCCGAAACCCTCGACATCCTTAGCATTTCCATATTCCTTACCATCTCCAGGCCTCAGGAAAGAGAATAAACTAACTGCCCCTTAAAAAACATCCTTGTCAAACCTTCAAAAAAAAAAACTTCACCTGGACTGGGTAAAGCTCCTGCCATTGGCCCTCCTCAGGCTGCAGGCTCTCCCCAAGCAACATCTGTCCATCTCACCATTTAAGCTCATGTTCAGACAACTGGTTCTGACCCCTGCCTTTCACTCAGACCCTTGCCTCTCCCTGATCACCTACTCACCTCCTTAGTCTGTCACCTCCACTACCTCCTACAAAACTTTACTGGTATCAACCCACCCTGGCCATAAGCTAGTTCCTTTCCATACCAAGTCAACATTGAGGATCTGGTCCTTCTCTCTCCTCTAGACCCATGTCCCTTGTTCCTTTCCCTTAATTGGAAGGACCCCTTCAATGTAATGCTTGTAACTCCCATAGCCACTAAGTTTTAGGGTCTCCCCCTTTGAATTCACCTACCCCACTTCAAGCCACTTCCTCCTCCACCTCAAGATAACTTTTCTTCCTACGCATCAGCCCCAATAGGACCCTGCTCCCTTATGTATCAGAGGACACTGAGATCAACTACTTTGTCCTCTGTTACAGAAGCATGAGGCTCCACCCTAGCAGCCATGCTTTAATCTATTGAATTGAACATAGATTTTTTTTTTCTCTCTCCTTTCCCTTCTGTCCGATTCTCTCCAGGGCAACTCTTACATATGGAGATTTGAGGTTCAAGAAATCCCACTCCTAGCAAACAGTACTTCTAAGTAGTATTGGGAAATTGTTCTGTAGCAGATTGTCAGAAGCCAATAATAATTCCCATCATTGCTGTATCTGCCCTTCTTCCCTCGATGACCTTTTCACCTGTTCCTCAATGACTGGAAAGAAGGCTATATAAAGAGTACTCATACATACATGGAGGCTATCCATGCTGGTCTTATCAAAACCGTGTGTGTTGTATGTATTCTTGTTTAGGTTCCTCCTCTATTAACAAAAAGCAGTCCCTTTCCCTTATATCTTGGACCAATGGGATCCTAGGTGGGAAACAGGTATTACTGGTAAGTAAGTTCTGCTGTTTCTTCTGCCCCCAGAACCTGGTGTTCAAGTTTAAAATCTAAAGAAAATATATTCTGATTACTCAGTGCCTTGAGATAGTACACAGGAGGTGATTCAGCAATTACTCCAAGGTCACAACTTCTTAAACATCCCCTCTCCTAAATAGAGACCTGTCATTTTATTCTCTACTTCAGACTTTAACCTTGGCCTACCAGCTCCTTAATGTCACTCAATCTGGCTGCTTTGGGAATTGCTGGTTTTGGGATTGTGTGCTCTTCCCAGGATTAGCTCACAATGTCTACATGCAACCTCTCCCGTAACAGTCAAATAACCTTACCTCGCCCTTTACCAAATACTCCAAGTCTTAGTTCAACTTTGTCACCACTTCCTACCTTTCTCTTATCACCCGCTTTGGCATGGTGAACTGTCTTAAGATGTCTGGGACACATTTTGTAGGGGCATTAAATTTCCTAGGCTGCAATAAAATCCTAATCCTCAACACTGCCTCTCAGGCCCAAATCCCTAGCATCCACACTGCTTCGATTCTCTGGGTATTCAGGTCTACCATTGCCTGCCTGTCAAATGCAGTTTGTGCACTAGTATTTCTTTTTCCCAGGCTGGGGGTGATACATGAGGAAGAGATCCTACTGGTTCCGGTTGTGGGTTCAATAGCTACCTGATGTAATAAAAAGCAGCCTTTCCTCCCTCAAATCCTGTCCCATCTGGCTATTACAGGAATAACTGTAGGTGTCACCACTGGGACGTGGGAGGGACCTCCTCTCTGAACACATATTTACAGGGTTTTTTGTTGTTGTTGTTGTTCATCCAGTACCTTCAACAGGTGACCAAAACCAACCTCACCCTTTAAGGACAAATTGTCTTCTTGGCAGTGGTATACTCCAAAACCAACAGGAACTGGATTTTCTTAGACCTGAAAAAGGTGACTTTTACCTCTTCCTCCGAGAGGAATGCTGATTCTATATCAATCAGTCAAGTAAAATAAAAAACCCAAAATCCAACAACTTCAAACAGATGTAACATGAGGGGCTGCTTGTTGGGGGTTTCTGTCCTTCCACCAGGTCCTACAACTGTTTAGCCCCAAAGATAATCACATAGAGGTCTCCATAAGTTATAAACTGATTGTCCCATTAGTTCAGGCTTCTTATTAGTTCTTATAACTTATATTAGCCCATTATTCTTTTATATGTTAGCCACATGGCTCAGTACCTTTTTCAGTGTAGCAGGTCACATCTTCCTTCTTTGGTGTCTAGACAGGACTGGGAAAAAATGGGCTTCCTCCTTCCCAGAATTCTCCTGTTCTCTGTGATCCACCTCTACTTCCTGTCTGGTTGTCTCGCCTATACTTCCTGCCTGGCTACTGGCCAATCAATGTTTACTTAAAACATAATTGACAGATACAGAATTGTTCCACACCAAACATGCATCCAAAAATGTAAGGAAAACTCGATGCCTTCGGCTTTTGGGCCTTTGGGAATCCAATATCAAATTGACTGTCCTTCTTGAAGTTCCTCCTTCTCATTTTCCTGCTTTTACTAATTGTACCCTGCTTTATCCAGTTTCTTCTATACATTTCTTCAATGACAGAATAGAAGGATATCTAATCAAATAATGAACCAGTTATTGTTCCATTCTCTAGCTATAGTGCTAGAGGTTCAAGATTACTAAGTGTGTCCTGATGGTGAGAACCAGTAGCGCCCCAAAGATGCTGATGCCTGAAGACAACAGGAAGCAGTCTAAAGAGCGGGGTGCTTCCACTCTTGCCTCACCATCACCCCCTCCCTATTTCTTTACTTATTATAACAAACAAAAGGGAGGAATGCTGGTAAACTATGAACCACCCACATTTCAGAACCAGGTGCTTCCCTATCCCCCTCCCCAACTAGAGAGACTCAGTGCCAGGGGCCTCTTCATCACTAGCAGTCACTGTGACCCATTTCTACTGCTCCTGTGCTTGTGTATTTTCCTTAAGTGCACTTTCCTTACCTCATATAAAGGGCACACCATCACAGCCTGCTCATTCTCTTTTCCATCCCTGCTCAGAGGTGGCCTTTTGCATATACCACCCCCTCCTCAATAAATCTCTCACATGAGATCTTTTGCATAGCATGGTTTTGTGGTATTTCTTGGACCTCTGGTCACTGCTAAACACCGACAGCCAGGCCCTCATGTTAGCTGCCTAGGAGAGGTCACCGGGGCATTTTCCACTGCTCTGGAACTTGGAGATCCATTACACAGCTTCTTTCCATTAATCAAGGTTTTTTTCCATCAGATGATGGAGTATACATCCAAAGTTGGTAGTGTCCCAGAGTTACAAGCTGCCAGGTGGAGCCTCCTCCAAAGTCCCAGATTAAAAGCAGGCTCAGAGCAGAGGGGATTGCTACTCCTTTGACTGGGACCCTTCCATCCAGGGAAGGTCAGGCTGCCTTCTGCCTTTGGTATGTCAGCACTTTGCCAACAGAAAGATGTCTTCGGGGTGAGATATGGCTGGGGTGGAAAAATAGTTCATAAAACAATCTCAGGCTGAAGAGTTGCTCCCCTGGGGTTCCCGCACTGTGTGGGAAAACATTGAGGACACAGCAACCCCACGGCCAGCTGTTTGAGCTTAGTGTGGTAAGTGCTTGGTCTGTGTTTTGGAGAGTCAGGGTGTCTTGGCAGGAAGAGTTGGCAAAATTGCTGGAATCATATCTACATCCCCTTCTCAGAACCATCAAGGTTTATTTTTAATGCGTTAGCCAGTCAAAATTGGGTATTTCAAAGTTGGGTATACTAGTTTGTATCATATAATCAGTTTGTCATAAAAAGTAATATAACACACAAGCTTTAAAAGAATGATAATAATTTATATGTAATAATCCTCTGACATGACAGAGATCCTCAAGAGCAAGGGAGCCTGAGAGAGGCTATTACCCATGACTATTCTTCACTGTGCTCATTAATTAATTAATTCACATTCTTATAAAGACAGAGAGAGACCTCACACCTAACTATCCCTTAACATCTTCATCTTGCCTAGCTTCCATGCCCCCTTTTAAAGTCAGTATTTAATTGGTTTACTTTAGAATAAAATATGTTCATTTATTATACTGAAAATAAAAAGCTTTTAGTACTATCTAGAATTGTCCTATCTCAATATATCATGGTGGAGATGAAATATCACCACATATTTTTGTGGGAACTTTCAAATCACAGCAATGCACATTTCAATGTTTACATGATGTACACATAATTTATATACACGTGTGCAATTCATTATGTTTAAATTACACATACACATTTATTTAATTATTTATTAACTCAGAAAGGCCAACGATGTGAACTAGAAAGGAAAACCCACAGGGCACCGATATTCAGAGATCTGGTGCCTATTCTTTTCAAGGTCTCACATTTTTTGGTTAAGATCAATTTTAAAGACTGTCAAAATTGTTCATCAGTAAAAGTGCTTGCTGCCAAGACTGACAATGGAAGTTTGACTCCCAGAATCCACATGGTGGGGAGAGAAGTGCTTCAGCGAGTTGTCCTCTGACTTTCACATATACATTTGCCATGACACATACCCTGCCCCCCCCCACCATCCCGTAAAGAAATAACTAAATGCAAACCTTTTAAAGCTAACGTCACAATTAGGATGTTTAAAAACTGTTAAGTATGCTTATGCACTCAACTCCTTTGCTCCTGCTTTCAATAAAACTAAAACTCCTTACAGCAGTTAATGGACTAGACATCCAAGGTTTGTGTGTGCCTTTATGTGTGTGCTTCTATGTATGCTTGGTTTTGGTGGTGGTGGTTTTTTTTTTTTAAGCAGTATTCAATATGTATTGTTCTTTTGTGCTTCTGTTAATCGGGGAAAATTCCGATAACTGTTATCTTGAAGAATAGGTTCCCATCTGATGACCAGCGTGAGAAACTTTTCCAGGGTGTTCCATGAGCTGAGTACCTCCTGGGAGCCCAAACCTGCTGCACAGCTTTGTCTCCTGACAACTGGCAGGCCCATCCTTCTGAGCCCTCACCCCTTTCCTTAGCTCCTACTTCATGCCCTGGAGCTCTGGACATGCAAGGCAGTGTTCCCAAATGTACCACCCTGTGCTTGGCTTTCAACATATCGTGAAACCTGCTTGTTGAATATGTTTCAGCAAGCTATGGGTCACATAGTTCCCACAAAAAGTCCTTTCCTTTTGATGAGTTAGCTGATTACTTCACAGGCTCTCATTTCTCTATAGTACGTTAATGCTGTCACTTTCTAGGGATGGCTGCCGGCCACACAGGATTCTAATATCGCTTTGCAAAATCAGATGTGTAGTGGTTGTACTCCTCCCGATGACTTTTCCTTTAAGAACAGGTCAAAATGAGCATGCTTGCCTGTGGGAAAACACTCCGCTCAGGACAAAGTGAGAGTCACAGAACCTTCAGAGAGTTCTCCCTTCTGTACTGTTTCAAAAAGAGGTAATTCTTACAGAGAATATTCTTAATTCAAGTCTAGGGGTCTTGACTGGGTTTAGTTTTCACTCCAGTTCAAGGAATAAAACAGGAAAACTGAGCAGAGCAAGTAGTGAGTCGGTAAGTCTCAACTCCGCAGACAACAGCACAGCAGACTTGACCGCTGAAGAAAGATGGAAAACCCAGTCTCTTTTCCATGGTTGGGTATTTCTTAGTCTCTGAAGAGTTTTTCCCTCCCTAATTTATGGTTGATCAGTTTGAAAGATGAGCAGTTGATCAGGTTGGTAGGCTGCTTAATGGGCCCAGAACTATTGCACAACATGTCCTGTTTTGGCTTTGAACTTGTTGAGCTAGTTTCTTGTCTTGAGTCGGAAAGGCGAGGAAGACACGGCATCTTGGAAGTTCTCCGCCTTTCCCTGTCTGCCTCCCAGGGAGTCTAACTCCTGGTCGCTCATTGTGCTGTGTGCTCATGGAGGCCACAGGTGTCAGATCATTTTTGGGGCTGCACTGACAGGTGTCCGAACTACCTGATGTAGGTGGTATCTCTCCAGCGCTGACACTCAGGACCTGAGACTCTGTACAGGGCCAATTTCCTGCATGATTTTGTTGGGACTCACAGATGAGATGCCTCATCAAGCAAAACTGCATAATAATTTGTGGAAAGCACTCCCAGTGGGGAACATTGTTTCCCTCTTCAAAACTTAGATGTGTCTGAGGTAATCCATAAATCCCAAACTATGCAGGGATTAACAAACTGAGAGACCAGAGGCATCAAACGTCCGGCAAGCCTAACCCGCTTTCTTTATCATGACATACGTTAAGAAACCTGCCCTTCAGCCAGAAATCAGAATTTCTGACAGTGCCCAGTTATACAGACAAGCAAGTGGATTCTAACCTGCATTTCTGGGCGTTGCTTCTCTATACCACACCCTGCCATCATAGCTGCGCCAGCCAGGCTGCCAGAGTACTGCAGGTCCCCTGTAGGGAAGAGGGAAGCGATGCTTCTTCAGCCCTGCATTGACCACTCCGTTTTCTAGTAGTGTATCCTTCCTCCCTTCCTCTCTTCCTTCCTTCCTTCCTTCCTTCCTTCCTTCCTTCCTTCCTTCCTTCCTTCCTTCCTTCCTCCCTCCCTTCCTCTCTTCCTTCCTTCCTTCCTTCCTTCCTTCCTTCCTTCCTTCCTTCCTTCCTCCCTCCCTTCCTCTCTTCCTTCCTTCCTTCCTTCCTTCCTTCCTTCCTTCCTTCTCTTATTCTTTTCCTTTTTTTTTTTTGGTGATGAATAGTAAGTAAAACACAAGGAGGTAAACCTGATTTTTTGTGGGTGCCAAAAGAATAAAATGGGGGACTGTTTTCTCACTCTGCTCTGCTGTACCCACTGACTATGCTGATGGTTGTCATGTCATTATTTTTCTGTATACAATAAACTTCCAGGGTTGGTTTTGGAGCCCTCTTGGTAGAATCTTTGCCTGGCATTCAAGTTCAATCCCATATACTACGTAAACTAGGTGTGGTGGCTCATCCCTGCAATCCTAGGACTCAAGAGGTGGAGATAGGAGGATATAATGTTTAAAATCATTCTTTATTATGAAGCAAGATCAAGACTCTGTCTGAAAAAAACCCTAAATAATAATAATGATGATTAACTGATTAAAATATAAATCAAATAGAACATGTACGAGTGTCTCTAAAAATTTTAAATTATTGGTGTTAGCAGTGTAGAGATTCTTAACTGAATTTTGACTGCTAAGAGGGGGGTGATCTAGGGATGCTGACTGTGTCCTGCCTATATTATATTTGTCTCAAATTCCTAGATGTGCTCCTCAGGGCACAGGATATTGCCTCTGCTGCCAGGCTTTTCTCCCAGCTTTAAGTCTACCATGGTGGGTGTGTGGTTTGGGGCCAACTCCAGGGGTCCTTTCTCCATCTAGACGGTAGGAAATTTATCTAGCAAGCCAATCAGATTCATTTGTTCTTCCCCTGAGGAGTATAGGTGACATTCATTTGCGGGGTGGGGATGTCCTTTCCTCTCAGAACAATGTAATGATTGTTGTAATGGAAATGTTATTTAGGCCCCAAGTTTTATCAGTATTCCACTGCCCAGGGGATGGAGCACTGTGGCTGAGAAATTCATGTGCCACTTGGGAGTCTCTCAGTTGACACGAGAAGGGTTGACAGGAACCTGGCTGTCTTGTCTCCCATGGTTTCCATTTTGGTAGCAACCCAAATCGTCACAGGAGCCACCAGCAAAGTTAGCACAGAATTTTTATCTTGTGCCCACCATTAATGTATCTTAGCTGCCATAGATTTTGAGGGCTCACGATTAAGAAGTCTGGTCCACCCTTATCCCAGGCAAACTGATGAGATTCTGGATAACCTGAAGGCTGGGACCTCCGTTTTGTTGACCTTAGGGAAGTTCTTTGGTTCTCTGGTAGCTGCCCCGAGGTTGAGTTATTCATTTATCTCATGCCAAGCCTCTTCGCAGAGCTCACATTCATCTTGACATAGATATGTCTCTTCTTGGTTGCCGCTCTCCTCAGGGTTCTCGGGAGCTTGGTTTAGTCTGGATGTCCCAGTGCTATGGCCAGGAGTGGCACCTCCCCTTTTGTCTGTTTGTCAACCACTCTTCAAGCCTCTTGGTCACG
Source organism: Myodes glareolus (assembly GCF_982192425.1). Lineage (NCBI taxonomy): Eukaryota > Metazoa > Chordata > Mammalia > Rodentia > Cricetidae > Myodes > Myodes glareolus. Next base: position 94,335,121 of record NC_142027.1, on the reverse strand, counting down.
ATTCAGAAAGAACTTGTTGGACGCTTCAAGTGACTACGTGGTGTTCATATTTGTGAATCCATCACATTTCACAAATTTGTACCAAGTGTCACCAAATGACTGGGACACAAAAGCACATTGACCATTCATTTGTTTTCAGGTGCTACAGGACCTAAAGTTAGTGCAAACAAAGACTACCTCACACTGTCTCAACAACTCTTTGGATAATTCTTTGGATTTCTGGAGAACTCCAGCTTTCTTAAACATATTACTTAGTTGGCTTTTAAACTCTTGCTGTTGGAGGAGATCAACCAAATAGTCTCAAAGAGGATTTTTCCCTGCTGAGGTAGTGTAGACTCAATTGGCCTGGGTATCAGGGACCATATCCAGTGTCCAATGTTTGTCACGTAAGATGCCAGACTGGACCCTCCCCTACAGCCATTTTCTGGCTTCATTCAGGATGCATTTTCTATCCCTATTATTAAAGGAGGAGTCAGAAGAAGCTAGCAACAGCCATACCAATTCAGCTGATGAGTCTTGAATATTGACTACAAAATGTCAGTCAGATCCTGGGGCTTTTCTAAGTAGACAGAGGTTTAATATTCCAGTTCAGAGAATCAGGGGTCACTGAAAGGTTTTCAATATCAGATTGAGTGGTTGTCTTGAACAGAGCCATCTGGGTTTAACCACTGGGGACTTTGGATCTCCCGGTCTTCCTATAAAAGACTCTTAGGAGATGAACAGATCTCTTTCGTCTAGAAAAAGAGTCTGGGTACTAGACCCCAGAGTTTCACCTTGTCTTGTGGGTTTCTGGTGAGGTGGACTTTCTCTCCAATGGGTCATATCCAGCCTCAGCTCCCCAAAGAGTCAGGGCACCATTCTGAAAGAGCATAGGAAGAACTTTGGGTGCTGCACCTGCTAGCTCTTCTTGGAACTCCTCTACTCCTCTGACTATCTGCCATTGTGATAGCTCAATGGCTTATGCAGTTGAAATCTGTCTGGGGCCTCCAGAAATGTTGCAGAAGTTAAACTCTTGAGAAGCAAGCCCCTCTTAGGGATGTGGAGAACTCAGATTTAAGGCACCTGCATACTCAGCTGAGCTAATACTCTGAGAAGCTGGACCCCAGGTCACAGTTGCAAGATTACAGAAGCAGATCACAGCATTTATTATTTTCGGCTACAAGTACAGTGAAGATTTTAAATTTGTTCCAATTCTTTTTATCGTTGCAATCCTTTGGTACTCAGTTTATCCCCTCACTCGTCCGTTCCTTACTTACTAAGGACACACCAAGTATAAAGCACTAAAGCACGCACTTTCTGGGGCTCTTCCCTACGGAGAAATGAGCTTAAAGTTCCTTGAGAAGGTACAAGCAGTTATGGCAAAAGAAAAATTAGTCATTCTGTTTATTGTAATACAATTGTATTTCTGTTGTGTCCTCTTCTGTCTTAACCTTTGAAATTTATATTTTAGTGTGTATATTATGAATATTTAATATATTCAGTCAATGCAGTGGTGCCAACAAATCTATAAACTAAAAAATTTAAATATTAGATAGATGAACTTATGGATTTAATTTTCACTAATACACGAATAAGATGAAACAGATTTGAAGATCATTATGGTAATTCGGAAAGTGAGTGCGTGCCAACTATGTTGGCTTACATCTGTAACCTGACTTCTTTAAAGTCTGGGAGCAGGAAGAGTCATTAGTGTGAGGCCAGGCTGAGCTACAGAGTGTGACCCTGTCCAAATACCTTGTCAAAGGTTGAAAGTAGGTAATCCTCTGATTTCCAAGCAATCACAGCTTCCTCAGGGTAGAGGTCCTGGGAGTAGCACAGTGAACCTCTTCCTGTTCGTGGCCTTTGTAGCCACACATACTGCTCTCTGCCCGAAGCATCCTCTGTAGTTTGTCCGTGGGTGACACACAAATAGCAGAGGCAGTCTTATGTGCCTTTGTTTCCTAGGTGGAGCATGGTGCCAGCAGCTGTGGGATGCTAGTGGCTGTGGATGGTGACAGTTGTTCTCCTTGACAATCTTTTGACATTTTTTATTGTTAGCCTCTGATTACTGCTGTTTCTTTCTCTTGTGTAATAACCCCTTCCTTTCGGTGTCTAGTTAGACCTTTTGGGATGGAAAGCATTTGAAGACACGCCAGCTGGAAGGGCTGTGCAGAGCTTTGCCAATCCAGAATGGGAAATTTGTGTGCTAGGTGCCCTCCTTTTGCTCAAAGCAGTATGAAGGGAAACTCCTGGAGGTACAAACTGAGGGGGGACCCACCACTGCTGGAAGAGGTCAGAGGAGTTATGTTCCTTCTATATTTCTCGTTAGTACACGCTGTACAGAAATGGTACTAAGATTTTTTTGAGACAGTCTGCTTCTGTAGTCAAGAAGATCTCAAACTCATGTTCCTCTTGTCTCTCTGAGTGATGGGATTAAGGTGTGCACTGTCATAGTTAGCTTAAGAGAGCTTCTAGATGTAATGAAACAGTATTTATCTTTCTTGTCCTAGAAGCATTAGAAGCGGCTTGGTCATTTGGGTCCCTGAGTGGTGAATGTAGCTCCCCCACTGTTATCCACTGGTACACTTGCCCTGTATAATTTATGACTTCAGTTATCCTCCCTAACTGCCTTGACTACTTCTGAAATCTGAGCACTTTGACCTGTTTTCTGGTCAGCTACTTGGCCAGCAATTGTTCTCAACTTTATGAATTCTGATTTTTCTCTGGGCTCCTGTGGTAGTTTGAATGAGAAATCCCCCCATAGGCTTGTATGCTTGAATATTTGCTTCCCATTTGGTAGAACTGTTTGGAAAGGATTAGGTGGTGTGGCCTTGTTGTGTAAGGGTCTGCGAATTGTTGGAGGAAGACCCCAGACTGAAGCAGTATGCAAACACAAAAAGCATCTATTCTATGGAAATAGCCAGCATGCAGGGGCTGATCATCCACGGAAAATAGTAATGATTACTCAGGAAAAGGGCTGCAGGCCATTTTAAAAGGAAACTTGGGTAACTCTAGTATGACAAATGAATCTCTATTCTAACTGGGTGGTCAACAAGTGGTTGCATGTGGTGCATGTTGATTGGACCAGGCCAGTAACAGTCCCACCCATTATGGACTTTTGTCATACATGGTCAGTAACAGCTGTATCCCGTAACTTACAAGGCCAGGTTTTAAACTGTTTAAATGATTTGCTAAACTTGACAAGGGACTTCCTGGACACATGCTCAGGTCTTTATCTTACAATGGAATTGTTCCATGTCTAAGAATGGTATATGACATCCAGTCATATTCCAGTCCCTTCAGTTGAAGGTCATGTGGTCACAGTGGAGGTGGGCTTTGAGGCTTCAAAAGTCCATGTTGTTTCCAGGTAGCTCTCTGCGTCCTACTAGCAGATAAGAATGTAAGCTCTTAGCTGCTTCTCTAGTATCTGTATCCATGCTCCCTACCGTGATGATCGTGAACTCACACTCTGAAACTGTAAGCAAGCCCCCAATAATTCTTCCATAAGTTGCCTTGGTCATGGTGTTTTGTTACAGTCATAGAAAAGTAGCTAAGACAGCCTCAGAGTTACTATAGAACAGTATGGTTGTATAACAAATGTGTGAAAATTTGGTCAAGAGAGGGGAAATTCCCAAGGGGAATTAAAGCCAGTGGCTACGAAAATAAAACTAAAGAAGGTAGGCTACATGCTATGTTAGGGACCTACAGTGCCCAAGTCTGCTTTCTTCTTTAAAACAAAGCCATTCACAGCATAAGTAAAATGCTGGTCAGAGGCAGATCACATGACTTAGCAGATACAAACCCTTGCCATATGAGCCTGATGAGCAGAGTATGACTGTCAGAACACATGTGTGACTAGAAGGAAAGAATGAACATCCACAAAGTCATCCCCTGACATCTACACACACACTATTGCATGCATATGCACGCTCACACACAAATAATGATACAACTTTAAAAGGGAAGGAAAATGACAGTGATGGATGCATGAATGATAATGCCCCATACAAAGAAAAAATTGAAAAATGAAACCATAGTCATTATAGTGCTGAAGCAAAACAAGTCAGTCACATCTTGCAGTGACATTGATAAAAACAAACCTCCAGTTGTGCCCTATATAACATACTGCATGTTCAATTACGTTCAGTACATAGTACTTGATAATGATAATAAGTGACTATATCATTGCTTTATGTGTAGCAGTTTACTCAAGTTGAACCATTTTATACAGGAGTCAGGCTCCTTGAGAGTCACGAAGTAAACAGAGCTTACTAGGCTCAGGAAGTAACAACTCAGAATTCTCAGAAAGCTCCACAAATTTACAAAACTCAAAAGCCTCCTCCTAAGGCTATAGAAAAAGCAACAACTACTAGAGAAAACTTATTCAACCAGTGTTGATGCCTAAAACTCCTTCAGAGAGTGCTGAAGATACAGTGTTTACAAGTCATCACCATCCATGGTTTCATGAGCTAATCCATGTAGAGATGTGTTACATTGCAGAATATTATTTAACTATGTAAAGGTGTGCTACTCTTTTTATGCTGCGTTTGTTTAATTATGCAAAGATGTGTTGCTGATTCACCTTGCTTGTCTACGGCACCCGTTTGGTCTCATAAAAATCTGAACAGCCAATAGCTATGCTGAAGAGGGATAGATAGTACTGACAGTCAAAGAGAATCAATAGGAGAAGGAATCTAGAGAGAAGAAGGATGAGAAGAATAGAGGGACATGCCTGGGAACAGAAGCCAGGCAGCTTCCAGTCAGGTAGGCATAAACAGGAAGGTAGGACATACAGAAATAAAGAAAAGAAAAAAAAAGTCCTGAGGCAAACATAGATAAAGAGAAATAGGATAATTTAAGTTATAAGAGCTAATAGGACAAGCTTAAGCTAAGACGGAGTATTCATAACTAATAAGAAGTTTTTGTGTCATGATTTGGGAACTGGTTGGTGACTCCCAAAAAAGGAAAGCCTGCTACATTATGTGTTCCAGTGGAGGACACAGATTTCTACATAGGACCTGAGAAAGCTGGAAAAAAGAATGGATGTGACTCCTTTAAGAGGTTCTGTGATAGTGGTATACTGAGTAGAAACAGCAAAAGCTAAGTAAAAATGCCTGCTGCAATATAGACATCCACTTCCTAGAGCTGGAGTGGTTGAATATAATTCGTGGTCAAAGGCAACTCCTAACTGGACTGTGGGCTTAGGCTTGGCTTTCACGGATCCCAGAAGGGGATTAGTCCATCTATCAGAGCCACCAAAGGGTGTAGCCACCATCACTTAACAATTTAAAGTTTGGCTTACACATCAGAGAACACTGCAAGTTGACAGTTGCAGGTACTTAGTCAAGCAGTAAAAGACAGGAAAAAAAACCTCTACATGGGTTACAATGTGTTTTAAAATGTGTAGGCTTAAGGAAGAATACACACACACACACACACACACACAGTCATGAAAAAAATAAGTAGTTAAAAATAGCAAAGTAAAGACTTTTGAGAAAGAATAAGTAATATAAAAAGGATAAGTCATGTAAATATGGGAAATACACAGGGAAACTGGATCCTGTATGGTGCCTTGTTGATTTTGAATATTTTGAACGCTGCTGAGAGACATGGGGTTGTAACAGGGATTGCTGAATTAAAACAACCTACATACTTTAGGGTTATTGCAACTTTAAAATGAAAGTCCGAAAATGTATTGCATTGGGGAAGAGGTTATGCTTTTGTTTCTACAGGAAGTGAAAGGTTGTGGATTTGTTCAAGGTTAATAGAGATCAGGTTTGATCAGGGAAAACCTCCTGCAAATCTTGACTACAGATATAAAGAAATAAACCTAGAAAAAACTACAAGACAATTGACATATTTACAAGCTCAAACTTATAATAAAAAATAATGTTTGAGTAACTTATGTACAATACACAGCTCATACTTCATATATATATATATACACATATATACATACATACATACACACACACACACACACACACACATATGTTTCTTTGAACGTTTGTGTATTTTTAGAACAAGGGGACCAGATATCATTGAAAATGAGTGACCCAGGTGACCCAGCCTCTCAGAGTTCCTCTTTTACAGTTTCTTGAGAGTTCTGCATCTAGAACAGCTTCTAGCCAGGACATCAGATAAGCCTTGTGCTTTCCAATTGCAGAGAGATTGAACAACAAATGTTATTGTTAGTCTTATTAAAGCTTGACCATTACCTCAATTTTCTCATGGTTCCCTAAAGATATTGTTTTTCACAAGCAGAAAGAAGTGTAGAGAACACAGCAATTACATTTCCAAGAAATGGAGTGAATGTTTTTTGGTCATTCAGTGAGTTATGGATGTTTGCCATCATTTGGTGGGGATATAGGTATAAAGGATAAAAAGACAACTATTAACCTCAAATATTTTATATTGGTAAGGATTTTGGTAATTGATATAAATTTAAAGTTATTTTTGTTATACTGTATGTATGTTTCTAATTTCTATGTTTTTATTGTTTAAGGCATTGTGCTTACGCAGTTCATTTAAAAATGTAATGTGTAATTAAGAAATACAGGTTAATAGTCCTCTATAATAATCAAACTTGTAGCTATGTTAACTATGTTTTTCAAGGTTAAACATATATTTTAGACAGATAGGTGTTGTCAGGGTTTCTGTCTGCCTGGTTCCCCAGCCATTTAGTTCTGGAGAAAATCAGTACCTTCTTCAGAGAGCAGATCAAATCCTGCTTCTTTGGTGTCTCGACAGGACTGCAGGAAGAGCTTCCTTCTTCCCAGAATATTCCTGTTCTCATTGTCCTGCTTCTATTTCCTGTCTGGTTGTCCCACCTATATTTCCTGCCTGGTTACTGGCCAATCAACATTTATTTAAAACATAATTGACAAAATACAGAATTGTCCCATACCACTTCCCCCCCCCCCTTTTTTTAACAAAGGAAAATATCCATAGTCCATTTTTTGGGAATGTGGGTGGAGTATTCCAGGCTACTTTCTGCTGGTTGGAGGCACTGATAATCTTATGGGGATCTAGGGAAAATTTAGAATTATGATGAAGTCCTGGCTGGAATATCCTGTGAGTCTTGATCATCTCAGGAAGCAGTCTTGAACCTGTTCTGGATGCAGAACTCTGACATCTGGGCCATCTGTTCCTACTGGAGACTTCTCAGGTGGTCTTCCTTGATCAAACCTGATTTTTCTTAACTCAGAATGAACCCACAGCTCTCATTTCCTGTGGAAACAAAAGCAAAATCTCTTCTCCAAAGTAACATACCTTTTGACTTCAATTTTGAAGCCAAGATATTTTCAAAATACCTATCTTGGATTAATTCAGCTGCATTTATAAGCAAATATCTTTTAGCAGCTGTTGCTCCTTCCTCAGCATTCAAACAATTCAAAGAGAGCATAATAGCATACAGTATCAAGATTCTCTGTGTAATTTTCATCTTTACATGGCTTTATTTTAAACTCTATTTCTTTCATTTTTACTTTTACCTTTTGAGACAGATTTTCTGTATATCTTTGACTGTCCTAGAACTCCCTCTGTAGACCAGGCTGTCTTTTAACTCACAGAGATCCACATGCCTCTGCCTCCCAAGTACTGGGATTAAAGGTGTGCACCACCACACCTTGAATTCACAGAGGTCTGCCTGCCACTGCCTCCCAAGCTTTAGGATTAAAGGCATGAGTCCCCACACCTTGAACTCACAGAGGTCTTTCTGCTTTTTCCTCCCAAGCATTGGGATTAAGGGCATATACCACCACACACAACTACTCTCTTTCTTTTTTATTTTAAGGACTTTAACCTTTAGCCTGCATATATTTTTAACACACTGTAAACCATTTAGAGGTTTTTTTTCTTCATCTTTGAATCTCTCTTTACTATATCTCTCTTTTTCTGACCACATGAGTCTTTAATTTGCTAAGCAATATGGGTAGGATTAAAGCCATGACTTTGACAACTGGATCCAGCCCATTCCTTAGCTTTCTGAATTTCCAGGATCATAGTGGACCTGCCAGAGCCATGTTTATTGTCACCAATCTACAGCATTTCAAGGTCCCTGCCAGCAAGCAAGCTGCAACAGTATGCTCACAAACCACACTCAAATGCTCCGTCATCAGACCACTTGCCTGAAAGAGTCAGAGTTTGCCCTGGAAGGATGGTCCAGAAAGCTGACATTTTAAAACACTGTGACTTTTTTTCTGCTGTGACTGAAAACCAAAAAGCATGTGGTCATCTTTTCATCAACACCATTTAAGTGTTTTGTGGCAGGACCTCTTAAAAGAGCTGCAAGGTTTTGCAGCTAATGCTGAGTCAGGAAGCCTCTCTTGAATGGGAGCTCTTGCCTCTAGCAAGCAGAGCAGATCCAAGAAATTGCTGCTACTAAGAAGCCATGCTTTACTCTATTCTTTTCTGTCTAGAATTTCTATAGTTTTGGAAGTTGCTTGCTCCTCACTTTCTGTTTACTCAGATAATATTATATCATTTTTCGGTATTTGATGAAGTTAAAGACTAGATATTTATAGTTACAGTTTTTCTTAGCTGTGCTAAAAGCTAAATTAGATACAGAACTTTGGACCCATAATGATAGAATAGATAATAGAGTGATTTCTCTGAATTTGCTAAATACAAACGGAGTGAATATTGTAAATGTAATTCTTCATGATTGTTCTTATTGTATCTGGTTTTACTATGTTAAGGGTAAAACATTTTTTTTGTTTAGACAAAAAGGGGAATATTGTCGAATATGAAAAGATGTGTTCTATTTGTTTATGCTGCATTTGTTTAATTGTCTAAAGATGTGCTGTTGTTTCACTTTGCCTGTCTAAGGCATCTGATTGTTATTATAAAAATCTGAATGGCCAATAATGAGACAGATGAGGTATAAGTGGGACTGGTGGGCAGCAAGAATTAATAGGAGGAAAAATCTATAGAAAAGAGGAAGAGAAGGAGGGACAAAGAGAGGACATGACTGGGCCAGTTTGTAAAACAGCATGCAAACAAAAATAAAAAACAAAACAACAACAAAAAGAACAAATAAAGCATTGTGTGACAAACAAAACAAAGCAAAAACCCAAGAAAATACTTCTGAGTTTATTTTGCTTTAGCCATCTACTGCTGGGCATGGGTTTTTCCTTTAAGTGTGGTTTGTGCCCATGGTGAGATTCTGTCCCAAGGAATTGATGGTCATTCTTACTTTTTCTTGTACCAGACGCAGGATATCTGGCCCTATGTTGAGATCCTTGATGTATTTTGGGTTGAGTTATGATCACGGTGATAAATATGAATCTATTTGCATTCATCCATATGCAGTCATACAGTCTACCCAGCATCATTTGTTGAATATGCCCTCTTTTTTCCCCTAGGTTATATTTCTGGCTTCTTTATCAAGTCAAAGTCAAGTGTCTGTAGGTATGTAGACTTATGTCTAAAACTTGAATTCTATTCCATAGATTAGCATGTCTGTTTTATGAACTGTTCTTGTTGCTATAGTTCTGTAGTACAGTTTAAGATGGAGGATGGTGATACCTCCAGAAGTTCTTTTATTCAGGATTCCTTTTTAGCTTTTTCTGGGTTTTTTTGGGAGGTTTTTTTTCTGTGTGTGTTTCTATATGAAACTGAGAATTATCCTTTCAGCTTCTGAGATTAACTGTGTTGAAATAGTCATGGGGATTTTATTGACTCTATAAATTGCTTTTGGTGGAATAGCCATTTTTACTGTATTAACTCCATTGATAAAAGAGCAAGGGAGATGTTTCCATATTCTGATATATTCTTTGATTTATTTCTTTAATGTTTTAAATATTTTTATTAAATGAATCTTTCATTTGCTTGGTTAGAGTTACCCCAAGTTATTTTTTTTTTGAGGCTATTGTGAAAAGCGTTGTTTCCATGATTTCTTTCTCAGTGTGCTTGTCATTTGTATACAGGAGGGCTATTGATTTTTCTATGTTAATTTTGTATCTTACTACTTTGCTAAAAGTGTTTATCAACTGTTCAAGTTACCTGGTAGAGTTTTAAGGATCGTTTATATATACAATCATATCATACACAAAATGATTCTTCAGTTTCTTCTATTCCTATTTGTATCTCTTTGATCTCCTTCAGTTGTCTTATTGCTTTACCTAATACTTCAACACTATATTGAATAGGTATGGAGAGAGTGAACACCCCTGTCTTGTTTTTGATTTTAGTGGAAATGTTTTGAGTTCTTTCATATCTTGCTATATTTTCCACTAGGTATCTGACCCAAGAATATCAGGGAAATCTAAAAAAAAAAATCATTCTTCAGTAGATGAGTATTTTTATGGCTTTTCTCAGAAATACAGATGTGAAAAATGTTGGTGAGGGTCAAAAAGGATGACTGAAATAGTTTGACCAAATTCAATGTGTGGATTATCATGCCATCCTTGGGTCATTTTGCATCTTTGCCAGTCTCCTTTGTCATTCTCAAGAGCCCCACTCTATAAGATAGACTCCTGAAGCACAATTAACAAAAACTCAGAGAGAGAAATTGGGGTTCAACTGGAAGATCTATAATGCAAAGCAAACAACCATTGGCTTTTACCTTGACCTCAGTCAGAAATAACAATTCTGCCTCCAGGAATCTCAGAATCAGACAGTAGTGGAGAGCTGGTTCCTCCTGTCTCATAATCCTCTCCAGAGCTGGGATTAAAGGCATGTGCCACTGTGATTAAAGGCATACACCACCCGATTTCTACGGCAAACCAGTGTGTCTACTGGGATTAAAGGTGTGTGCTACCATCACTGGTCTTTAAGGCTCACCAGTGGGGCTGTTTCTCTTTCCAGATTCTCAGGCAGGCTTTATTTATTAAAATACAATTGAAATGCCACTACAGCCTCCCATCAGCAATTGGTGACTGTAAGTCTCCAACCTATTTACCCATAGAGCTACCACTTAGGTGCATGGATGATCCATTGGCCAGAGAGAGCTACCAAAGCCCTGTGGCTGGTGTGAAGCATTCATGGGTAGATATGCATGTGCAGACCTGGAGATGACGTAGGGTTCTTCTTGGGCAAGCGCCCATGTCTGGGAGAAGGTGTCCACTTCTGCATTATTTGTGCAGAATCATCGTGCTGAAGCCCATATAACTTGGGGTTCTTCTATTCTTAACCTCTGTGGAGCAGGATGGAAGATTAACATAAGCCTTTATACTACTTCTATTTCCTCCATGATTTTGCCTTTGCTGGACCAAGATATTACTGAATTGCCATGAGAGGGCGAGGGAGTACCCCTTCACCTGCCTTCATACAGGATCAGCATCACATATCACAGGACCATCATGAAGCCAGGTCACTGGGCAGCAGGGGATTGTAAGCATATTTGTAAGGTTATTTTCATTAGCTCTAATGTTGAAGGAAAAGACCTATATTAAAAAAAAAGCCTAATGCCTGCTCAGGTTAACCCTGACTAAAACTTACTTAGTGTGAATGCTTTTTCCCCCAGGTTTCCAACAATTACTAAACTTTGAGAACTCATCAGTTCTCAAGAAGGTAGCTGAAAAATAACTGGAAATGGACCTCAAATAATCCAGGATATCAGGTACTTGGGTTCTTGTCTTATTTCACTATAGTTCAATGGTGCTCAATTTATTTTTGTTTTTAAAAAGCTATGGGTTTGTGAAATAAGTTGATGCTTATGGAGTTCTTGGTCTTCCATGAGGAACCAATGAATGCATTATCTGATTAAGTCATAAGCCTAGGCATCCAGGGGCCTGGGGCTGAATCTGGGTCTATTTACTCTGAGACACACTCTTCATGTTAACAGAGGTCAAATGAAGGAGGCTATGATATTATTACTAGTAATTACTTGGTGAATTAGTTCCTCTACCCTTCTTGCTACCATGGCTTCACTCAAATGTATTCAGTCTTGTTGTTCCTGAGAAGACCTAGCAACCTAGCACACATGATACTTGCTTATTTTGCAGTTCTTGACACCACCACATATTGTTCCCAGTACAAGAGAAAACGCCCTGCCTTCTGCAGTGCCTTCTGAAGTCACAAAGGTCCATATTCACTATGGTTGGTCAGAGCACATTGTCATGAACCACAGCATAAATAAGAGCTTCCCATCATGGAAAGTGGGTGCTTTGGACTGAAGTCCTCACATTCCTGTATCAAGGCCCCCAAACATGATACTATTTGGATGGACAGCCTTTGAGAACTAATAAGATTTATGTGAAATCCTAAAGGTGGAGTGTCATGATGGTGTTCGTGCCCTAGTAAGGAGAAACAGGCAGAAGAGATCTTCCTGTCTCTGTATTGTGTTGAATGAGATCAATAAAAGGAATGTAAGCCATCAGCTAACTAATAAGATAGCCCACCCAAGTGCTGTGGAAAATGCTCTTGTATCCTGTAAAGATTTGGTACTTGTATTGGTTTACTAAAATGTTCATTGGTCAGAAACCAAGTAGGAAGTCTAGGTAACTAGACTAGAAGAAATTTGGGAAGAAGAAAGGCTCAGTCTGCAGTCACCAGCCAGATGCATAGGAAGAAAGATGGGAATGCCTCACTGAGTAAGAGAGTAAGCCATGTGGCTAAACATAGATAAGAATTATGGATTAATTTAATTGTAATTAATTGTAAGAGCTAGTTAATAATAAGCCTGAGCTAAGAGACCAAACAGCTTAGAATTAATGTAAGCCTTTGTGTATTTCTTTGGAACTGAACGACTGTGGGACCAGGTGGAACAGAAATTTCTGATTACACCCAACATCAGCATCATCAACATCTTGAGCAGCCCAGACTCCAGAAGAGCAAGAAGTACAGTGCTGTTTGTTGAAGCCACATGGTCTGTAGTAATTTATTCTACTAGCCCAAAGTGACTGAGTCAATCTATATTTGAGGTATACTAGATCAGAAACACATGAGCACATTTATGTCTTTCTACAGTCAAAATGTATTTAATAACAATAAATTCACAAGATATGGTGGTTACCCTGGCAGTGATTTACCAGATGCTCTCTCTTTCTTTGATGACTCCAGCCAATGCAAACATGCATTCCTTTTGCCAGTCTTAGTAAGTAAAGAAAAATGTTCATTGACTTAGTGGCCTTCTCTTGTGCTAGACAGTAGGGCAGTCGGGTTCAGGAATATTTAGCCTTTATGAGGGACAGCACTACTTATTGCTTACAAGTGTGACTAAACCTCATTTTTATGTGGATCCTGGGATTCAAATGCAGATCTTTATGTTTGTGCAGCAAGTACTCTTAATGACTGAACCATCTCTACAGCTGAGCTGTGCAATCTTGAGTATAGTGTTCAGTCTTATTGTATCTTAGTTTCTTCTCTGGAAGATAGGTATAATGAGGATCCCTAATCAAAGATTTATTGCTCTGGGGATTAACTTATGTAATCCATGGGCTTCCTTGAGAATTCTTTCTGGCAAACATCAATGTGACCTCTGACTGATTTAAGCAGAGAATAAGCTTACAGGAAAGGGAGCAGAGTTCCGTTGGAAAAATATATTTAGAGGTGACCAGAACCAGGAGTCTAGACTTTGGCAGCTTCGAAGCCATGGTCAGTTGTTTGAGGCTGCTGTTGAGATACAAGTCCATTGAGGATCCATGGGACACATGCTGCTCTGTAAGGGAGTGGTCTTATGGAAGCAACAGCCCCACTGAAGAGTAGGGAACAGATTCAGAATGAAAAATAAAAGTAAGAAGGAAAGGAAAGAAAATGATTGCTCTAAGTATGGTGGAGGAGAAGGTTTGTTGTTGATATGTGGGAGAGCATAGCCAGAGGCAGAGATGTCTGGACATGACCCTGATCTCCCCTGAGCACTGAGAGGAGACAGAGAAGGGAAGGGCAAGAAGAGAAAGGTAAACCAGGTGCAGCAGTCAAGAGCAGCTGAGGGTAGGGCAGTCCCGCCCTGGGCTGGAGAAGTTGAGGGTAGAGGATGGGATATGCCAGGCAGGAGGGCCCTGTAAGAGGTAGGGACTGAGGTGTGCTGGCAGCTAGCATTGCTTTGCTGTTAAATAGGCACCTCAGCCGTTTGTCCCAGGTTTGAAACCTAGTAGATTCTAATGCTGAGCTACTCACCGATAGACAATATCCACTTAGTTCATTCCAGTCAGCAGGAGTGCTCACTGTGGCATTCTATAATAGCTGCCTCAAAATGTGGAAACATCAAGAATCTTTCTGGAGTATAATGACACACGATCAACATATGACCACAGCAGACATTGTTAGAGAATAGCATACTAACTGACGTTCATAGGTAACTGTCTTACTAAGGGATTCTATCGCTGTGAGGAGACATAATAATCACAACAACTCTTACAAAGGAAAACATTTAATTGGGGCTGGCTTACAGTTCAGAGATTTAGTCCATTATCATCATGGTGGCAAGCATGGTACAGTGTAGGCGTTCTACAACTGGATCCAAAGGTAGCAGTAGAGACCTGGGTCTCGTTCTGGGTATAGCTTAAGCATGCCTGTGAGACCTCAAAGCCTGCCTCTACAGTGACACATTTCCTCTAACAAGGTCATACCTTTTAATACTGCCATTCCCTATGGGCCAAGCATTCAAACACATGAGTCCATGGGGGCCATACCTATTCAAACCACCACAGAAACTATAGTGTGATCAATAGCTTCAGTGCCCGCTTCCACAGGTCATTTCAGAGTATCGTGGTGAGCCTAGCATATCAACAAGGGCTTCCATTTCTATTTAACTGTCAACACCTTGCTGCACCTTTCCCATCTCCCAGGACACAGGCTGTTTGCTTAGAGCCAAATCTGGAGAAACAAATTCTAAAGAGGAATGCCGGGATGATACAGAAAGCAGTGTTTAGGTGTAGACACCCTGTATTCTAAACACTGGAGAAATAATTCTTACCTTGGAGGAATGTATACTGTCCTAGCAAAATGTCAATGATGCTGCTTTCTAGATTTCTTTAAAAAAAAAATACTGAAGCTCTGTGTACTCCTGGTTTTCTAGAGTTTTAGATCAGAGCAAGCCAGGGATGAAAGAATTGGGGCATTGTAAATAGTTCTTTGTATTCCAATTTAAAATCCATCCTGATCCAGGTAAGGATTAGAAGCCAGACCAGAGAAAATTCATTGGTTGTGTGCTTTCTTTCCCCCTGTCCCCACCCCCGAGAGTGCATTCCATCCTTCCACACAAGGAAACTACCCAGTTCCTCAGGTTGCGGATTGCCATATTCATCCATTCTTTCAGCCTCTCCTGAAGTGATTTAATGTACTATTTACCTCAGCTTGGTCTGCCTTCTACCTTGTGGAAACCAGAGTAGGACTCTTGCTATTTTGTTGATCCTGAATCCCTCAGGGCACACAAAACGGGTTAGTGCTGAACCTTCTGAGGAGTCAGATGTCAGATTTGTCACTTCCTGTTGTCACTACTGCGAATGACTTCACCCCTCAGTAACTCATTGCCTTATCCAGGAGACCGGACTGGAGATGTCATTTGCCTCGTAAGGGCAAAGGTGCTGATACGTGCAACGAATCCAGGGCTCTGTGAACTTGGCAGCAAATGCCAGCAGGGCTATGCACTCGAAAGTGTGTTTTCATTGCACTTTTCAAAATTCAGATAGTCTGTCCTGAACCTCCCAGTCTCAAAGATGGAAAGCGTTAAAGTCATTCGAGACCAGCCGATATAGGGAAACCATTTGTGAGAAGACCCTCTGGGCATATACTCCCTACTGGCTTAGGGTCTGGAGGCTGTCTGAGATTTTTGCTCCAAGGGGTTTGTTTACCAAATCCTGGTGATTTCCAATCAGTCTGATCACTTTGGCTCCCTTGGCAAGGGTGTTTCTGCAGATTGGCTACAGCATGGAACTGTGGGAGAGGACAAGAAAACCGAAAGCTAGTACACGTCATGCTGCCCTGATGACTGTACACCCCAGCGTGATGGCCGATGGGTAGCTGACATGGCTTCTCCAAGACAGAACTGAACCTAGATAAGCATATAAGAACGGAATAGAAACCATTTTCTTTGCATACTTTCCTTTCAAGAGTACCTATATGAACACTTAAGACCCTAATTAAGTTTTATACTAATGAACATGCTTGTCTTAGGCTATAGGAAGCAATGTCTTGACTTTCTCAACTGTAGGTCCTATCAGGGTTGCTTTGAAGACACAAGCCATATGTTTTCATGGATATTAAACTGTACAGTGATTACCAAGGACTGTCAAGTTGCAAGTCTTGACAGCAGTCAAGACTGGTTAACAAGCTGACAGTTACTGACTGGATGAAATGAGAAAATGGCTGCTCCAAGGTATGGGTGAGGAAAGGATTCTATTGTAGAGATGAGGGGGCACAGCCAGAGGCCCCGAAAGAACCAAGAGACATCCAAGAGAGCACATGGCTGAAATGGCAGGTTTTTTATAAAACAGGAATCAGAAGCTGGGGGAAGGGACGTGAAGCCCCTAAGCTGAAGAGGTTTAGGGGTACAGGGTGGGGTGAAAAGTACCGACAGGAGCCGCCTGTAATGAGTAAGCCTAGAGACCAGTGGGGACTTTGGTGTGCTAATAGGCACCACAGTTAGCAATTTGTCCTAAGTTTCTTGGGGACTTGACGCTATTTCTGGGATTCCATCCTCATGCTTGTTGGTCTGTACTACCCATGTGATACACTCTCCAAAGATAGGGCTCTCCCTTCTTCCTGCTCCCTTGCTCTTGCACCTCTAAGCACCTCAGGCTGGGCTAGATGATAGTTAACTGTCCTGCCATTAATCACTGCTTCTGCTGCATTTTAGGCCCAGGAAGAGGAAGGCCTTCCCTTCAGAGAGTCCATGCTAGAAACAATAAATAGTTTGCTGAACTGTGTCCCTACGTGCTCTAAGAACTCAAAGTGTACTGTGGAAAGATCTCGGGGATGGGGAAGAAGAGGTGGCTTACAAGCCAGTCATTCTAGATGGTCCTTTTATGGAACAAGGCTCTAGGAAGAAACCACAGTATTGACCACAATAGACTGGACCGCAGACCATGCACCAGGAATAGACAGGCCACAACTTCCTGAGCACAGCGGCTTTGCTGATAGAACTGGAAAAGAAGCAGAGAGCCAGGATCTGCTCACCTGAGCTCCGGCTCGTGTGGAATGCTGAGCATGCTTGGGCTGTTAACAACTGGGTTTCAGATTCCTCCTGGAAGCAGCTGTTCCTGTGCGCGGAGGAAGCCAAAGATCCCCTATTTTGCCCACACTGTACAGCTTATAACTTAGGACAAGACAGGAGGAGCTAGGGGAATGAGAAAGAAACTGCAAATTATTTTTATTCTAAAAACACGCTTAGTGTTTCATCTGTTTCCATGAGCATTATCGGAGAGCCTCAGGCCGCTCTTGAAGAACCTTGCTCCTACACCGCCTTCCTTATCTATTATCACCTAGCCACTAATTTAGTGTCTGTGTGCAATTAGATTTGGCTTCCAACAGGACTCATTTCTCAGCAGGGTTACTCAATAAATTCCTTTATTGTCTCTCTGTTTCCTTAGTGATCCCTTTACACGGACAGAAGGAAAAAGGCTACTGTGGGGCAAATACCAGCCCCCAGGGGAGGTAAAGAAGCAACTACAGGTGACCCGTCTGGGGCTTCCTCACTCCTCTGCCTACTGTTTGAAAGAAGAGAGTAAAAATAATAACTAGCTAAACAAATAAAACATTCAAGACCCATTGGCCGTGGAATTCGAGCTGGAAAATAAATACTCTCTTCCATTCTGAAATAGCAGCCTCCTGCCCTCATTTCCCTCCACGTTTGTAAGGGAGCCTGAGCACCCGGCATTCTTTTTAAGTTGACAAGAGCATTGTGAAGGCTCTAAGTGCGGCTTGCAAACACCTGCTCAGCCTCCCACACGGTGCATGCACGCACAAGTACGGCTCTTCGGTAAGCACAGGTCTATTTCTCAGTTGCTTCAGCAGGTAAAAACTGGCAGAGTTTCCTGGCGGAACAGGCGCTCTAATTGTCTGTCTAGCTGATACCTGTTCAGAGCCGTTCTAAGTGGATTTATTATAAAGCTCTCCTATGATCATCTAACCCCGGAGCATTCCAGTAGGCTTGCTTTGAACCTGCGGTGGTTTCACAGACCATATAGAATGAAATGGAGAATTACAGACAAAGGCAGAGGAGGAAGCGGCGAGTGGTTGCCCCTGGCTTCCCCAACACCCTGCCTGGGCGGAACAGGTGTATATAAAGGTGACGCAGACTTTAGGAGACGGCGCCCAGGGGAACGACAAGTTGGAGCATGCGGCGAGGTTTTCAGAAGTGAGGTATAAAATTCCAGAGTTTTTAGTTGAGTGCAGATAAGCATCCACTTGTTTGGGTCTTCAGCAGAAACCTGAAAACGTCTCCAACAGACTGTTAAAATGGCCTGGAAGGGCCTCAACAACCGTCTCTCCGGAGGTGTTTGCTGCTTCGGGTTAAGTGTTGTCCCAGAAGGGCTTCGCCATGTCTGAGCCAGAGAGGAAAGTCATGAAACAGACTTTTCTCTGTCTGGAGCTTCGCATTCAAAGGCTGTCTTATTTACTGATTGTTAAGTGTTTTACACGCAGATGAAGTCATAGAAACGTTCAGACATCCAGGCTCCTGCTTGATTTGGAAATTGACAGAAGCAAGGGCTGGGGTAGGCTCTGATTTCACTAAGTCGGTTCCCCTCCACCCCCACCCCACTGTAGCCACTTCCTCTTAGTGCCCACTGACATTCTTGTGTACGGGAAGAAGGGCTGTTTTTCTAGGCGCTGATGGAATGTTCATGCTGACCAGACAACTGAAGTTGAATTGCAGCATATTGTGCCTCCCTCCTCCCCCCAGGAGCAGGAGGGTTTGATCTGCCAGTGTAATTGTATAGAGGAGGTAACAGCTGAAGGCCCGGAACCCAAAGGATCCAGGTCTCTCCAAACTCCACACTCTCTTGAATGTTTTCTAAGGCCTCACATGGTGTGTCATGCAACAGAAGCTGGCAACTGGCAATGGACTAGCCGCTTCTGCCAGGAGGCACAGAACTGTATGCTTCTGTGCATCTGGAAGAGAAACGCCTGGGTCCTCAGTCGTTTGCCTCTTTTCTCCAGGTAGGATGCCTCTGAAATCCAGACCTTCAGGAGGACAGGGATGTGTCTGTGTGTTTCAGGTATGCTTTCCGCCAGTATGCCCTGGGCCTGGGTGGTGGAAACAGAGTTGTGCTGTCTCCAAGAACCCCCTCAGGGAAGGGCTTCTGATGATCAGATTCTAGATTCAGATTCTAGAGGATTCTAGATGATCAGATTCTAGCAGGAACAGTGTCTTCACCTACTAGATAACTGAAGCCATTTGGTGACTACAGGAAGAAGTGGGAAAGAGAGACTCTAGGTTGGGGGGCATGCTCAACATATAATATATATTCCTAACAAAATTTGATAAGGAAGAAATTCAAGGGGATGGTGAGGAGTGTATCTTAATGTTCAGATGGCCACTTAGCATGCATCAGGCTCTGGTTCAATCTCCAAACACCATACAAATTAGAGCAGCAAGTTTAGAGTTAGTTCCTTAGCTCTGAGAGGCTTCCAGAGTTCACTCAGCCTTGCTTGTGAGCCTTCTGCATGTTCGTAAGAATGCCTCTTGTACATATCATTATCACAGATGGGTGTACTTAAACACACACACGAAAGACAGGGGCAAAAATCAGCTAAGTTGAGAAAGATTTCCCAGAGGTTCACCTCAGAGGACAGATTCCATCGTACTGGGCTTTCTAGTTGAGTCTCATCCTTTTAGGGACAGATACCATAAGAACCAGGAGTCCCATGATGGGTCTGTCCAGGGTGCGGCTGGGAAGGATCTGGCAAGTGTCCTAGTCTTGTCTGAGGCATCCCCTTTCTGTGAGGGGCAGATCACGCAGCCTCCTATCACCTGACCCCCGGGAAGCCTGATCTATTAGGTATAGAGCAAAACAGTTTGCAGAAACATGAAGGATGAGGCTTTTGGGGGTAGATGCCAGACTGGGCAGGCAAAGAATGATTTTATATCCATGCCTTTGAGGGATGCTGGCTTATTTTGGTGGGGAGATCAAGGTCACCCAGGAAGGTTTCTGCTCACTGGGAAGAAGCGTTAATGCTGTCTGAAGCGGAATGACACAGAATATTTGGAAATATCTGAAGAAAAGATCAAAGCCTAAGAATTGAATTACCCAACCCCACCTCATTAGCTGTGGCTGGGCTCTTTGAGCTGGGGGTTATTGAAAGGCAGCCGCCCTCGGTCCTGTGCACTCCAGTGGGTGGCTGTACCCTAGGGGCAAGGTTTTAGATCCTTCTGGACAACAGCTGATGTTAGCACTGCTCCTGAGACTGCCCTGGGTGTACTAGAGGCTGGAAGGAGACCAGAGACGATCCCCTGCTCGCTCTGCAACTTTTTCAGCAGCTGTCTCTCCACTTTCAGACTCTGCTTCGGGGACCAGCATGACTAGGGTGACCAGGGTCTTCTCTGGCCTAGCACGTGGATTAAAATTAGTCTGGTGTTTAATTCGTTTGCCCTTGAATTCTCACTCTGCTCTGAGCACACATGCATAGAGTGGGCCCCCATCTATGGAAGGCAGGCTGGTCCCCCATCGTGTGTGTGTTCTTCCCCAAAACACTAGCAGTCAGTGATCTTGCAAAAGTCATAATTTGATTTAACAGTGTTGATTTGGGTTGCCTTGACAGAACTTAATGAACATTTTCGGAGCTCTGAAATAAAATTAGAGGTGATTTCTCCATCCTCTTATTTTCTTACATTCTAGTTGCAGATTCACACAGGCCAGTACACAGAAATGCCGCGCTTTAGAGAAGCAAGGGTGCCGGCAGGCATCATTAAGCAGCCAGGACCCAAAGTTTCCAGGTTTGACCCATTGTATTTAGAAATACTTGGTAGTCAAGAACGTTTAGTTCCTGCCTTCTGTTGCCGAGGAAGTTTCTTTCTCCTTGGCGTCCTGAGGCAAGCAGCTCCTCCTGAATGGGATTGTGTTGCACACGCAATGCATCGTGTGTGCGACACAACACCAGCAACAGCACACAGCAGATGCTCAGTGTCACAGCATCCAAATGGCCATGCCACCCCGCACCTGGTTCCTTTCTGGCCTCGGTGTCACCAACCAAAAACAGGAAATACAATCCCTTAAAAAGATAAATTTATGACAGTAGCCAGGACATTCTTCCCCAAGAAAGGGACTGTGGATGCTATCTATGTGGGTATTAAGATGGCGATTCTGTGGTATTAGGAGTTGAACTATATGAGTACTGAGCTGGAGACTGTGTGGGTATTAAGGTAGAGGCTGTGGGGGTACTAAGGTATTAAAAATCCAACACAACAGCAAACCTCCCCAAACCAAGAAAACAAATAAAGCAATACTCCTGTGTGAGGGCTATTCTCAGCCATCAACTTGACTATATCTGGAATGAGCTACAATCCAGAAATGGTGGGCACATTTGTGATCCAGGTCTCAAGGCAGGATGACAGAAGCCTTTAATCCAGATCGCAAGGCTGGAAAGCACAACTTTAATCTGGGCCATGCCTTCTGCTGGAAGCCTATATAGGGGCAGTGAAAGAGGGAAGGTTTGTTCTTCTCCTGCCTGCCCTCTCCTTGTCAGCACATCCATCCCTTCCCTGGCACTGGAGCCTGCTTCTTCAGGATTCCAGCATACACAGAAGGCCAGCTGAGACACCCAGCCTCGTGGGACTGAGCAGCTACTGGATTCTTGGGATTTCCATTCATAGCTAGCCATTGTCGGGCTGCAGCCTGTTAGTCATTCCAATAAATTCTTTCTCTCTCTCTCTCTCTCTCTCTCTCTCTCTCTCTCTCACACACACACACACACACACACACACACTTACAAATAAAGTGACTATAAGCATAAATACATACATGTATATACATACATATATATACATACACACATTTATAGATATAGATATTCATTCCATAAATATTATAACTCTAATACAACCCAAAAAGAAAGCAAAAGCAAACAAAACACCAAACTGTAACCAAATAAAAGCACAAGAACATGTGGAGTCCATTCTATGTTGGTCAACTCTCCTGAACACGAGGCCTGCCCTGGAGTGGTTGATGTACCCAGTGTTGCTCTTTGTGGAAAGCTGAGTTTCAATCTCCCAGCAGGCAAAACAGTTAAGTTGTTAGCCTTTGCCCCAGTGGATAGGCTTACATTCGTTCATTCATTTATCAAATAAATAAATCTATCTTATTTATAAGGTAAGATAAAACAAAAACTACCACACCAAAATTGGCCAAGGAAAACCAACAAAAGGAAAGGCATCTAAGAGAAGACACAAGAATCAGATACCATCTCCTTCATACACTCAGGAATCCTATAACAGCCCTAATCTGGAAGCCATAGCATATGCACAGACAACCTGGTGCAGACCCGCACAGGCTCTGTGCATGCAGTCTCAGTTTCTATGAGTTTATAGGAGCTTTGTTCACGTTGATTTATAGAGCCTTGTTTTCTTTGTGTCCCCCAGCCCCTCTGGCAAATATACTCCAGTTTTCTCGTTTACTTCATTGTTTCCACAGTATAGACAACATATTCAACTTTTCTTAAGTGTTCGTGTTGCTTTGTTTGAGATTTATTTTTGTTTTAAGTGTTTTATGTCTGAGCACCACCTGTATGCAGTACCTATGATGGTCACAAGAGGGCATCAGATCCCCTTGGAACTGAAGTCAGCCTGTTGTAAGTGGCCATGTGAGTACTGGGAATCAAACCAGGGTCCTCTGGAGGAGCAACCAGTATTCTTAACAGTGGCCATCTCTCAGCCCCATATCCTACATTTTACATCATTTTTTGTGAGTTTTGATTCTTCTTTCCAGGCTTGAAGCTTAGTGATGAACTTCATGCTTTGTGGAAGCCTCTGCACTAAGCTTGAGGTACCGTTTGCACTAAGGTTGAGGAAATCTATTTCCTCAACCAGAGACAAATCGAATACATCAACGTTGCAGAGATAAATCCCCACACAGGGTCCAAATACTTTTAATAGTGGCATTAAAACCATCTAAGATACAAAGGACAATCTGCTCAACAAAGAGTGCTAGGAAAATGGGGCCTGTGCGTGCAAGAGATTTATGTTTTACGCCACGTCACATTGAAAATTAACTGAACAGATCACCAAGCTATACACAGAAACTAAAACTAAATCTATTTGGACAGAAAAGATAAGGGTGAAACTTCATGGCTGGGTTGGTCAATAATTTCTTGATCTGACACCAAATGCAGTCAGCTAAAGAGAAAATAATTCTATAATAATAAATGGCCGAGTATTCAAACAGGCAAAAGTCTTGAATAGATACATTTTTATATCCAATGTGTGTGAAAAAAAATGCTCACCACTACTACAAATCAGAAGTTCTGTGGATAAAACACTTGGCACACAAGTCTGAGGATCTGAGTTGGAATCCCCCAGCACCCGCAAAGCCAGATACAGGCTTGCAAGTCACAGTGCTCTTCTACTTTGAGGTCAGGGTGGGAGAAGGAGCATCCCCAGCCAACTAGCGGGTATGCAGCTCAGCAGGAAGCACCAGAGATCTGGTCCCATTACAGGGAGAAGGAAGGCAGGACCAGCACCTGATGCTGCCTTTGACCTCCACACGCATGCCAAGGCACGTGAGTGTCGGTATTCAGACACAGCACACAGCACACACACTTTAAAATTAATAAGAAAGAAAAGCAAAGACAGCCCAGAAATGGCAAGCTTTAGTGAGGCTATGGAAATGGAATGCTGGGGGCGGGGGAAGTGAAATGGCAGAAACTCAGTGGAGAGAAGAAGGCAGTTACTCAAACGACCCACGTTCTCTTCTGTGACTCTGATATTTTCACATGTTCGTAACATCATTTCTCACAATCGCAAGTGATGGAAACAATCTAAGTGTATAAATGGTGGGCGGATGAATCAACAAACTAGGATTTTATTCAACTTTAAGAAGGAATCAAAATCAGACGCATGTTACAACATGGGCGAACATGCACTGACTGACAGACTCCAGATGCAAAAGTCCAAATGCTACCCTGCTCCCACCTAGGTGAAGCATCTATAACAGGAGATCAGGAACAGAAGGAGGACACTGGTGATTACCAAGGACCAGAGGAAGAGAGAGACAGGGTTTTCGCAGCTCTGACGGTGAGTGGAGCCACGGCTGCCTGTAGGGCAACTGAGATGTATTTAATGCCACTGAACTGTGTACTTAGCAATAACGAAAATGGTGAGCTTTATGGTACATGTATTTCATTGCAGTCTTTAAAGCACTCCTCACGCTGTGGCGCAGGAACTGCGAGGCCAGAACTTGAGACAGAGTCTGCTGAAGTAGCATTCTGCCTGCGGCCACTGTGGAAGTCAGTCCAAGCATAACTGATGACACACGGGCCTGGTGGGAGGCCATGGGGACTAATGGGAGCCACTGGCTCATTCTAAATAAAGCAGATTCACTCAAAGAAAAAAAAAAAGAGCTGCAGTTGCAAAACCTTGTCCTGAACACATGATTATTGTATTAAGTTCCCCTAACCATGAGCTCTGGTTACAGGGGCTCTTTGCCCATGTCTGGAACTCTATCTTGTGGTCAAAAGGGAAAAATTTTGTAAAAACGATGAATATATATATATATATATATATATATACACACACATATATATATATACACACACACACATAGTGTGTAGAGAAAAAGAAGTCAAGGTTTTAAAATCACCTCAAAACATTCGAAAAATAGCTGCCCTTGCCTGACACCCCCAGAAGCTGGGCCTTAACTGCCTTATGACTTTGACTCATGGCCCTGCTTTTCTGTGGGTTCCATTTTGGACCTTGGAACTGTAAGGTTGCAAAGCGGGTGTGCTTATAAATATCCAAATTACAGCATTAAGTTTGCATGAATGATTTTTTCCCCCTTCGTAATAATGTCAGGGCTGTTATTACACTTGGCTCTGTGGGGACTGGAAGTGTTTCTCAGAAGGGGAAGTTCCAGCTCGGAGCTCTTTCAAGAGCCCCATTCCCATGTACTTGCTGGAAACCTTCTGGAAACCACATTCCTCTTTGCATGCCTTCAGCAATGTGATCCCTCCCAGTCAGAATGCTTCCCAGACCACCTCATCAACCAGGCTGGAGAAGGAATGTGACCACTAGGGGCTAGTGCGTTGGGGAGTAGGTTCTATTCCCATGCTGTGTAGGATGGGAAAGGAGCGGCTTGCTGTTGGTGTGTGTGTGTGTGTGTGTGTGTGTGTGTGTGTGTGTGTGTGTTTGTCTTCTCCTGAGAATATTTTGTCAACTCCTAGCATATTTCAAACATTTCTAATGAATTATGCAAGGCTATCAAATTCTATGTAAAGTCGCTAGAGTTGGTCTGGATTTGGGGTTGAGAATTTTCTGACAAATGTCAGAGAATCCGTAGATGTCTTTGTAAATAATTAGAGTAAAGGAAATCAACCATAAGCAAAGCAAACTAGTTCTCCCTTACTTCAAAATTTCAATTTTTGAAAACCTGGGAGGAGTTTTGACTATTATGTGATTGAAATCAGACGATCTATTTGTTAGTAAAGTCCATTAAGGAAATCTCAAATGCAAGGGAAGACTCTCCAGCAAGGGAAGACTCTCCAGCAAACAGAACTAAATGGCTTGTTAAATTATTACACACCCTCAAATGCAGCACCAACACAAAGGTGGGATGGACACATTTGTCCTAATGGACACTTCTCTTCCCTGTGGACTTGGCGAGGGGCAGGGCCAGCTCATTTCCAGCTCAGGGTTGGGAAAGCCAAAGAACCTTGACAGAATGGACGCAAGATGGTGGGAATGGCAATGTTTAAAGGAAGGTGGCATTCGGTGCCTAGATAGGATCAGACAGGTATTTGAACGAATTGTTTGTCATCCTATTCAGACTAAATGTATTCCTTTCCTGCCTGAAACTGTAAAATAAAATTATATCAGCTCCCTGCTCCCCACACCTCATCTGCTGTGTGGTACCATGGGTGAGGAAAAGGAACCCCCCCCCCCCCCGCTTCTTGCCCCCTGCAGCAGGCGAGGGAGCTGGTCTTGGGGTCACAAGAGTGGGAGAACCGGCTCTGCCCCTCACCAGCTGCGGCACACTGGAGAGAGCAGGCATGGCATCCCGCCTGGGCAGCACGCTAGAACTCACTCTGTCGGTAGGGGCACAGGTGAGCTGGGCCCGCGGGCGTCAGAGCAGGAGAGCTGCCTCGCCCTCTCCCTCCTTTGTCATGGGGTGGCAAGTGTAAAGGAAATATGCCCTCCCCTCCCACTCCTTGCCACCTGCAACAAGTAGGAGATTCAGCTTCAAGTGCAGCAATCAGGAGAGCGGGTCCTGCACCTCGCCAGGGCAAAACGGTAGAACTGACCCTGGTGGTGTGAGTGCCTGTGGGCTGGACCTGAGGGTGTGAGAGCCACCCTGCTCTTTGGCTCCTTGCTGTCTGCTACACTGGGTGAGAAAGCTGAGGCCGTGCTGGAGAGCTTACCTGGGTACCGACACCGAGGGAAAGATGGCAGGACTGACCAACCCAGCTACCACAAGTGTCCAGGCCCAGGACAATGAGGTAGCGCATCCCAATAGCCACCGTATATATGAATGCTGGAGCATGCGAAGGGAACTGACCTGCAGATCCAAAGTTACATGATCTCTCTGACACAAGTCAACAATAGGTTATGCAAGAGGAATCTCAGTGGGGGCCCAGTATCCACAGTGTGGAAGAAGTCAGAGGCCTCGAACCAGACTCTCTGCAGTGAACACTTACAAGTGAAGATGTATGGTCTAAATGGCACACTGTGTGACTCACTGGGCCACACTACAGATTCCACTCTGGAATTTTTTTGTTTGTTTGGTTGGTTTTTGGCAGGGAGGTTGCAAGGACAGAAGGTGGAAGGGAGGGGACAGGGAGATGAGTGGGATAGGGGTGCATTATTTGAAATCCACAAAGAAGCAATAAAAAATTAATAAAAAGTCATGTCAATTATCAGAGTTTCCCCGGGGAACTCCAAGAAACACAAGGAAAGCCCATTGTTCTCTGAGTGCGCTTGATAGAAAATGACCCGGAGACAAACTTGGGATTGTGTGTGTAAAATAATAGTCT
Organism: Myodes glareolus; assembly: GCF_982192425.1. NCBI lineage: Eukaryota > Metazoa > Chordata > Mammalia > Rodentia > Cricetidae > Myodes > Myodes glareolus. Next base: position 94,308,079 of record NC_142027.1, on the reverse strand, counting down.
AGAGCTTAAAAAATGGACACCTGACGATGGTTTGTGCCTTGCCATTCCTAGACAACCTCTCCATCACTAGCTGATCCTGGACATTTAGCAGACGCGCTGCTGAGGTTTACGCGCATGCTCTATGGTGTCTTGTTCGCTGGGCGTCTAGCCTTTCTCCTGACCACCCTGAACTCATTTTATTGTAGGTCTGTGACGACAAACTCTTTATCTGAGAGTCTTTCTCTTCCTTTTAAACAATAATTAGCTAAGTGTAAAACTTTGTCCAGCAATGATTTCCTCTCAACACGGAGCGGTTATGCCATTGTCTCTGGCCTCCTCCTGGTGCGGAATCTGCTTTTAATCTGAGCGTGTTTTCTCTGTGGTTAGTTTTATGATTTCCTCTCTCCCATTAGTGTTTTGAGTGTGTCTTAGCGCAGATTTATTTTTAAACTTTCTGGTTGAGAGGTTGAGGCTCTTTATTTTGAGTGTTTTCATTTGATTTGGAGGTTTCTTAGGGACTCTATTTAAAATGTTATCTTGCTCTGCTTCTGTTTTCTCCTTTGTCTTACACAGCAAATCAGCTAAAGGCATTACACGCAACCACACAACTTAGTGTGACTCGAATAAGAAGAGAGATTATTTATTTATTTATTTAGGTTTTCTCACAGCCTGAAGACCTTTCAGCTCCCTGCTTTGGGTATAGCAGCTTCGCCCTTTCCTCCCTATCCACACCCCACACAGAGAACTGGGAAGGGAAGAGGTGAACTTCCAAAACTTGACTTGGGAATTTCTGCTTCTGTTTTGTTGGATAAAACTATGTCATCTGGGTAACTCTTTTACAGTGGGTAACTAGGTAATATTTTTTTGTGTGTGTTCTAGTGGGAATAATGACACCCCAAACAAATCAGCATGCTGTAGTCAAGATGTCAGAATGGCGTTGCTATTGATCTGCAGGACGGCCCGTGGGAGTAGCTTTGCACAGCATCTTTGGTCTCCCAGTTCTGTTGACTGTCATTCCCTTTTAGGTCTGATTGCCTCAGATACACGTTTTTTCTTCACTTACGTCTAATATGAGCTGTAAGCAATTGTAATTATTATTGTTATTAGTAACAATATTCCATTTCTTAAAATTATTAATCCTAGTAACTATTGCTCTTTTTTCCTCTGAAATTCTTAACTTTTTCTAAGCTACTTATTTTTCTTTAAAATGAATTTTCTTTCTTTCCTTTTTTGGTTAGTTTTTTGAGACAGGGTCTCTCTCTAACCCTGACTTTCTTGGAACTCACTCTGTAGACAAGATTGGCCTTGAACTTACAGAGATCTGGCTGCCTCTGCCTCTTGAATGCTGGGATTAAAGGCAATTTGTCTTTCGTATAGAAATTTTTTATCTTTTTAATAATCTGAAAATTTTTATAACATGGCACTCATATTGCTTTATAATTTCAATTTCCTGGTATTTACAATTTCTGTTTACTAATCATAACAGACACTTTTTTGTGTTTAGAAATTTGACCATGAGGTCCTCACCATTACAGCTTGAGTCTGACATGTGACCCTATAGGCCCATGCTTTGAAGGCTAAACCTGATTCTAATCCCAATATTTCTGTTTCTTATTCTACCATCATGTAAGGAACCTCAGGTCCATGCTCCTGGTGGTCCCATGTTCCTGGTGGCCCCATACTCCTGGTGGCCCCATGGTCCTGGTGGCCCCATACTCCTGGTGGCCCTATGTTCCTAGTGGCCCAATGCTGCTAGTGACATGCACTCTACCATGTCATGAACCTCAGATTCTAGAACTTTGAGCCAAAGCAAACCTTCATTTTTGTAAGTTGCTTCTGTCAGGTGTTTTCGCCATGGTGGAACTAAAATATGCTCGTACAAGTCCTAAAGGCCTTTCAAACGTTTCTCCTGTTGTCTTGTGAGGCTGTGTGGAGATGCTCCCCCAGGGTAATTCTGTGCTTGTCCGTCTGTGTGCGTGATCAGATCTGTCATATAAGGATACCAGAGTATGGAGGAACTTCTTATCCACATGGCCATGAATTACAAGACTGACTTCTTTGTGTATCCCACTGTATACATAGGCCCTGTTTTCTGTGTCTCCCCACCTGGTGATGGGTGCAGACCGTCTGAGGCTCTCACCTCTTCCAAGAGGCCATGAAGCCCTTGTTCTCACAAAGCACACGCACATAAACGTGCCTGCGTACAGCCCTTATATTCCTGCTGGGAAAGCAAACTCATAGCCTTCCTATTTGTTCTCTCAGTACACTCTTCCAGAACCAATAAATCCATATGGTGAGGACAAAAGGTTAGCAGTTCTGTTTTATGCCCCCTGACTTTTCACCCTTAGGATATCTTGGGGAGTACAGCACCCCATCTTCATCTAATCAATCGCCAGCCAAGCCACGCCTGGAGCAGACACTCTCAGGAGGTCTTTCAAGAATGGGCCTTCCTGTTGTTTTCAAAAGGGCATGTCCTTTTGTTCTTCTTCCCAAGGGTCACATGGCTAACCGGTCTCCTCCAGAACAGGAGAAATTCCTCAGGAGCTCCCTGAAATGGTGCTTCTGTTCTTTATCAGGCCACACGCTGCTGACCTGATCTGTTTACAAGATACCCTACAGCTCTTCAGAGTGACCTGCTTTCAGAGAGCAGTCCCAGGTGGAACATGAAAGCCGCTAGGGGCCCCAGAGAGCAGGAGGTGTTTGTCAACAAAGTCACACCACAGGAGTCAGGGTCCCAAATGCTTTGTGGGGGCAGTCAGGGCTTGCTCTCGGGGTTGTCCGATGAAGTAAGATTAGGGGAATATGCTAAAATGTGCAGGACGATAAAGCTCCAAACCCCTCTTCCCGACCTCAAATCCTTAAGGGTGTTGAGTACTTACAGGGTGTGAGATTCCAAGAGGGAAAAAGCATCTTTTCTCCTAAGGCAAGCAGACAGAGTCAATACCTTGCCTCCTCTCTTCTCTTGCTCCCTCTCTGCTCTCATTCATATCCCTCCTGCCTACCCCTTCTTCCTTCCTGGAATCACCTACAGGCAAAGGCCTGATTTTCTGGGATGTGGCTGAAGAACGGCCTTCATTGAAAAGGTTTCAAAATTCTATTAATGGAGCAGAGCAGAAGTAGTTTCTGTTGACTAATAACTATTTAGACAGATTCTGTGGTTTTGCTTTGTTTTGTCTTGTTTATTTTTTTTTCCATCCATTTCCCACGGCCCTCACCATTCCCACTGATTAAACAGTGAAAATAGTTTTTTGAGACAGTCTTGCTGTGTTATTAAGGCTGGTCTTGAACCCCTGGACTCAAGCAATCTCTAATTTTTGCCTCCAAAGTAACAAAGTTCCAAAGGAGGAACACAAAGGTATGTATCCCTATGTACAGTTTTAATCAACACTCCAAACTCATTTTATGAACACACAAAGGGCTTTGCTCAAGAACACACATGCTTGAAGTCTCAGCTCTCTCTCTCTCTCTCTCTCTCTCTGGATCAGCCAATTCAGTCTGTTACGATGTGTTTTATATGTGTGGAGATACTTGATGGCCTGCATGGAAGCTGTGCATTTCACTAAGGGCTTTCACTGCTGAAAACGAAAACAAAAACAAAAACAAAAGCCCACCTTGACCAAAAGCAATTTGGGAAAGGAAAGTTTTTATTTGAACTTACAAGTGTCAGGTCACGGGCTGGAGAGATGGCTCAGCGGTTAAGAGCATTGCCTGCTCTTCCCAAGGTCCTGAGTTCAATTCCCAGCAACCACATGGTGGCTCACAACCATCTGTAATGAGGCCTGGTGCCCTCTTCTGGCCTGCAGACAGAATACTGTATACATAATAAACAAATAAATAAATATTTAAAAAAAAACAAACAAGTGTCAGGCCACACTCATTTATTGAGGGAAGTCAAGGCAGGAACCTGGGAGCAGGAACTGAAGCAAAGACCTTGGAGGAATGCTACTTATGGGCTTGCTCTGCTTGACTAGCTCAGTATATTTTTATAATACAACTCAGGACAACCCGCCCAGTGGAGCCTCCATGCTACACTAGACTGAGCCTCCTATATTAATCCCTACAGACTTGTCTACAATCAAATTGTCTGGAAGAATTTTTTTCCCAGTGGAAAGTCCCTTTTCACAGATGACTCTATCTTGTGTCAAGTTGATAAAAACTAGCCAACACAGTACACCAGCAAGTTAAGCTTCATGGAAGAAAAGCATTACGCTAAAACAAAAGGCGCAGGACTGGAGAAGGCAATAGAGAAGTTCAAGAAGGGAGAAGGGAGTAGGTCTAGGGGGAGGAACATGAAACAGGCATCCCTGAGGGGATGCTTCGTTACAAGGCAAGTCTCAAGAACGAAATGGCCAGGATTGATGACAGCACTGAGTTCTACTTTATCCAATATTAATTTTAGTCAAATATCAGCCTTCCACATAAGGAAGATTTGGGGAAAATGAGTTTTGGCTTGGAGCCTTAGGCTCACAGTTGTGATGAGAACTGACCTGAAACATTAGTGGGAAGGGCATTTGTGATAGCTCAAGGAACAATTTCTTTCACAATAAATACTTTCCCTTTGTGGTGTTGAAAATGAATTATATTTTACTTGAATTCAAAGCCCCAAATTTAACTTGAAAGTACCCAGATCTCTCTCATGCTGGACTTGGGGTGAGTCTTGGGGAGACACCTGTCCAATTTTCATAAGGCCCCAGCTCCTTCCTCAGTGTGGAAAAGAATGACAAAGTGAACTGGTGACTTTTGTGTTTTCTAAGTTCTAATCACACTGCCTGGTGCACTGTTCTAGAATACTGGCTATTTGACAAGTTTGGCGGTGCAGTGTTTCTGCAGGACATGAACGGGTTCCATTGCATTGAGTTCAGCTCAATTACTAGCTGCCATTGAGTTCTGCTGGGTTTACCTGCCTTTTCTCTCTTTCTTTCTCTCTTCCTTCCTTCCTTCCTTCCTTCCTTCCTTCCTTCCTTCCTTCCTTCCTTCCTTTCTTTCTTTCTTTCTTTCTTTCTTTCTTTCTTTCTGATACTATCCAGAGTTTAGGTATACTTTTTGGTACTTTGTGTTTCTTTGCTCTTTCCCTAAAGCCCTTGCCGTGTGGCTAACCTCAACGAGAATGGTATGGTTTCTCTCTTCTTTCTCTTCCTCCTCTGGGCAGCTGCCAGCGATTTAGATCCTGCCTCGCCTGGTGCTTTACTTCTACTTTCTATTAGAGTTGCCCTTGAGTTCTTATTTCTTGGGTATCACCAGTCGGAGGAGAGGCAGTAGGAAGGCTGCCTGAGGGACTGCAGATGAAAGTTTTAAACGGCTCCGTTCTACTTGCCAAAGCCTAGGCTTCTGAGTTCAGCAAGGCTTAGACCTTTGCTTCACATCAGGTGTTAGCCACTCTCGGTGTTCAGGTGTACGAACCGCATATGAACCTAGGTGTGGAACGGCTTGTGCACTTCGCAAGTCTTTGGCAACTGTCTCCCTAGTCCATGTCGTGGGAATGTTAGGCTGCAGGAACCACTGCCTAGCAGTGTTGGCAGGGCCAATGCAATCATCCGATGGCTGTTCCTTCTAGTTCTCACATCCTGTTCAGCCCCATAAGGCCAGTTCTTCAGGCACATTTTTGGACCCTTGTGGAGAGACCTTTGCTGTTACTCTCTTGGCCTCAGAGGCAGCGGTGCGACTGATGGCCACGCTGCATTGCTCTCCTTCTGCAGAAAGTAAAAGAAGGACCCAGAATGCAGAAGCGTGCCATGGCAGGCATAGTGAGTTTTGGGGCACTTGCTCTCTTATTTTGATGCCCAGAGATAGCAAGAAGAGGCCTCTCCTAAGCTTCTAGCTGGTGGCCTCTATGAGCATTATAGGCGTGGTCCCTGCACCCTTTTAAGAACATCTTTGCACCAGATGCAGGGAGCAAGCATGATCCCTTTTAAGTATGGATGCAGCTTATGCGGAGCTGGCAGAGCACTGCCCTGTTGAAAGGATAAGAAGGCCATGGGCTGAGCCATCTGGATTGAAGATTGTAACTGAGCTGCAGAGAGGGTTCACAGACAGCTCCCTCTGGGCCAGCCTCCTCCTTAAGGATACTGACCTGATCAAAAGCTTATCACGACGACAGGACAATCTCTCTTCAGCAAGGAGCGGGGTTTGGCAGTTCCATATTTCGCTTACAGTCGAAAGACTAGCTCCGTGGTTAGTGTTGCAGCCTCTGAGTTCCATGTGGTCTCAGCAGTCCGTCGGTGCTTGTGAAATTCGGACAAAAGGCTGGAGGACTCCAATGGAAGATGCTGTTGGCCAGGCTTAGGCACCATCATGTCTCGGCTCAAGTAACATGTGGTCCACCCTTGAATTCCCTTTTCAAGGCTTTCTCGAGCCCCGTTCCACTGCCACATACTCTGCTCACATGCAGCTTCACTCGTGCATGGACTGCTTCCCAGATGAACACGAGCCCTGGCTGATAATGGAAGAGACATTTTCTGTCTTGTCAATGCTCCTCTCAAGTGCTTAAGGCAGGACCTGGTCCAAATCATCACTCAGATGCCTCATGAACTTGGGCGAGTGGTTTATGGTGGTTATGAGATACATAAATGTGAAATATAGCAGTACTTCATTGTCCAGGAGTCAGAATTCTGGCAACCTGAAATTCTGGAAAATGCTTTTGAAACTAGAAATTAAAAAGTGCTTACTGAAAGAAACATCAGGAAGAAACTCTCCGCACCAGAAATGAGGACTGGACTTGCTCATCCTGGGAAATGATGGCCTCGACTTCCGCACTATAAGGAGCAAGGGACGAGATGGGCATGGGCCGCCAGGAAGCCTTGGCCTGGCCAGGAGTCCACCGTTGTTGGTTGGGAATCCTGTGCCTCTCGATAGACACCCATTTCCTGTGGATTAGGCTTGTGGGAGGGCCTCGGCTCCATGCTGGGACTTGGCAGGTGTAGACACATGATAGAGCAAGCGGATTCCCCTGGGGTTCAGGTAGCTGATTCCTCACTGCCCAGCGGATGCTCCCTGATGCTAAAGAGAAAAAGGAAAACTGTGAGACTTTCAGAGACAAAACCACACAAAGATAATTCTTTTCATGTTCATGTGTTCATAACATGTGTGGTTTCACTCCACTGTTTAGATAGAGCCTATAAATTATTTATTGTCTCTAGACAAGTACGTTGTTAGAAGTGCAGCTTTCGGGCCAGAAGAGACTGAGCCTGTAAACAAGGCTGTGTGTGATTGGCACTGCCACAGCTGCTCTCTCTCTCTCTCTCTCTCTCTCTCTCTCTCTCTGTCTCTCTCTCTCACTGCACTTGTGCATAAACACAGAGAGAAATCCTGTGGAAAGAACAGGATGTTTTAGACATGTCCTGCCTGCATTACTTAATAGTGCAGTTGCAGCTTTCGCAAGATTCCTCTGCAGGTGGTGGGAGCATCAAAAATAGATGGGGCTGTGCTCGAGACCCAGGGACGGTGAACAATGAACACTGACCGGTGGACTTGTGAGGCCAGAAGCAAACCACATACAGTCCAGACTGGGAAGATGCTGCCGCTGACGGAAGTCAGGTTCTAATTGCGGTGCCCTGTGCAGTTACCTAACCTCTGTGTGTGGAGGACTTGCTTCCACACGGTAGACCCAGGAAGAGATAGGTTCTGTGGCATTGGCAATGTGCAACCACGCCACCAAGAAAGTTATTTGATGGGAGAAAAATGTGAAACTCTATGTGCTGCCCTTTGAGAAGTATTTCTATCCAATACGCTGGACTTTCGCTCCATACACTTTCTTGCCTCTAGTTTAGTTAACAGGCTTTTATGAGGTACCCTGTCCTACAGATTAGGAGACACTGCCAAGGTCAGTGGTCAGGGGTGAATTTGGAGCTTTCCTCTCAGCTCCTATGTGAACCCTTATTCTAGAGCCAAACACAGCAGGTGTTTAGCCATAGATTGCAAGCGAAGGAGAGAATGTACTCGAACATGGCAACCATGGGCATTGAGGGTGGACCTCCTCAAGCCTACTAGACCCAGAGTCAGTGTTCCAGGACTGCTCTTCTAGGGTTGCAGTAGACCACTGGGTCGGCATCTTCCCAACCAGAGCTCAGTCACTTGTAAGTGATTATCACTTCTTACGGGGTCTCAGCTCTATCAGACTTCTAAACGGTAAGCATCCCAGGCAATCACAGAGAGCACAGCATCTTCAAGATGGACCCCCTGGGTGCTCCTCTAGCGTGAACATGGGTCCTCAAGTTTTCCTCTAGCCGTGTTCAGAAAGAACAAGCAAGGCCAACTAAGTGAACAGTCCACAGGACAGCTGCCGGCTGTTAAAAGCTTAAAGCTTCTTCAAAAGACAATGCAAAACATCACACCATTTGCTCCAGTCAAGAACCACAGTTAAACACTTCATAGCTAAAAACATGGAAACCGTAGTTAGCTCCATCTGTGTGCGCTTGGGTACAGTCACTCTGAGACTTGGCTTTCTTGTTTGGAGGATAATAGACCATTAGTGGCTGTGGGGATAGATGAGATTGGCATGTGGAAACTACCAAGACAGCACTTAGCACAGGGCAAGAGCTCCCCACTGCTCACTACCTTTTGCATATGACGGTCTGCAGCTCAGGTGAAGACACAGAAGTGCAGAAGGTCACCAAGGCAGCTCATCCACACTCTCTCCTAAACATGACACTTGCTCAAAAATAACACAAAGTCAGCGGCAGGAGGAGAAACTACAGAAAGCGTGCTGCTAGTCCAAGGAAGACCTCTGCATTTCTCCCTAGAAATCCCCTCAGGGCTGCTCCCACCCTGTAGTCAGTAAGAGGCTGGTGCGGTATAAGCAGGACCCAGGGACGGCTGTGGCCATAGCTGTCATGCATCCTGACCTCAGTCCTGACAGCGCTGCATCTTGTCCAAGAAAATCCAAAGCAGACCACAAATGGACAGAGCCACTGCCTAATGGGCAAGATGCCCTTTGTTCCTTTGTACAGAAATCACCAGATAAAGTTGTTCAGTTGATTTTTTTCTTTTCTTTATTCTTTTTTTTTTGGTTTTGTTCTTAAATCATAGTCCATAATTCTTGTCAACTGCTTGGCAGAAGGTGACCATAGTCTGAGGATGACATTGATTTTTATTTCAATTTAGTTTTGCAGGAGGTTTGTACTCAAACTCTTGCCTTGTGTAGTGTGCATTGACTTCTAGCTTTGGCTGGCAGTCATGATGGCTGGGTTTGCCTGCCAGGAAGCTGTGGGTTCCACTGTGCCTCTTGCTATGCTATGAAGTTAGAGAACACTGTGGACTGTTGCATTGAAAAACTTTTGGTGGGCAAGATGAAAAGGAGGTTCCCAGGCTCGGCACCACTTAAGATCAGGGCCAGATCGTTCTGTGTTCGGGGCGACAGGACTGTCCTGTGTGTTGCAGGGTGTAGGAGAAACAGCCTTACTTCTATTCATTATCTGCAAATAGCACACACCCCCTAGACCCATTGCAAGCACAAATATACGCAGATTTTGACTGCTGTGCCTGGGAAATGCTGGAATCCAGAACCAAGAACAACTGTGTTACACATTCGGATCCTCTTCAGGTTGGTATGAGACTGTGATTTCAGGGCTCCAAACCGATCATTCGTGGAAAGGAGGAGGAATGGTGGAATCCCTTGAATTAAAAACGTGGACTAAATAAAAAGGCTGCACAGTGTGGCATAGCTGTCCGAAACAAACAAACCAAAACAAGAACAAAAGCAAAAACAGACAAACAAAATAGAAAACAACAAACTCAAATCAAAACAAATGAACAAACAAAAAACCCAACCAGAACAACTAATTCTAACTTTTTCTGAGAAAAGTTCTGAACATTCAAGGGCATATTGATTACACTTTGTTCCTCACTGTTTGGAAAATCCCACTGTGTAGCACATACCCTACGACTGCCACACCCAAAACCCAATACTTCTAAGCACTGTCTCTCTTGACTGCAGAAATAAATGCCAAATACCAGGCAGTGGTGGCGCACACCTTTAATCCCAGACACTTGGGAGGCAGGGGCAGGTGGATCTCTGGGAGTTGGAGGTCAGCCTGCTTTATAGACTGAGTTTCAGGACAAACTTTAAAGCTTTGCAGAGAAACTCTGTCCCAAAAAACTGAAAAAAAAATAAAAGAAGAAAAGAAAAAAAGAAAGGAATGCCAAAAAAGAGGGTGTGAGCTTAGAAGGGTAGAGTACTAGATGTTCCCATCAGAACTGCGTAGTTCCTTCTTCCAGGCTTCTTAGAGGCCCACAGTGTTCAAAGTCCGCCTTTCCCTAGGGGTTGAGCTGAGGTCAAAGGAATAAGGTCAAGGAAACTGACCCTCCAATAATCAACAGTGTCCTGCAGACTTCTGGTGACTGTTTCTGTCATTGTCACCATGACTGTACATACTCATGTTGTGTATCTTTCTGAGAAGACACGTTTCTGTATATGTAAGAGTATGTGCCTGTGTTTCCCGACCTGTGTTTGGATATGTACGTTTATAGTTCTGTGTATGTCTGTGCATTCTTGTGTATCGACACACATAAATGTTTGTCTACTTATGTGTATTAGGGTGTGCTCCTGGGTAGGCCTCTGAATGCTGATATGGTTGAGGCTCGAGGGTGTGAGTTCTGGGAAGGCTTTGCCATCCTGTCCATTCTAGCATGGGAAGAGGCAGTTAGGAATTGTCCTGAGATACAGAGGGGGAGATAACACGGTTTTATGCAGCAGGTTTCAGATGGGTTTTGTTTTGAATCTACAGGGTCATTCAAATGCAAACACAGAAAAATTAGTAGTTTGTGATGTCATACTGATTAAAACAAAAGACATCTGTATAGAATGCATCTGGAAACTCCCCTATCCACCAGTCCCCACCCCAATACTTTATGAGCCAAAGGCCTTACTGACCCTTTCTACCATTTTTGCAGAGTTTTCAGTTACTGAGCCTCAAAGATGTCATTTGTGCCACTAATTCTCTCAGATCCACGCATGCAGACATTAGTATTGTTGAAGACCAGAGGGAGGGTGTAGGAGAAGCAGCGCTTTGTTACGGACCTAGCCATGGCCTTATTGTTGGAGGGTCACTGAGCTGACAGACATCTTCATCCACAGGGGACGCTGTCCTGGTAGAGCTTCCCATTATGGGCCGCCCTAAATTGATGGGATGCTAACCTCTCCCTCTTGTAGACTAGGGCTCTTCCCTCATTGTCCCTGGAAGACGGTGAATAGGCTCTGCCACTGGAAAGGATGGCAGAAGATAGAATTAAAATGTGGTGTTGGGTCCTTAGGACACGGAAGGAGAGGGCTCTCCGGCTTGGGGTCTTCCTTTCTCTGTGTCTGTCATGCTTGGAAACCCAGGTTGCAACAGTCCTATTTAACAATGCTTTCTGAGGACAGAACCATACTTCTTTGTCTGAGAGGGGCTTGACCTGGCTTTTTCTATCTGAGTTTCTGCAATCGGCTTTTTTTTTTTCCTTAGTCAGAGAAGCTCCCACCTAGACATAGTGTAATTCTTGAATTAATAAGTGTGTTTGGTCAAGTGATCAGAAACAGGGAATGGAACTTTGGTGGTTAAATTAATAAATGAATATAAATAAATAAATAAATACATGTGGATGAGCTTCCAACACACAAGCCTCTGGAGAACACATTCAGCCATCACTAAGACGCAGAGGACAGGGCTTCGTTGCTGACTAGACTTTTGAGTTGAGGAAAAGGAAAAATGTGAGATTATTCTCAAGTTCCGATTTGCATGGGAATATAACGTTAGCACAGTTAGTGAGGATTGTAAAAGGAGGAAGAGACCGAGGGGGAGGGGCAGGAAGTTAGATTTTAAGACTTTTGAGTTGGAAGACTAAAAATGAAAGTAGGTAGACAGAGGATATTTAATAACTGGTGGATCAGAGGGTGGTGAGATTTCACTGGGAATGTGGGGTCCCTATGAAAGCTGGTGTTCTGCAGTGAATTGTAAACTTGATTTGGGGGTTAAGGTTTGATTAGATTTTACTACTCTAAAGAGAGAGTAAAGAGGAGTTCAAATGTCCTGCTAGAGGCCAACATCTAACCATTCATAGTAAGAGTGGCTCTCCAGGATGGTAGTAACACCCACAGCAGGCAGGGCATAGGGAGGACAAAGCCTCCTCCCAGGAAGACGTTGGAGGATGGCAGCCATATTAGAAGAGGAAACAAGCACGGACTATGGCAATTCCGGGCCCATGAACACAAGCTTTTCTCTAAAGCAAAGATAAAGAAAAGTCAGGCTGTGAGCAAGGAAATTACGCTATGACAGTCAGCTATGTAGTAGACAAGATGGGTACGTACGTTCCGAGGCGTCATGGGTAGTTAGTCGTGAGCTGCTTTCCTCAGTATTGAAACATCAGAGCCGGAGATAGGATCTGACCCCTAGAGCTCTGTTATGGGATCTATCATAGGAGCAATGGGGAAGGGCAATCAGTTAAAGAGAAAGGCTGCAGGCACTCACCTGGGACAGGACAGTGATGTCGGAAGGGACAGGGGGAACAAGCAAGTTCGCTTTGGGAAGGAAGCAGATACATTTCCTTGCCAAAACACGGAGTTTCTAGAGCATGGGCTGCAAGACGCCAGTGACAGAGTCTAGCAATAGCAGAAAGCTGAGAAAGGTTTATTCGACATGGCCATGTTGGGAAGAGTAGCAGGTAACAATAACCCACCTCCAGTCTGGCTTTGGGCTAATCACAAGAAACTTTATTTAAATAGAAGGTAGGAAGGATGCATCAGTGAGCAGTTATCAAGATGTGGGTCCCTCCGCACTGACCTGTTACCATCTTGGCTCTAGAGTCTCCTGCTAGATGGTCTGACGGGAGGTTATAAGTGTGTAAAATCTCGTCCTGACGGACATGCTCCTTTTCTGACTGGTACCAGGTCCACCCCTTTTCCTTCTCCCTTTCCTCTCAGACTCTTTAGGGGGAAAGAGCAACTCCTCTGGGTCCATTTTTTTAATATCTCTGGTAGAAAGAGGGGCGCAAATGTTTCTCTTCAGAATGTCCTCAATCCTGCCAGGAGGATTAAAAAAGGAGGGTGTAAAGTTCATTTGTAACTGTTAGTAGGACTGTTAAAGTGTGCTGATTTTGTCTGTCGAAGCTTCAGATCCTGGGTTATCAACAGAAACTATCGGGAAAGAGACATCTTTAGACGAGAACAGTAGAGTCGATGCCTCAGACAGTGGAGTCAGCCGGAATCAGGTGGAGCTGGTCAGAATGGGAGCGGAAGGGAAAACCAGGGATGGGGGATGAGCTCTGCAGGGAGGAAAACCCACCGAGCAGTGCCATCAGCTGGAACAGACTTGCCGGCAACAGCTGGGTGCTAGGATGTGAGTCTTTGGGAGAGACATGACAATGGTGGTGGGCACGAACATTAGTTAGACGTGCCCAGGCTATGGACAAGGTCAGTGGCTAAATTAAGGACACATGTCACAGGAATTTTGCAGCTTGTCTCTTAATTGTAACCTTCCCATCAGTCAGTCAGTCAACTTCAAGCCCTCCTTAAAAAGGTAAAAGTTGCTGCCAGATGAAAAACTTACCTGTGTTTATATCTGTCTCTGAGGAACACCTAGAGATAGGCGATCCCTGAAGTCCAGAACCTTAGAGATGATTGCTGGAACCCTGTGCCCCAATGTTCTCACTTGCAAGAGTGCTTTGTGCTCAAGAGAGGACACACACTTGTGCTTCTGTATGATCACTTTATCTCTTGTCTACTCAGATTTGAAGCAGGTCCTTACTGTGCAAGATCTTTGTCCTGCTAAGGCCGAGCTGTACATTTACTGACTTGCGGCCAGACACTAGGAAGGACCCTAGCATATTAGCAAACTTTTACCCTCACCAGAAACTGGATCTGAGACACATGTGGCAGGTAGTCCTCCTGACTCAGATGAGCTGAAAACTGAGATCACTGCAGGCTGAAGAGACCTGACTGGCTCAGAATCTACTTGTCCCTCCTGTTGCTGAGATAAGTAGTTTTGCAGCAGCAACGTTTGCCTCCTTCCCCGGGGACCAGACCCAGTTTCCTGTCTTCCTGTCCCTACCACACGTAGGGAGGTTCAGCTACTAGTGCAGTCCCTACTCGAAAGAAGCAGTGCAGGGTTTTAAGAACTTGATGGTTGCCATCTACCATATTTATTTTTGTAGGTATTGAGATTGACCAGTAGAGTTACTGTAGAACCAACCAGAAGGCTCATCCAGATCTCCTCAGACTGTGATGCTGCATGCTCGTAGATTCTTGAGTCTGAAACAACAACAACAACAACAAATCAGCCATCGGGATCACGTTAAAATCAAAGGCAGTTCTAGCAAACATGGCACAGTCCGCTTGAGCTAGATGCTGGTTGGTAGGAGTTTAGGGTTGTGAAAAATGGTTCCTGTCTTCTTTTTATTACGACTCAGCTAGTAACGACTGTGTAGGCGGCAGGAGATCAGAAATAAATGTCTGACTTGGATTCTGCACAACTGGGTTTCGCTCCAAAGCGCATTGACTGACCCAGCTCAAGTTTTACAGGGACAACAAATAGTTATAGTTTGGGAAATCTCAGCCCCGCCTCCGGTTGGGGGGGGGGCGCGTCTGCTCCCTGGAACTTGTTGGTTTGCAGGTCGCTCCTGATTAGAAGGCCACCAGCTGTTCTGTTTCCCGATTCAGTTCCGAGAACACCACACACAAAAAAAATCATCTAAATCATCTAGTTTCTTTATTTTCTTCTCTCTTCTTCCCTAGGGGCATTTTCTTCTTTGATTCCTTTTCCTCCCTCCTCTTTCTTTTTCTCTTGTTTTTACAGTCTCCCGGTAATGACTAATTGGCTATGTTTCCCAAGTTTTTTATGCTTCTCTTGCTCTTGTTACAAGCGGTTCTAACCCCGTGATATCCACAGGGACCTATAGACAGCCAACAGTCCCAAATGATATACAGCGTTCTCCTTTCTTTCAAAGTGTAAAACATTTACAAGGAAATGTACAAATGTATTAGGCACATTTCCCGGGTCGGTCATTAGCGCGCCTCTGCACCGGGGTGCCCTCCCTCCGCCCCCACCCCCTAACTCCCGCCCCGTACTCTCACACTCCCTCCCACCCCCCACCGCAATGGTCCCCTCTGGAGCACGCGTTTCCGTGTGCCAGCGGGACGGCCCGCGAGACCGCAATTGCTCTGGCCGGGATTGACGAGCCTCGGATGCCCATTTACTGCGCGCGGCAGCCACTCTGGAGCCGCGGCACATCTGGATGGAGTCAGCTGCCGAGCGCCAGGGGCCAGCGCAGCGCGGCGGCGAGCGCTAGGGAGGCCGGCGCCCGGGCCGCCTCCGCGCTGCCCCCGTGCGCCCGGGCTGGATTTCCTGATGTAAACAGAGCGGCCCTACAGGAACACAGCCACTCTGCTCCCCGTGTCACTGAGCGTGCTTTATCTGCTCAGGGTCAGCATTGCGACTTAGGAAAACAGAAGCGTTGCTTTGAATTTAAACAGCTCCAAAGCCACAACCCAGCTCTTCTGGGCGGTGGGGAGGGGAAGCCTGGCAACCCAGCTCCAGCCTTTGTGTTTACTTGTTCCAGTTTCTGGTAATTTGGGAGCTAATTTCATTATCTGCAGCAGAATTGGAAACAAGATGCTTTTTCTGTTTGTGACGCTTAGGGCATGTGTGAGTCTCTGTGCAGAAGGCTGGACGTGCCTGTTCAGCAGCGGTCCTCAACGCTCAATGCCTAGGCTCGGGGACTGCCTCCTGGGGCGCTGGGCTCTTTTGGGCGTGGTCGTGGTTTGGGGTCTTCCCGGGTTTACCCGAGCTGTGGGATCCAGTCCAATAAGGCTGAGCCCTTAAAGCCTTTCCCTTCAGAACGTTCTTGAAAGTAGAAATCAGCCAAATATAAAACCGTGACAAAGTCGTTTTGACATGGCCGGTGGAGAGGGAGAATTCAAAATGATGATAGAGCCTGGACTGTCATCACCGATAATTAAAATAAAATGTAGATAGATGCATTTCCAGTTCAGCAACAAGCCATTTTAACAGCTGTGTCTAGAAACTTCTACTAACGGAATCATTCTTGGATAAGGACAGAGCATCCCTAACAATCAAGCAGGGACTGGTTTTGCGTAAATCTTTAAAGGGAAACCCGGAGAAGCAGTGTGGGCACCTCTGAGGGCCGAGCTGGGAGAACAGAGGTGGGATGTCCACTGGCTTGGAAGGCCCTGGGGCCAGGGGAAGCCGACTTCAGAGTCGCAGCTTCCTGTGACTTCCTGTGATGTGTGCCAGGGCATTCTGTGTCCGGCTCTGGATTTCAGGGACACTTTTCCTTGGAAAGAACCTTTGTTCATCAGTGTGATCTCTGTATTGACGACTCACACAACCCTTACAATGGACAGTTACTCACCTACGATTGGGTTCATAGAGCTTGTGGTTTTTTTCTTCCCGCGGGTTATATTTTGATGAATTTGCTACAAGTTGGATGAACGGTGATGGGAAGAATCTGGGTCTGACTGTGCAAATATTAACTGATCTTCTTGATATGGAGACAGGATAAAAATTAGTGGCAATGAGGCTGGTTTTGAGTAATGGCTTTTTCCTCAAAGCAAATATAGGCCTGACCTTACAGGCTTTGACAGGAGGGGGAGAAATCTCCAGTGATTTAGGATTACTGTCATGGCTTCGTTTACTGAGAACCTGGAAGGAACCCAAGAGCCTTTGCACAGCACTTGTACCAGAATGATGAGGTGGCCCAACATGTCAAGGTGGCTCTCTCTGGTCATGCTTAGCACCCTGGAGACAAAGACAGTGGCAACAAATTCAGCGATTTTCAGGGCAAAGTAGAGAGCAAGATCTTGTCTCAAGAATCAAAAACAGAAAGGAAAAAAGCATATCATGATCTATGCTAAATATGAGTTTTGTGGTTCAGGTACTTAGCCAATAATTGTTTTTGTGTGTAGAGACTGACTTTATCCTTGCTAATGAATAGTCGCCTTCTGATGCATGATGTGTGCGTATTGTGTGTGTGTGTGTAATTCCTTTCATCAGCATTTTGTAATCTTCACTATAGAGTTCTTGGAAATGCTTTGCAAAATGTGTGCTTAAGTATTTTTCTTTCTTTGTGTGAGTATAAATGATAATATGGCTTTTACTTCAGCCACCAAATGTTCATCTTTGGGAGAACTGCGAGTTATTTTTGTAGGCTGGTCTTGTACCTGTGGTCTCATTGAACTTAATTTATTGGCAAGTTTCCTCTGTAGCTTCATTTGAATAATCTACATAAATTGTATAATATGATAATATAGCCCTTTATTTCTTCCTTTCAATATGCATGTCCTTTATTTCTTTATTTCTTTTGCAGTGGCTAGAACTTTTATAGTTGTGCCAAATTAGAGTGGACACTTAGAAGGCAGAGGTGGGTGGATCTCTGTAAGTTAGAGGCCAGCCTGATATACAGAGTTCCAGGATAGGTTCCAAAGCTACAGAGAAACCCTATCTTAAGAAACAAAAACAAAAAACAAATAAACAAAAGCCTGAATAGAACTTCAGTGTGTTCCCATCTTGATGGGAAAATATTTAGTTTTTTTGGGACCAGTGAGGTGGCACGGTAGGTAGATACATTTCCTGCCAAGCCTGATGACCAAGTTTAGTTGTGGTACACGGGCACATGTGTATGTGTCCACACACACATACGCACACACAGAGTAAACAAGTGAAATGTAACAGGTTGTGAGGGTTTTGGTAGCTGCTGGTTCTCGTCAGGTAATATCCTTCCATCTCTAACTTCTACTTTCATCATAAATGGTCTTGAAATTTCTTTTCTCCAGTACTTTCCCAGTATCAATCAATGCGACTTTTCTTATTGGCTTGCTGAGCAGATATGTTGTGGTGGCACATACCAGCCACCTTTCAAAGGCTGATGCAGCCAAATTTGCATACTCCACTTGGGCATGCCTTATAAATCTTTTTATATGTAGTTGACTTAATTTGCTAACGCTTTATTGAGGACTTTTGGACTCAGCTTCATTATTTCCGCAGGTCTGTCGTCCCTCCCCTTTTCCCTGTCTCTGTGTGAACTTGCTTGTGTTATCATGTGAGTTCAGAAATATTCCTTTCTCTTTCATTTTTGGGAGGGCTTTGCCTGTGTTGTCATGTGACGTCAGAATTATGCTTTTCGCTTTCATTATTGGGAAGAGACTGTGGAAAATTAGTTTTATTCTTTCTTTAAAATTTCGGTGGAATTCTCTAGCACAGTAAAACTACTGCGCTTACAGCTACTTTGATGGTAGTGCTTTATTTATGAATTTAATGACTTTAATGGCTACAGGACAGTTTAGGTGATCTTTTTGTGGAGGCTGCGTTTGTGCTGCGTGTGTCTTCAGTTTCAGGATGACTGAGCGTGTGCCTTGTCAGAGTGTCCCCGTATTACCTTATAATGACAGCAGGGTCAGCAGGGAGACCTTCTATTTCATTATGAACATCTTACAACCGTTCTTTTTTATTTTTTTTGTCAGATTTATGATTGTTAGACTTTTGTAGAATTGTGTTTCCTTGTTTCATTTGTTTTTCTTTCCTGAAAACAGTAAGTAAAGGGCTTTCAACTTCATTGATTTCTGCTATTATGTTATTTCTTTTTTGTTTCTTTAAATTGATTCTGCTATTATTTCTAGTTTCTTGAGGGAAGAATTTGAATCTTTGGTTATTTCTAAGAATTCAGTGCAATGCATTCCATTACCACCACTTTAACTACACCCTACTTCTTTTGATAAATACTCTTTTGGTTGTATCTCTTGTACCCTGTTTTCACCTCAAATTTCCTTTGAAACACCCATTTTTTTGTTGTTATTGTTAGTGTTTTCAATTTTTCCCCTCTTTTTTATTTTAATTTGTTTTTTAAAATTTATCTTTTCTCATTTTACATGCCAAATCAATTTTCCACTCCCCTCCTCCTCCTACTTCCTCCACCTGTCCCCCTCCCATCCCCATCCACTCCTCAGAGAGGGCAAGGCTTCCCATGGGGAGCTAACAAAGCCTAACACATTGCTTTGAGGCAGGACCAAGGCCCTCCCCACTATATCTAGGCTGAGCAAGGTATCCCTCCAGAGAGAATAAGAGAATAGGTTCAAAAAAAAAACAAAACAAAACAAAAACAAAAACAAACAAACAAAAAAAACCAGAACAAGCAGTAGGGATAAATGTTGGTCTCATTGCCAGTGGTTCCACAGTCTGCCCCAGCCATACAAATGTCACCCACGTTCAGAGGGCCTAGTTTGGTCCTATGCTGGTTCCCTTGCTTTCAGGCTGGAGCAGGAAGGCTTCCATTAGCTCAGGTAAGCTGTTTCAGTGGACATCCCCATCATGGTCTTGACCTCATTGCTCCTATTCTCACTCCTCCCTCTCTTCGATTCGACTTTGGGAGTTCAGTCCAGTGCTTCTCTGTGGTTCTCTGCATCTGCTTCCATCAGTTGCTGGATGTAGGTTCTGTGATGACATTTAAGATAGTCATCTATCTGACTACAGGGAAAGGTCAGTTCGGGCACCCTCTCCATAATTGCTTAGAGTCTTAGCTGGATCATCCTTGTGGATCAAAACATCCTTTTAAAAACATGAGTACTTTAGAAATGTATTTGGAGGTATCTTGATGTCTGTGTTACTTATTTGTGATTTGATCTTATTGTTGTCAAGAAATATATTCTGTATAATTTTAATTTTTTCTAAGTTTGGTTTCCCTTGGTGGGAGAGAGGTGTGGCGGGTCTGTGCACTCACACACCAGCTGTGTAGGCATCTCTGCGCAGGCCAGAGAACCCAAGCCCTTTGCAGTAAGTGGAGTTTGTCTCACCAGCTGCTTGCCCTGCTGTGCCTCTAGTCCTTGCTTCTGCGTGTCTCAGGAGGAAAGGTCTGTGTTAGACTCAGCAGAAAGGAAACTCTCCCTCTGTGGCACTGAATTCTCTTGGGGCTCTTGTCAGTTCCTGCTGGTACTGTTGAAAGTAAGCCCACCTGATGTTTTCTGTCTAAATAGGAGTTAGGAGCGGCAGAGCGTGTGATGCTCTTACTCTGTTGGAGAGTGAGCCCTAGCGGTGTTGTATCTTCTTGGGTCCTGGATTGACCTGTGCTCCTCTTGCCTCCTATGCATAGACCTCCTAGTGCAACTTTAGAGGGCTCTGGGTTTGCAGTTGTGTTGGAGGGGGCAGCAGAGAAAGGCTTCTATCCATCTTATTTCTCTATGTGATTTTTTAGCTCTATTCCTCCTCTGGAAAGTTGTTGAGTGATTTTTCTAGGTGTCTGTCACTCTGTAAAGCTAGTAGCCTGGCTTTTGAATTTATACTTCCTAGATCCATTTGATCCGTAACCTTGGAAAGCTGTTTCGGAAGCCAGATGGCCACATGCCAGTGTCTTGGGCTAGCTGAGCTCCATTCCTGTTGCTAAGTATGGTCATTCCAGAGAGCCCTTCACTCCCTTGGGATTATGCTTTGGATAGTTAGCTATTTGGTCCACATCCCATGGCCTGTTGTGAGGGCTCTATTAGTTTAGCTTAAGTGGACTGCTTGATACATTGAAATAGCCTAATAAATATTACCAATTGCTGTAACTGTAGCTTCTAAAATGTAATATACACTTACTATTTATGTCCTGTATCAACCATTTATTAAACATTCAGGAAGCTCTCTTATTATTTTAGAAAACAAATGAAAGCGTAAGTTCTGACTATGGAAACCAACATGGAGTTTTCTTTTTCTTTTTTTTTTTTTAAAGCCTTATTGACAATTTTTCTTAATATTTATTTAGTTATTTATTATGTATACAATATTCTGCCTGTGTGTATTCCTGCAGGCCAGAAGAGGGAACCAGACCTCATTACGGATGGTTGTGAGCCACCATGTGGTTGCCGGGAATTGAACTCAGGACCTTTGGAAGAGCAGGCAATGCTCTTAACCACTGAGCCATCCAGCCCCAACATGGAGTTTTCTAAATAAAACTAAAAATCGAGCTACCATATGACCTCACTGTACCATGTAGGACGTAAGCACACCTCAGAGACACTTGCACATCCACCTGACTGCTGTGCTATTCACAATTGCTAAGTTAGGGACCAACAAATGAGTGGATAAATTAATGTGGTATATACATATACATATATATGTTTATATATATGATGGAATTCTATTTATTGATAAAGAAAAAAGTATATCATGAAAATGAACAGGAATGGAGATCACCATTTTAATCTAAATAAGGTAGCTTGTGGCAGGATGACACAGCAGACATGGTGTCAAGCCTGAAAACCTGGGTTTGACCGGTGGCATATGGCACCCCAAGTAATAAACAAACAAATAAATAATTTTTAAAAGAAGCTATATGGGAGGGAGTGAATATGATCAAAATATATTTTATGAAATACTCAAAAAGCTAGTAAAAATTTTTAAAAAGATAGCCTCAGAAACATGTGCATATCTGTGTATATATTGGATTACATACATATATATGACATATATGTACGTATACATATATATGTATATGACAAAGTGGAAGGCAGAGGAGGGCTATGTGGGAAGAGGAAAGGCTCTGAAGGGAGGGGAGGGAAACAAGAGAAGGTAATGTGGAAATAAAGACTAAAAAATTTAAAATATGCTTGGATTAAATGTGAAATCAGGATTTAAATATACAGAACATGAACGCCTAGGCAGACTGTTGGGGAGGACTACTGGATTCCAGTGCACTTTTGGGTGCCCAGTGGACCAGCCCCAGAGGCCAAGCATTCAGAGTTCTGTGTAAGTGGGTAGGGGCTAAGAGAGCACAGATATGCAGGGCACTGCCATTTCGTGGTGAGAGAACACAGATGTGGAGGTGGAGGACACAGTCACCTCACAGGGAATTGTAGGAGAATCAGGTTATATGCAAACACTGCCCTCACCTCATTTCCTAGACTTGACCATCCATTAGAGGTGAGGGGGCCACAGAGAGCAGGGGCTCATTTTGCTCTCACTCAGAGGCTGTGCTTCAGATCTTCTGTACAGATGTTCTGGACAGTAGGAGATGCTTTACATGCCAATCTGGAAAACAAAGGCATAAAGCTATTGGGAATGAAACACAGAACACAGGGACCATGTTCTCACTTACTTGTCATTCTAATTAAGATTACTTGAAGTGTTAAGATAACAGCAGTCTAAACCCTATCAATGAGAGTAAGCGTATGCTTTTAATTGATCTGGGAACCTATTTAGATTCCCACTGTTGGCTTGTTCAATATCTAAGCATTTTTAATAGTGACAGAAACATTTCTCGGCAGCTTGTTTTGCTTCCTAGTTATAGGTTTTGTCTGTTTGTTTGTGTGTTTTTCTTGGCATAATGACATGTGAGCTAGAAAGGCAGGGCTTATTCTGAAAAGAGGATTATTTTACTTGTATTTTTTGTTGTTTTTTTAATATTTATTTATTTATTACGTATACAATATTCAGTCTGTGTGTATGCCTGCAGGCCAGAAGAGAGCACCAGACCTCATTACAGATTGTTGTGAGCCACCATGTGGTTGCTGGGAATTGAATTCAGGACCTTTGGAAGAGCAGGCAATGCTCTTAACCTCTGAGCCATCTCTCCAGCCCCCCCCCCCTTTTTTTGCTAATGGCTTTTCTGGAAATAGAGGCATTTGGAGATTTGCTAGAGATTGCCAGCAGTTCAATACAGTATTTAAGAGGATTCACGAGGAGAAGTGAGTGAGTGTCAGTCATTATTCCCTCTCATAACTAGTATCGAATTTCTAGAAATGTATTTTTCTTCCTCAATTTTTATTTTAATAATACTGCTTAGTCACAAAAATCTTGGGGGCGTATAAGTGAGAGTCACAGCTGCAGAACACACAAAATCACAGATTTCTTTCTTGATCTCTGCTTTATTTACATTTCCTGTCTGCTCTCTGAAAGATAGACCTGATCAGGCGCTCCAGGTGATCAGACTGAGGCGTGCAGTGCTCCGTGGAGCCGGTCAGAAGTGCCGTGCACCCGGTCAGAAGTGCCGTGCACCCGGTCAGAAGGGCCGTGCACCCGGTCAGAAGTGCCGTGCACCCGGTCAGAAGGGCCGTGCACCCGGTCAGAAGTGCCGTGCACCCGGTCAGAAGTGCCGTGCACCCGGTCAGAAGGGCCGTGCACCCGGTCAGAAGGGCCGTGCACCCGGTCAGAAGTGCCGTGCACCCGGTCAGAAGTGCCGTGCACCCGTTCAGAAGTGCCGTGCACCGATCGCGTGTGTTAGACCTCCAGTTTGTCTACGTGTTCTGTTTTCTCAAGCAACAACAATGCCAACACTGGATTTCTCCTATGAACTTATTTCTATTACTATTTAAAAGACTATTCAGGGGCCGGAACAATGATTTAGTAGCTGAAAAGTGTTTTCTGTCCAAGCATGCATACCTGGATTCAGATCCATAGGACCCTTGTAGAACTGCAAGCACTGTAGCCCCAGCGCCATGAGGTAGGAGGCAGGAGCATCTGTGGGGCTTGCTGACCACTAGCCTACTTCTAGGTAGTGAGAAGTCATTTTGCAAAAGAATAAGGGGGAAAGTTCTAGAGCAGTGCAGCCAGCATACTCCTTTGGCCTCCCCAGGCTTACATACCTCCCACATGGGTGTGCATGCACCACACACATACACCTCACACACATAATATGCATATAAACACACTCGTAGATATTCAGAATAAGAAAATTAATTATTCAGACATTATATATATTATAGATAAATTTTCTTTAAAAACTCAGTGTTGGAGACTCTATTAAATTGTTTCTACTATTATTTAAAAGAATATTCAGAATAAAAGCATTTATTGAAAAGTCCAATCAATACTAGCATTATACTAGTCGCTTAGAAAGTTTCTCCAGTAAGTCTTAATACATATTCTTTTCATAACAGCTTTGTTTCTTGTTTTTTTGTTTTTAGTAAAAAAAATCAAAGGCCTTGCATCTATAGTTCTGTCTTCCGAAAAGGGTATGGTGTCGGCCAGGGCTCTCTAGGGCACTTCATTCCCTGCCTGACGAGCACGGAGCCTCACCAGCCGCTCAACCAGGTCAGACAAAGGTGGGACCACCCACATGCCACAGGGTACCCCGAAAGTGAAGACATCAAATGGCCACTTTCTGGGTCCAGCTTTGCTAGGAGACAATTTTGTTTTTCTTGTAATATCAAGAACTCAAGATACATGTGAAAACCAACCCTAAGGAAAATAAATGTCTCACTTTAATATGACTATATGGAGGAGACACAATGCTTCTTCTCCTCCTCATTGTCCTCCTCCTCTCGGTTATGTAGAAAAAAACCAGAGCTTCCCATCCCCAGGACCGATTTTTCCATAGAAATGGGTGATGTTATTGAAATTCTTCAGAATATGACAAATGTATGTGTTCATCCCTCTCCTGCAGTTTACGAAGAAGTGCAGAACACCTGGATGCCAGTGTGGGGGGGTCAAATCCTATTGTATGGGAGACTGTGATGCAGGCCATGTGTCATTGAAGCAAATTTCCTTCTGCCTTATCTGTAAGCTCATTTCCATTCCTCATTTTCTCTTATTAAGCCAGGGAAGAGAATAGAGACAAAAATCACCTTTGTACAAATACACCGTTTCAAATTCATTTGGAAAACAGGCTTGAGCAATAGAGAACTTCCTGAGTTCTAGCCTGGGCAGTCCCGTCCTCTGCATCTTTGTCCCCATGTCTCAGAGCGCAGTGCCTTCCAGTTGTCCAGCACGAGTGGAAAAGGCCCATTGGCCTGGAAAGCTGGTTCAGACAAATGGAAAACTCAGGAGAAAACAGCTGCTCCTGAAAGTTCCTGCCCTTTCCCATAGGATGTCTCGTGGTGATGCTGGCAGGCAGGCACCCACACTCTAGTTCCCTCAATCTTCTGTTGGTGATAGAGGAACAAAACCTAGGACTTGTAAGAAGTGTCCAAGCTAAGGAGTTTTGGTTCCTGAACAAAGTGGCTTTTCTTTGAGTCTCTGATTCCAAAGATACAACACAGTTGTTAGAGCAGTGTTCCATCCAGGGGAAAGGGAAGCAGAAAGAAAAGGCAGCCCTGGATAGAATTTGGGGGTAATGGATGAGATCACAGGTCTAAGGTCTGGGCTTGGGTCAAAGTGTTGCATCACAGATCCATTGCTGTTTCCTCTTTACAGTTCCCCCATGTTTGGCAGCATGTGCTTTTAGCCAAACAGCCCAGTTTTGGCTCCCGGAGCCCTGGATCTAAAACTAAGACTTCATTACTCTCTAACTACACAATTTGGCAGGGCTAGATAATATACTTAGTCTTTTTTTTTTAGTGTTTCATCACCTCAGATAATGATGATAATGACACTCAAATGTCTATAAATGAAAATTGGCGAGTTGTTTGCCATTAAGCAGGTGTTCAATAAAAACCCACGATCTGCTTTACTTTGTAATCCTGTGTGCCTTTCCATGAGCTTTAGTCTTGAATTCTCATTCTACAGTAATACCTTTGGTATTTATTAAATCCTCCTTGATAGTGAGAAGTTGCTTGTTTGAGAAGCTTCACTTCAAACTCTGCACATCCCCCTGCCCTCAAGAATTAACACCACGTAACCTGGTGATGTCAGTTCTCAAGGCCTTGTTCTGATCTTCATGAACTTCATTTGGGACATTCTTTTTTTTTTTTTTAATTCATTTATTTATCTTCCATCTTGGCCACAGGCCCTCTCCCAGCCGCCCCTCCCAGTCTTTCTCCACCATTCTCCCCCTCCCGCTCCTTAGTCCCCTCTTCTTCTGTCTCCATCCAGGAAAGGACACATCCCCTGTGAGCATCAACAAAACATGGCATATTAGGTTGCAGTAAAACTAAGCACTTCCCCATGTGTTAAAGCTGAGCAAGGTGATCCAGTATGAGGAGTAAGGTCCAAAAGCCAGTAAAAGAGCCAAGACAGTGGGGCATTCTTTTTTGGTGAAGGATGGGTGGGTGGGTGGAACTCTTCTGCCTAGGTAAATGTTCACTATGGGAACTTCCAGGAGACCGATGAACATAGAGAAAATCTTAACAGGTAGGCTTTTCTCTAAGACTTACAGGACTCTGTTTCCTGTCCTTGCCTATTTCCCCCATCCTTGACGGTAGAGTTTTGGGTTTTTACTCCATCATAACCAGGCCTTACTTTGAGTGAAGTCTCCAATCTTTATTCTGATCCGACCTTGATTTTCCTTTGCTGAGATCCAGCAGCTTCACGAGGTAGCTATCATCTCTGTGGCAGGCAAGACTTCTGCTTTGTGCGTGTGGGTTGATGCTAGGGATAGTTAGGGAACAGTTTTGAAGTCAGGCTTGACGTCCTTACAGCGTGTTCCTAGCACAGCCCTTTCTGAATCCTACAGAATCTGGTGTCCTGAGCACCAGGGTATGGTGGTCCACACTTAGGAATTGAATTTATTCTGTCTTTTAGGGATAAAGGAAGAATTTTAAGGTTGGTTATTTAATCAGAATTGAGAATTATTTTTCTAGGTGGAAAACTACCTCATCCTCCTCATTATTATTGGTATTACGGTTAAAAATAAAACTACACTAATTGAACCCTTGCATATGCCAAGCAAGGCCCTAGCACTGTGCTACCTCCCCAGTCTCAGAGGTTATTTGACTCTATTCCCCTTCATATTCCTGTCCTGTCATTTCTATTTTCCCCAGTAAGAGGAGCCTTGAAATGAGCCCATTTCTTAGCCATCTTTGACTTTAAGGAGGTCTCAAGTTTTATTTTAGGACCAGTATCCTTTGGGCAGAATTTGACCTAGATCATTAATCAGTACCTTTGGAGAAGTTTCTTATCCTCTCCCTCAAGCCTGAGGTATGCTCAGGAGATATGCCCTTTGCACACCTGCCATCCTTTAACAACAATGAGTCTTGCCAGGATTTGCAGCTGCCTGGTCCATCTGCTAGGTCGGGGGTCCTGAGATATGGGATTCAAGAGTAACGCTTTAGGACCAGCAGTATATTTATTCACTCATTAATTCATGCCTGTAAAATCCAGGCTGGACCACTGATTCATGCGCAACCTGCCCATACTCTCATCTCTCCTTGTATGCTTGTCTTTCCACATGGCATTTCATTGGATGTTTGTGAAACTTCTGATATAATCAACTTAGGGAAGTAGAGTGATGTCTTATAAAAAAAAAATGAACAAAATTTCTAACTTTAGTGGTCTTCATTCATTAATTATATGAAAAAAGCATCACAAAATTCAAACTAGGAAAAACTGAGTTTTTCAGATTGACTAGCTAAGGCCATAAAAGGTGGGGTGGGGGATAGGATCTTTCAGATCCTCAGAAACCTGCTAAACTCTATTGTTTATTGCAAATCAAAATTCCTTAGAATTGCTATTATTGTTCTTATAAAACTTTGATGCAAAAATACCCAATAAAATATGTGTAAACTGAATCTAAAAACACATCAAAAAGATCATCTGCCATGACCAAGTAGGATTCATTCCAGAGATGTAGAGACGGTTCAACATACACAAATCTGTCAATATAATCCACTATTTAAACAAAATGAAAGATAAAAAAAGCACATAATCATCTCATTAGATGCCAAAATGCCTTTGACAAAATCTAACACCCTTTCATAATAAAATTATTGTGATGTGGGAGACCCCTCTGTGTGTTGTGATTACCATTAATGAATAAAGAAACTGCTTTGGACCTATAGCAAGGCAGAACTTAGGTAGGCAGGGAAAGCTAGGCTGAATGCTGGGAGAAAGAAGGGTGGAGTAAGAGAGACACCATGGAGCCACCACCAGAGACAGATTTGCTGAAACTTTGCTGATAGGCCATGACCTCTTGGTGATGCACAGATTAATGGAGATGGATTAAATTAAGATGTAAGAGTTAGCTAACAAGAAGCTAAAGCTAATGGGTCAAGCAGTGATTTAAAACATGCAGTTTCTCTGTGATTATTTCGGGG
Organism: Myodes glareolus; assembly: GCF_982192425.1. NCBI lineage: Eukaryota > Metazoa > Chordata > Mammalia > Rodentia > Cricetidae > Myodes > Myodes glareolus. The sequence goes on along the minus strand of NC_142027.1, from coordinate 94,280,238 downwards.
CTAAGTGGTGGGGAACCAACTAGTGCCCTCCGTACTATAGTCTTGGAGAGATACAAATATCTTACATAAACATAATAAAGGCAATTTGCAGCAAGCCTGTAGCCAACATCAAGTTAAATGGGGAGAAACTCAAAGCAATTCCACTAAAATCAGGAACAAGACAAGGCTGACTATTCTTTCCTATGTATTTAGTATAGTACTTGAAGTTCCAAGTACAGCAATAAAATAAGTGAAGGAGAACAGGGGATATCAGCTGGAAAAGAAGAAACCAAAGTATCACTATTTGCAGATGATATGATAATATATAAGCAACCCCCAAAATTCTACCATGGAACTCCTACAACTCATAAACACCTTCAGCAAAGTGAATAGTTGCAAGATTAACTTGAAATATCAGCAACTCTTCTACATACAAATTTCAAATGGTTTGAGAAAGAAATCATGGAAACAACACCTTTCACAATAGCCACAAATAATATAATATATCTTGGGGTAATTCTAACCAAGAAAATGAAAGGTGTGTATAACAAAAACTTTTTAAATACAATGGCAAAAGAAATGAGATATCAGAAGATGGGCAGATATTCCATGCTCATGGATTTGTAGTATTAACCAAGTAAAAATGGCCATGTTACCAAAAGCAACATACAGATTCAACACAATCCCACATCAAACCCAACGCCGCTCTTCACAGACCTTTAAAGAACAATATTCAACTTCATGTGGACAAACAAAAAATTTAGGACTAAAACAATCCTATACAATAGAAGAACTCTCAGAGATTTCACCAACCCAGATTTTAAGCTGAACTACAGAGCTGTAGTAATGAACACTGCATGGTATTGGCATTAGACAGACATGTTGATCACAGACACTGGTCTTATTGTCGCAAATTATGCCATATTTGTCCATGGAGGACTGCTCTTTTCTGATGGGAGATGGAGGTAGGACAAATCTGGGGGAGAGGGGAAGAGGGAATGAGAGACTGGGAGAAGGGAAATTGTGGTTGGGATGTAATATATGAGGGAAGAATAAAACCTAAAACAAAAGCAAAACAAAAGAACTGTAAAGTTCATTATATCTTAGCCAACTACTCCTGAATATGAGGGCTGCCCTAGTGATTGATGTACCCAGTGTCACTCTATTGGAGAAAACTGATTTTCCTCTCCCAGGAGGTACAAAGACAGGTAAATTGTTAACTTTTTTCCCTAATAGCTAGGTTTTCATTCATTCATTCATTCACTCATTCATTCACTCTTTCTTTAAACAATATAGCAAAATAAAATAAAATAAAATAAAAACTACCACATTCATGTTAGACAAGACAAACAAATAGAAGGAAACAAACGCAAGAATCAGATATACACTTCTTTGCACACTCAGGAATCCCATGAAAACACTAAACTAGAAGCCATGGTTTAAGCACAGAGGACTTTGTACAAACCTGTGCTTCTCCTGCGCATGCTGCTTTAGTCTCTGTGAGTTCATATGTGCTTTGCTCATGTTGATTTAGAGGGCTTTTTTTTGGTGTCTTCCATTTTGTCTTCTTACACTCTTTCTGCTTCTTCTTCTGTGGGGTTTCCTGAGCTCTGAGGGGAGGGGTTTGATAGAGGCATTTCATTTAGAGAGTAGCATTCCAAGGCCTCTTACTCCCTGCATGTCTGGCTATTGCCCTCTGCTGCAAGAGGAAGCTTTTCTTATGATGCAAGGCACTGATCTATGAGTACAGCAGAATATTATTAGGAGTCATTTTTACAGTAATGACCAGTTTTACTTGATTTTACCCTTGGTCCTTGGGCTATCCAGAGTCAGGTTCTTGGTCACCTTGGCGTTGTTGGATATGGGTTCCATCTCACTGAGTGGAGCCTTATGGCAAACTCCCACAATCTTTGTGTTGCTATTGTCCTTGCCTGTCTTACAGGTAGTATAGAAGTGTAGATAAAGGGTTTGTGACTGCCTTGATGCTTATGTCTCTCTTTTGATAGCATTCTGAGTACCTTCCTGTACCAAAGACAATGGGATGTAGGGTGAAGGCTCTATGTAGGCACCAACTCAACATCTCCATGTTCAATGTAGGTGTTGTCTTTGTAGACCTTGCTGTCAGTTTGTGGAGAGCAATCTCTAGGTATTGGCAACAGCCTGGGTTGTTTCAGTACATATGTGGGACCCTTTTGGTCAACAACTCAGAATTAACCCACTCATGATACTGGAAGCTTCATTTGGTGACAAGATGACCAGGTTAAAGTTTGTCTCCTCCATTATTTGGTGATTTCATTTAGATCACCTTCATATATGTATATATTTTAGGAACTTTCTGCTGTGCTAGGTTCCCACACTAACCTTCAAATGCACATTAATTTTATTGGCCTCTCACTTTATTCCCTCCTACAACTCCCTTTCCCTCCCCTTCCGTACCTGATCCTTCCATCCCAGCACCACCGTCCATGCACTTCTATCACATCTACTTCCCTTTCCTAATGAGATTTATCTGTTTCCTCTTGTTCATTATTCTATGCATACCCTCTGTGGATACATGGATCGTATCTTGGATATCAATGACTTTGCAGCTGGAATCCACATATAAGTGAATATGTACCATGTTTGTCTTTCTGGGTCTGGGTTATCTCACACAGGATGACTTTTTTTTTTTCTAGTTCCATCCATTTGCCTGCAAATTTCACTATGCCATTTTTTTGACAGCTCCGTCGTGTAAATGTACCACATTTTCTTTATCCATTCATCTGCTGAGGGACATATAAATGGTTCCGGTTTCTAGCATTATGAATAGAACAGCAATGACCATGGTTGAGCAAGTGTGTCTGTGGCAGGATGAAGCATCTTTGGTGTACATGCCCAGGAGTAGTATAACTGGATCTTGAGGTAAATCAAAATTCTATTTGAACGCACATAGAACTTAATCCAGATTCCCTGAATGTTTATTCATGCTGTAGTCTTGGTATGTTTTATCACATACTTAGCATATTCTCTGTGATATAATCTATTTCTCTGAGTGAGTGTATATTATATCTCAATATTTTTCCTCTAGAGCATCACAAGTCTGCTTTTATAAATTGGGCACACAGGTGTTGACTTTGAAAGCTCTCTTCAGGAACTTGGTCTAAACTAGATATCGTTATTATGTTTTGCACACCATGGAAACAAACAGATTTCTTTGTTACTTGCATTATTATAAAGAAATCTCATCAAATCTTTTACTTTGGAAAAAAACAGCAAAAAGATAACTGTGGTCATTATAAGCTCTCCATATTTAAATGCTATTTATTCTGAGGCTTCCCACAGATTCTTAGGTGCTCTCCTGAAGAAAAGCTTCTAGCCTTGGGACCATCTTGACTTTACCCCAGACCCTTAGACTGAAATACAGATTGATATTTCAGTTCTCTTCTAGCTACCTTCTCTCTTCTTGCTGATTTAAAGTACCTTGAACCTTTTCCTTATTGTTTAAGTTTGGTTTCTATTGTTGTGATAAAAACCATGACCAAAACTAGTTTGGGAAGAGTCCACTGAAGAAAGTCAATGTGGAGATTCAAGGCTGGACTCTTGAGGCAGGAACTGAAGCAGAAGTCATAAAGGAATACTGCTTACTGACTTATTTGGTTTGGCTAGCTCAGTTTTCTTTTTTACACCGCCAGGACCATCTGCCCAGGGGTGGCACCGCTCACAGTGGGCTGAGCTCTCCACCTCACATCAATCATCAATCAAGCCCCGTAGACTTGACTACGGGCCAATCTGATGGAGGCAATTCCTCAACTGAGATTCCTTCTTCCAAGACATGTCTAAGTTTATACTGCTGACAAAAACCAACTAACACACTTATGTTTTAACTCTCTCTGTGCATTTCTGTCTCTCTTTGTGTCTCTGTATCTCTCTCTCTCTCTCTCTCTCTCTCTCTCTCTCTCTCTCTCTGTGTGTATGTGTGTGTGTGTGTGTGTGTGTGTGTGTGTGTGTGTGTGTGTCTTGCTCACTCCCTCTTCACCATAGCTTTTTAAGACGGGGCCTCTTGCTATACCCAGAGCTCACCAGTTCCACTAAAATAGCTGCCCAGCTAGATGTCAGGGATCCCTCCTGCCTCTGTTTCCCCAGGACTGGAATTACAGGTATACCTTGCTGTGTCTGACTTTTGACATGAGCTTTGGGGATCTGAACTCAGATTATCAGGGTAGGGTAGTTAACACTTTACCACTTGAGCTGTTTTCACACCCCAAATATTTGCTTCCAAACTCATTTCTTTATATTGGTTTTACATCCTTGGTTTGTCCTTAGTATGAATCTATTTGGTTATGATTTACCATGACTTAACTCAAGAATGCAACTAAACAACTGTTGCCCTGAGACTCAAAGGAACCTCTTATCTCAAAGCATGGCCTGGCTCTTTCCTTCAGTCTGAAGTCAGGTTTCGGGATCAAAGCCAAATTCTAATCAAGCCCCCACTTTGAGAGTCTCACTTGAAATCCTGACTTCCAATGTCCAATAAATGCATCCATGACCTTCCTGCCTCTGAGGGTCTGCCAAAACTTGCTGCAAGCAATCAACTCAGCTTTATTCTATAGATGGGTTTTGTCGGTGATGTCTGTAGGTGATGTACCAGCACTTTTCAAGTACCAGATATTTAAAATAAAAGTTGTAGGACATAAGACTTGAAATAGTTCTTAAGGACCTTATTGTATTACACCATTACTTTTTAATATCACTCTGAATTAAGATTTATAGTTTTAAAAGTATTTCAGTTTCTTAACCATCAACTAAAATAAGTGGTATTTTGTTTCAAGTTTGATAAATATCTCTTTGATTTTTTTTAAACTAAGGCCTGGACCTTTTTAAAGGGGTAGATATGGGGCCATGATGCCAGCAGTGGATGAGGTAGGGACGAGCATCGGCCTGACACCAGGCATTGTGGAGGAACTTGATGCTCATCTCCAGAATCACCCTCACATGATGCCATATGATTTTACAGGTTAAGTAACTAGCTCTCGAGTCAAAGGCCTCTGCTGAATGCAATTTCAGGTTTGTGCTTGTCCTCCATTCCTACCATTTTTAGTGTTTACTCTCTGTTTGACCATAGTTGCTGGGCAGCCAACTCTGAGGCAGGGCCCAAGCCACCAAGGGCAAATGAAGAACAAAGACATGGGGTCCCCTGAGAATTCAGTGCTACTCTGGGTCTGACCCAAGTCTAAACTAAAATAGAATGCCTGGATCTTGTCTCCCTCCTTCCTTAGACAGTCTCCAAGTACTCCTCTGATCCATACTGCCTTGTCTTCTTGGTTCCCAGAAATGTGTGCTGCTTTGAGCTACCATCTTCCGTGACACCTAATGCCATGTAGAAGTGGGGCACTGACATTACACACCATTCTTCTGGCAGGGATAATTTGCCAGTTGATCCTTCTACTGTGCCTATGATCCGATGCCTCAGGGTAGGATATGTTTTTGTGCCACGTGAGCTCCTGATGTGCACCAGTTGTGCTGACCAGAAGTTACACAGCATCTTCAACTTTCCCTTATCAGGAGTTTTGTACTCCTAGAGGTTGCCCGGCAAACCACTCAGTTATTATGGCTGAGTCCTTCTGCTGGCTTCCTGATGGCATGTCTGAGTTTGAGATGGGGGAGGTATTAGGCAGATCTGGGATATTTAATATTGTTAAGTGACTCATTTTTCTAAGTCTTATTCTGGCTCATCTTTTTCAAAACTCATAAAGAATTGCTGTTGTTCTTTCTCTCCTTGTCTCTCCTGTTCTCTGTCCCCTCCTGAGCCATGTACCATCAAATTGCTTTTAGGAAACCATCTGGAAGACATGGAGTTCGAGGAAGCAAGTTCTTTTCAATTATCATGCTTACTTCAAGTTATATAACTCTTGGTTGATCTTTAGCCCAAGATAATTTTTTATTGGAAGTAAGTTATTACTACTAAACACCATATCCCCTGACCTCTTGGATGTTTAAGGATCTTTATCTGGAGGTAGGTGCTATAAATAATGTCTCGTGCTTTCCAAATAAACAACTTTGTTCCATTGTACTGTGCATTTCTTCCAGTGCTAAGACACGTTTTAGTTATTTCAGACTCTCTCACTTGCCTCACAGAAGCCTGATATCCCAGGAGGATGTCAAGAAAATCAAATTTGGAAAGCTCCAGCATTCCAGAACAAAAGTAGTTTCTAGCTTTGTATAGTTTTGCCCACCTAGAGGCTGACCTGCTGCACCTGTGAGTCAAGGGATGCCAGTGGGCCCTGGGCTTCGTGATGGAACAAGAGCTCTGTGGGTGAGGTTCACATCTGTCCAGCCAAAATGTTTCCCTTTTGAAAAATGTAAAGGCTTACAGGATCTCTGGGGTTGAGTGAGAAGAAATTCTGAGAGAAAAAAATCAAAAGAAATCTTGTTTTCTTTTAAGTAATAACTGGAATGAGCCCATGGTATGGTGGTAGTCTATAACTGGAATCCTGGTACTCAGAAGGCAGGAGCAGATGAATCATGGGATCAAGGCAACCTGGGTAACCACCTAGCAAGACTGTCTTTTTTTTTTTTTTTTAAAGGACCACATCTTTAATCTCAGTACTTGGAGGCAAAGGCAGGTGAGTTTGAGGCCAGCCTGGTCTACATACTGAGTTCCAGGACAACCAAGGCTACTTAGTGAGACTTTGTAAAACAAAAACAAAAAACCAACAAAAATAACTATAAAAATAGTGCTAAAATCTGTTGATGGGTGCTTTTGTTCAGGGCTTACAAACTCTATGTGCACACATGTGGATGCACAAGAGAGTGGACACACTTCAATATGAGTGTGTGCACACATGTGGATGCACAAGAGAGTGGACATACTTCAATATGAGTGTGTGCACACATGTGGATGCACAAGAGAGTGGACACACTTCAATGTGAGTGTGTGCACACATGTGAATGCACAAGAGAGTGGACACACTTCAGTGTGTGTGCATGTGCATCTCAGAGCACAGCTTCAGGTCCCATTCCTTATGCACTCACTGGTCGCCTTTTTTAAATGCCTTTGGCCTTTTGTGAACAGGTTTCTTCCTAGTCTAGGACTCAGCAAGTGGGTTAGGACCCACAGGTCTTTCTGTTTCTGCCTCCCCAGTGCAGGGATTAGAAGCGTATATCACCATAACCAGCTTTTTTTTTTTTTTAATTTGGGGTTCTGGTGATTGAATTTATGTCCTCATGTTTGCAAAGTAAGCAGTTTAGTGACTGAGTCAATCTCTCAGGCCCCAATCAATTTGTTATAACCGTGAATGCATTCTTATTACTTGAGTTACATTGACATAGGCAGAGGAAAAAAAAAAACCAAAATAGACAATATAGGGGCAGTTTTTACCTGGTGCTCCTTTGCCAGAGGCCTTTGGGGTAAAAGGACCGGACACTCTGCCTGCACAGTGACGATGCTCATTAACTACCTCTGGCTCCCAGTAGATTAGACTTGGTGTCCAGCCAAATTCTTAGCAAAAGCTTCAGCAGTTGTGGTGCTACACCATCCTTTAATGCACTGGCATTCTTCACAGTGTCCATGGAACTGTGTGGATACCATACATTAGATGCATGATTGAGAATAAGCTGGGTTCTCAGAGAGTGCTTGCGTCAGAGACATTTTTCTCAGCCGTTCTCATACAATAGTGGCTTCAAAGTCATTGTCACTGAGGAACATTAAAGATGGAATTGACTCTTAACAATTAAGAAGAACTCAGACCTTGTTTGCCAATTTTGGTACTTTGTTGGATCAATTTGGACCCTTTTGGGACTCCTTTGGGTCAAGTCATTGTCAGACAAGTTTTGATTGTAGGCCTTGTAAGTTGCCAGTCTCTTGGCTACAAACCAAAGGATGGGTGGTTCATGAGACTTACTTGAGGCTTGGAAATACGGCGTAGATTTGTCCGAGCTGCTATGGACGCATACTGAAGATTAGAACAAGGAAAATCTTTAGACTTAACAGACACAGTGAGGAGCAGTGGCTTATGAAGAGGAAGTGTCTAAGTTGGTGACCTTGTAAGGCCAAGTCAGATTTATTAGCGGGGCGGATTCCTGGTAGTGTGACTGAATTGGGGGTATCAGTTTGATTGGCTTTGCCATTTTCTTAGGCATAGCATGAGGTCCATAATTGCTGTTTCTTTCCACAGCGTATGCCAACTGGCCTGAGCTGGGGTTCCTAATGAGATTAGGGCTGATCCACAGACATCTGTCACTTGTGTCCTTGAGAGAGGGTGTGATACCGCAAGCAGGTTCTCCGCCTTGAGTGTGCATGTAGAGTTCGGGAGAGGCTTCAGAGCTCCATGGCCCCACAGGAACTACCAGCCATGTGCAACAATTCCTTGTCTGGAAGATTTCATGAATGAGATCTACTTTTGGCAAAGCAGACAAGAGGGTTGGCAGGGAGGAGGGGTGGCTGGGAGGAGCTAAGGCTCAGAAAATGAAAAACAGTAGAAAGGAAATACTTATCATCTACACTTTGAAATCTTTGACTTCACAGTCTCCGAGTCTGAGCTTGGCATTCACAAGTAGTCCTTTGTGAGAAACTTTGGGTTAAGTCACCATGGACTGCTTACTTGACTCTCTCAGGATTTGAAAATGGCATTTTTCACCTCCCCCAGACCACTCTCTTCAGTTGCTTGCCAAGTTTTAAGGGGGGAAGAAATCCCTTAATTCTGGCTAGAAGTGTTTTAAGCATTACAGAAAGGCTAGCTTGACCAGTGGACCCCAGAAGCATCGCAGCATCGCAGCCTTGCACCATGCTCTGGAGGGCTCTCAGCAGTGCCTTACAGCCGCCAGCATCCTGACTTCTCGGCAAAGAATAGATACCCTCAGTGTACAAAAACAGCACTAATAGCCAATGCATCCTGTTAGGAAAGATATCTTGATCTACGTAGGGAAAGACGCAAGAAATTCTAGCTTGAGAAAGAAAGTTCGCTGGAGAAAAACTCTGTTTTCTCAATGTAATTGCAAAAGCTTGAGAGTTTCTACATCTTGGGCTTCACATGAATTGGAACAGTTGATACGTCATAACCCGGAGGACCACACCACACCAGTCAACACCTACTCTAAAGTAGAAACTTCCCAGAAATCAGGGCAGACTGCACCACTGACATTTCCACTCTATCCATTATTATAAGGTCTATTTGTTTCAATTTTTTCTTTCTTTCTTCCTTTCTTCCTCCCTCCCTCCCTTCCTCCCTCCCGCTCTTTCTTTCTTTCTTTCTTTCTTTCTTTCTTTCTTTCTTTCTTTCTTTCTTTCTTTCTTTCTCTCTCTCTCTCTCTCTCTCTCTCTCTCTCTCTCTCTCCCTCCCTCCCTCCCTCCCTCCCTCCCTCCCTCTTTCTTTCTTTCTTTCTTTCTTTCTTTCTTTCTTTCTTTCTTTCTTTCCCTTCCTTCCTTCCTTCCTTCCTTCCTTCCTTCCTTCCTTCCTTCCTTTCTTTTTGAGGCAGGGTTTCTCTGTGAGACAGTCCTGGCACCTGACTGTCCTGGAACTCGCTACTCACTTTGTAGACCAGGCTGGCCTCACATATTTTTCATTTTCACTGTTTAGATGGAACTAAAACCAATTCTACTTTGTACTGAACATTTTGCAATTAGTATAGACAAACCTTATGCCTCCTTGCTGGCATCTCTAATGACTGTCCAGCGCGACTCCGCTTTGTGGTTGGGAGTGTCAGCTCATACTCAGTCTTGGAGTGTACGTGGGAATAACAGGCATGGTGTGGGGATGGCCATTGTTCTGGCTTCAGCACAGCTGCCTCCAGTCACAGGGCCGCACTGCTAGGCACTCACCCAGCCAGGATGCTGTCAGAGATGTGAATTTTCTTTAGCTGTTGTTATTACATTTTCTCTGGGGGGGGGGAGCAGAACTTGTTCTCTAAGAACATGGTAGTTTTTTGCTAGTATTCATGGTTATGAAAGGTAAGAACCTTTCTGATTATTTCTGAATTTGGTGGAAGCTATAGAGTTTGCACAGGGCACCTGTCATTGGGTGATAGGGCGTCAAGACATTTCCAGAATCTTCTGCAAATGCTTCTGCAGGGTAAGCATCCTTTGACGGGATCTGATGTCACCCTTTGCCCAGTGACTTTCTGGGGCTGGAATGTGAGCTGATTCCTGCACCAATCTCAACCTGTCGGCCCTGTCTCCCTCTTTATGGGCTCCGTTTATGTCCCCTGTTGTGAATGCACTCCTTCTAACTCATTTTGTTGCCCCTTAGTCTAAGACATGTTTATTTTTCTTAAGAATTCCTTATATAATACTTGGAGCTTTTCAGGGAAAAAAAAACCCTCAATAAGTGCTTTGTAAAAAAATGTAGTGAAGTAATTAAAGAAATATGGATTAATATCCTGTGTAAAGATTCTGCCTTGACTCAGAGAAATACCAAGTATGGCCTTATTTTACATGCCTGGCGTTTGCTCCGAAGCAAGGGCATCAGAGTGGAGCCGCTCTACCGTGCAGCAGGACTGTGGAGTGTAAGCGGGGGTGCGGGGCAGATGAGCCTCCAAGGCTCTGGTCTGTCAGTTCAGATAAATTGCACAGCCTGGTTGTAGATCCCAAGCTTCAAAGCCCTAGTGTCGGGTTACATTTTACAAGTAGAAACTCAGATTCAAAAGACGCACAGAGGTAATTTAGATTTAACTTGGAGACCCTTAAACCTTACTTCTGATATTTATGTTTCTTACTTTCAGGGACACTGGCTTCTGCCGGTGATTCCCTTTCTTTCTTCCTTTTTTCTTTCTTTCTTTCTTTTTTTCCTGGAGGGAAGGGCTGTAAACCTATACTCTCAACCTTCCGCTCCTGCCTACCCAGCACTACCCGCCCTGCTTTCAGGGCTGCCTCCTGATCTCAAAGCCTGCCCCGACAGGCTCTTCTATCCGGACCGAGACCCAGGTCGTGACGCGTTGGGAATATATGAATTGCTGCTACGGGGTCGCTGAACATCCCCGTGTTTACCTAGAGCCCTCTGGTGCCACCCTGTTCCTCAATGGGCTCACTGGGGTCTCCAAGGGTCTGAGATCCGGGCTGCTCGCAGTCCCTCGCCCTTTGGGGGCGAAACGCCAGCCTCTGTCCTTCATCCCCTGGATTCGCATAACGGGGTTTGGGCCTATTGATCATCCCCTTTCAAAGAACCTAAGGCAGTTCCAGAATCCGTTCCCGAAGGAAAGACACCACCTTGTCCCCAGTTCGCTGACAGCTGGGCCCGCCAGAGGCGTCGGCCCCTCCCCCCAGCTTGTGCTCTCTTCAGGGAAATGACTTCTTTCCTTCGCATTCCTCTGCCTCCGCCCGGCTTGGCGCTGTGGAAGTCCACCATGGTGGCTGCAGCAGATGGAGTGGAGGCTGCAAGGAAAGAAAACGCCGAGGGAGTAAATATGTGTCAAGGAACTCATTGTCTGCGCTCCACCTGTTGTTATTCTGGTCCCAATCAACCTGCTCGCCAGGCTGGAGCCAGCGGCCATCTGGAAACACTGCTCTGTTTATAAACTTGGCATGAAGCAGCACTCCCGGGCCCTGACCTCCCACACGAATCTGGAAACAATTAGAGCAAGATGATAGGCAGGCTGGGAGCACTGCTGGGAGTGAGGAAGGGGGAAGGCTGGAGCCTGGGGGCAGGGGGAGGGGAGAGCCTGAGGTGGGGGCACGGGCGCAAGGGGCTCAGCCTAAAATGAGCACTGGGTTTAGCAAACTTGGCAGGGGCTTGGTGCTCAGGTTAGGGGGAATGCCGGGGGAAATAAATGAAGGCTTTTGAGGAAGGATCAGGGAACGGAACCAACCAAGGCTTGGGAGGAACAAGGTTTAGAGATTCCAGGGCCGCTAGGGGGTGGGTGAGAAGCAGCTGGCTAGATAGTAAGCGGAAGTGAGCCCTAGCTGGGGAGCCTAGAATTGCCCTGGAAACTCTGGGGCCCAGCGGGAACCTGTGGGAACCCAGTGGGAAACCTAGTGGCCAGGCAGCTTGGAGTGTGAGGACCAGAGGGGGTGGCTATTTGTTTAAGATAGGTGGATAGCAGCAGTTGGATAATTAATACCATACTTCGCCAACCCTCAGTCTTATAGGGTCAGTTTTCTGGAGATGCTCAAGGAACTAAAAGGAATAAAGGCAAGAAATCCCAAAGTGTTGATTCTCTGTGAACTGTGAGGGGGTGATGCTCTCTGCGTAAATGAAGGCCTTTTGCTTCTGGGAAGAGCTCAGCATGCTTCCAGGTCAGGTTCCTGCTTGAAAATCACTTCAGGAAAGCGTGTTTCCACAACAGGAGCTTAAGCATGCATGTTTTTGCTAAGGAACTGGAACGGAGGTATCTTGAATCACAGAGGGAGGGACTCTGGAAACTTGCAAGGCCACATAAGCAAATCTATGCCGTGCCCCGTGTGTGGGGATGTACTGACTTGATTCTGGCCCAAGTATCAGGAAGATGCATGTGTCTCTTCCTCTTTACTTGAGAAACATTGTGTTGTGTTCTGTTCTCTCTGTCTCTGTCTCCAATTTCCAAGTTCATACTTTGAAGCTCAGTTGGATTTTCTAATTTCTGAAATATTAATCTGTAGGCGTTGCTGGCATGCCAGGAATTGGCACTAATTAACATGCTCCTGGTTCGCCAAATGGTATTTAAAAAGGAAGTTTAGTTTGTGTGAGTCTTGGCTTCTGGGTGCTCAGGAAGAACAGCAGCCACAGGAAAAGCAGCATCCCCTAGCGCCTCTGGCCTTGCCTGGGATGCACAGAATTCTGGTGTTCAGCTTGGAATCCACATGCATCTATATGCATCTCTAAAAAGTAGCCCGGTGACAGTGGTGACATCAGCCAGTCTACAACTCTTGTCATCCTTTGGGCTAATACTTCATGGCTTTCTCCCACCTCTTCTGGGCATAGACTTCCCATGTATTTTTTTTTTTTTTCTGCCTAAACAGTCTTCACAACTTCCTGCTCCGGATAGACTGGTTACTGAACTTCAACCCAGGAATGTCTAGGACTGCAGAGCTTGCAGCATGTGCTGATGTGGGGGAAAAAGGGGCGGGGGAGAACATGCATGCTCCTGTGTCTGCTCATGTGTCTCAGGAGAGACCAAAGTCCTGTAAACCAATTTCAACTCTTACACTCATTGCAAATGGATTCCCTGGATCTGTAACATAAAATCCCGTGTGCATTTAACTCCCATAAACTTACCTCCTTTGTCTTGGTAAGCCTCTCTGGGCAGCTAAGGACCCACATTCTTTCCCCAGTTAATAAAGCTTAATATTTTCTTCTGTGCTCATAAATTTAATTACACCAAGACTCATTTCATTTGTCAGACTTCCATCTAAGTTTCTACAAAGCAGCCCAACAGCATGTATCATAAACATGGATGTTAGATTAAAAGAAACTGAAAATTCATCTTGTTCCTTTTGTCTGAGAAGCATCCCTTCCAGTCTTGTCCATTTCCAGAAAAGTAGTAAGTGGTGATGGAAACTGGGTGCTGTGTTCTTTTCGGGCTTTGGAAGAACTCTTCCTCCTCCTTCTCTTCCTCCACATTCTCTCTCTTCTACTTCCTCCTCTGAAAAAGGATGAGGAGGAAAAGGAAGAAGAGGAGGAGGAGGGCACCACAAAATAAGCCCCAGACTGAATTCCTTCAGCATGCTGGATGTATTTGTGATTTCTAGGAACTCTGGAAATGGGGCAGGTAAGTTAAGGGAGTGACCCTCACTGCACCCGTCACAAGATTCATGCATGGCCCGTAACACCCATTTTGGCTCACATGGCTCTTCTGGATTAGGGAGGGAGGGCCTTTATGAAAGTTAGGAAGTGCCCCACAAATGCAATGGAGCAGGCTCAGATGCTTTCCTCACCAGCCTCACAGTGGCAGCCTTTGCAGTGACCTGGTCCTCTATCTTGTCTTGGACCTCCTTCAGACAGTGTCTGTTCAAATGATGCTCACAACTATCTTTTCTCCTTTTACAAAGAGCATCATGACTTTCTCTTAAATGGAAACCTTTCTTTATTTCCAAAGGTTCCCTTTTTCCTCCCTACCTGTAGTCTCTAGTGACTCCCAGGACTCCTTCTCTGGGTAAACCTGCATGCTAATTCCCCCCTTCTCTGTTCCTGTCCATTTGTTACCTTCTAACTTTGCTTCAGTTCAATGGGTAAGTTCTCTGTCACTTTGTACCCCCTCCATGCAAATTAAACATTCGAAACCAATGTTTAAAAAGAAAGCAGTATCTAGACTTCATCTAAGAATTACCATCTCCTTTGCTTCCTAGAATTTACTTCTCTATTGTATATTCTTAGATAGCATTTGCCTAGATGTTTGACATAAGAAAGGTTTGGAATGTCTCTGCAGCTCTTTTTCATCTGGAATTCTGATAGTACTAAACTATTTGATAAATGGAATAAGAATGTATTTTAGTTTTTTTTTTTCTCTTAGGGAATCGACCTGCAGAGAGAAGTAACTTTGAAGCTTTTTCTCTTTCCCATAATACTAGAGTGTGTGGTATAGCTAAAAATTCAATTATTTGTTCAGGCAAGAGCCCACCAGAAAGCATTTTATTCCGGTCCTGATCTTGCGTCTTTGGAGATCCTGGGGGTGAGGTTGGAAAATGGCCTGATGGTCTGGGCCGTTTCTGATTACATAATGTGTTCTGTGCAGGCTTACTGATTCTTAATAATGTACTGATTTATTGATCGATTGTTTTAGAGACTTGCATTTTGAGTGGTGTGACTGAGACATTTTGCTGTGCATAGGACCCTGCCATGCTGTAGTTTCAGCACAGAGATCCGACGCAGACTTACGCAGTCCCTGTACCTGCTACTTCAGCCTTTTTAGATTCATTTGATCATTGCTTGTGTTGATTTAGAGGGACTTGTTTTCCTGGTACCCTCAATCCCCTCTGACTCTTTCACTCTTTCTGCCTCCTCTTCTTTGGGGTTCCCTGAGCTCTGAGGGCAGGAATTTGATGGAGACCTCCTATTTAAGACTGAATGTTCCTAATAAACCATCTTGAAGCAAACCAAGAGGAAGCAGAATTGCAGAAATTAGATGCTCAGGTTCCTCAATGGATTTAAGAAGACAGCAGTGTCCAGGGTTATCCAGCTACCCGGTGTTGACTGTGTATGCCCTCCTTAGGTTTCTATTGCTGTGATGAAACACTGACTAATGGGGAGAAAGTGGGTTACCTGGCTTACAGGTTACAGGCCATTGCTGGGGAGCCAAGGCTGGAACCCAGGGAAACTGCTTACTGGCTTGTTCTCCATGGCTTACTCAGCTTGCTCTCTCTCGTGCTTTCTCTCTTTCTCCCTCTCTCTCTCTCTCTCTTTCTCTCCTTCCTTCCTTTTTTCCTTCCTTCCTTCTTTTCCTCCTTCCTTCCTTCTCAAATTATAAATTATAAGTTTATTACTGAAACTACAGAATACAATATTATAAAATTACTTTCCTCATGTGATTCCTCTGATTAGTAAATTCATTTTATCAATGATATCAATAATATCAATTTATGTCATTTCACTAGTTTTTATTGAGGATAGATTTTTCCCTCACATAATTTCCTGAATATGGTTTTTGCTCCCTTTACTACTCCGACTTCCTCCCCACCTTCCCTCCCATCCAGATCCAATCCCTTTCTGTCTTTCACTAGAAAACAAACAGGCTTCTAAAGGATGATAATAATAAAATATAGTAAGATAAAAACAAAAACTAACACAGAATTGAACAAAAGAAAAAGGAAATGAAAAAAGAAAAGAGTTCAAGAGAAGAGAAGGCACAAGAAGCACACTTGTTTGCATACACAGGAATCCCACAGAAACATTAAACTAGAAGCCATAATATATAATATATACACAAAAGGCCTGAGAGGAGGTGGGGGGAGAGAATATATATATATATACATATAAATATATATACATATAAATATATATTATATATAATTTGTATATATACAAATTAAAAAATAATAAAATAAAATTTAAAAAAAAGGAAAAACCCTGACAGGACATTGTGAGACAAGGAGCCTCTAAAGATACCACTAAGTTCCTTTTCTATTTCATCTAATGCTGGGCATGCAGCCCACCGTTTAAAGCAGTTACTTCCTCAGTCAGACTTCCTTGGAGATCACTGAATTTTCATTTGCAAGTGGCTATCAACTGGAGGTTGTTTCTGGATTAGAGATGGGAGCAAGTGTTCAGTTCTCCTTTCAGCTGTAGGCCCCATCTGGTGCAGACCTGTGCAGGCCCTGTGTGCACTGACTCGGGCTCTGTGCCCTTTTATGTGCATCTATCAGGTTGATTCAGAGGGCCTTGTCTTCTTGGTGTCCTCCTTCCCCTCTGGCTCTTACACTCTTTCTGCCTCTTTTTCTCTGAGCCCCACAGGGAAGGATTTGATGGCGACATCCCATTTAGGACGGAGTCTTCCAAGGTCCCTCACTCTCTGCACGATGTAAGGCTGTGGGTCTCTCTATGTGTTCCCTTTTGTTGCAGAAGGAAACTTTGGCTTCTCTGACGACGACTGAGCAAGGCCCTGATCATATTTGTCTTTCTCTCGATGAGAAACTCTATTTCATTTATCAAGTTATTGTTACTTTGTTTGTTTTTCTTTTTTCTTAATTTGTTTAGTTAGCATACAAAATGATGGATTTTACTGTGACATTTTTAATACCTATATTGCTCTAGTTTTCTCACATTTGTCCCTTCCAATCACCCCACTGCTCCTGCATACTGATTCCCTTATTCCTCTTAAATGACAAGTAACATCCTCCTCCATCACATACACTTATGTGCATACATACGTATTTAACTTAGACGACTTCCTCACTTTCATAGTGCCCTTTTTACTTTCATGCGACACACATGTGTGCACACACATCTTTATTCCACATATGAAAGAAAACGTGACATTGTGGATGTGAGTTTGGTTTAGCTTGATTAACACAACAATCTCTAGTTTAATCCATTTTCTGAAAACGACCTAATTTTATTCTTCTTTAGCGTTAAATAAAATGCCACTATGTATGTTATAGCACTGTAGATATTTCTTTATCCATTCATCTGATGGGCATCTAGGCAGATGCTGTAACTTGGATGTTGTGAATAACGCAGAGACATGGACAGATGAGCAGGTGTCTCTGTAGAATGCTGACTCGGATGTTTTTGGGTGTATACTGGGAAAAGGCGTAGCTGGATTGCATGATGGTCTTATTTTTTGTTTTTAAGGACATTCTGTATTTATTACCATGTAGTGTACAGGTTCCCATCCCCATCAACAGAATGTATGGATCTATGCACTCCAAAATTTTTGTCACTCTTGGTTGCCACTTGTTTTGTAGATGGCAGCCGTCTTGACTGTGTGAGGTGCAATGTGTCTTAGTTTGTGTTTTTCTGGTGACTACTTAGTTGAATATTTGTTTCAAATACTTCTTTGCTATTTTTTTAAACTGTGAGTTCAATTCATTTGTTCATTTATTAATTAGATAATGGAGGGGTGTTGATCAACTTTTGGAATCTTTTATAAAGTCTAGATATGACCCCATTGTCAGCTATGAGGTTGATAATGATTATATTCTGTAGGCTGTTTCTTCAGTCTTCTGGTCATTTCTTTTGCTGTATTGAAACTTTTTAAATTTCTGTTTGCCAATGCTTGGAATTATTTCCTGAGCTACTAGAATCCTTTTCAGAAAGCCCTTTGCCTTGTCTGTGTCTTTGAGTACTAGCTGTTTTTGTCTAGCAGTTTCAGAGTTTTCTTTGTTACCTTAAAGCATTTTAATCCCCTTTGAATTGATTTATGTGCATGTTGAAAGAAAAAGGCTCCTGTTTCATTCTTTAATGTGTGGACATCCAGTTTTCCAAACATCATTTATTGAAGAACTGTCTTGTCTCCAGTGAATGTTTCTTGCATCTTTATGGATAGTTAGGTGACTACAGATATGTGGTGTTGCATCTGGGTATCTGCTAATATCCTGTCTGTCTACTTGGCACTTTTGTTAGTATAGCTTTGTAATATAATTCGAGATATTGTGATAGTTTTAGCATGACTCCTTTTGGAAAGTATTTATTGTTTTTATGTTTACATATGGATTTTATGATATTTTTCTAATTCTGTGATGAATGTCAATGGGATTTTGATGAAGATTTCATTGAATTTATGATGTGGGATTCCCCTTTGTATATTGTGATTTTCATTAATGAATAAAGAAACTGCTTTAGACCTATAGCAGGGCAGAACTTAGCTAGGCAGGGAAAACTAAACTGAATGCTGGGAGGAAGAAAGTGGAGTCAGGAGAAGGCATGGAGCCACTGCCTGAATAGACACACTGGAACTTTGCTGGTAGGCCATGAGCCTCATAATAAAATATAAAATAATGGAAATGGGTTATATTAAGATGTAAAAGCTAGCCAATAAGAAGTTAGAGCTAATAGACCAGGCAGTGATTTAATTAATACAGTTTCTGTGTAGTTATTTCAGGAGTCTGGGCGGCTGGGAACCAAACAAGCAGCCTCCTACAATTAATTTATTAATTTCTTTGGGCACTACAGCCATTTTCATAATATTAATGCTTCAAATCCATGCATATGGAAGACCTTTCATCTTCTAGTGTCTTCTTCAATTGTTTTCTTCAGTGTCTTGAAGTTGTCATCTCAGAATTCTTGCATATACTTAGTTAGATTTACTCTGAGCTAAATTCCCCCCCCCAGAAGCTACTATGAATGGGATTGTTTTCTAGATGTCTTTCTCTACAAGTTCATTATTGATTTATAGAAAAGGTACTGATTTTTATTGGTTGATTTTGTATCTTGCTCCTTTCCTGGAAATACTCATCAGCTCTAAAAATTTTCTGGTAGAGTCTCTTAAATATAGAATGATCTTGTCAACAAACAATAATTTGACTGGTTTCTTATTTGTATCACTTTTCTTTCTTTATCTTTATTGTTCTAGTTGGGACTTCAGGCACTGCATTGAGTATGAGTGGGAAGAGAGGACTCCCTTATTGTTTTACTGATTTGGAAGAAATGTTCTCAGTTTCCCCTATTCAGCATAATGTTGGCTATAGATTTGCTGAATATAGTCTCTATTATGTTGAGGTATTCTCCTCCTTCTAGTTTCATTGATACTTTTTGTATGAAGGGGTGTGGAAGTTCAGCAGAGGAGTTTTCTTCATTTTTTGAGATGATTGTATGATTTTCACTCTAAAGTCTATTTACATTTAGTATTGCATTTATTGAATTATGTATAGTGAACAGTTCTTGCACTCCTAATGAACCCAACTTGGTCATGGCATTCTGAATGTGCTTTTGAGTTCTGTTTCCAAAAATTTAACTGAGAATGCTTTAATCTCCTTTCATTGGAGAAATTTGTTATAGTTTTTCTTCTTTTCTGGTTTTGGGACTAGGGTAACGATGGACTTATAGAATGAGTTTGATAGAGTTTGTTCCCCTCTTTATCTTATGGGAAAGTTTGGCATCGGTGTCTACTCTTCCTTTTAAGTCAGATAGAACTCAGCAGTCAGTCCTTTCACTGTTGGGTGTTTCTTTATTGGTTGGGTCTTGTACTGCAACAATCTTGTGTCTTGTTAAGGGTCCCCTCAAGTTGATTATCTCCCCTTGATTTAATTTTGATATATCAGATGTGTCTAATAACTTATCCACTTTTTATCCTTGAGTTTTCAAATTTCCTAAGTCTTCCCTGATGATCTTTAGTGTGTTATAAGTATTTGATGGAATTCCTTCGCTTCCACCTCTGATTTTTATTTTGGTTACCTTGCATCAGAGATTTTATTTTATCTTGTTTATTTTTCGAACAACTGACTGTTGGTTTCACTGATTTTTTTTGCTCTGCATCTCTAGTCATTTTCTTCGTTTCTTTCTCCTGTGCTTTGCCATAATCAAATACCCTGGCAAGAGCCACCTAAGGGAGAAAGGGATTATCTTGGATCACGGTCTATCATGATTAGAAGTCAAAGATGAAAGGAACTTGAAGCAGCTGCTCACATTGCATTCACATTCAGAAAGCAGAAAGTCATGAATGCTGGTTCTCAACCATCTTTCTTCTGCTTTTGTAGTTCAGAACTCAAGATCATGGAATGATGTTACCTACTTCAAACAAGTCTGTCTATGTTCAATAACCCAATCAAGACAATCCTCCACAGACATATCCAGAGGCTCATCTCCATGGTGATTCTTTTTGTTGTTTTGTTTTTCAAGACAGGGTTTCTCTGTGTAAACCCTGACTGTCCTGGAACTCACTCTGCAAACCAGGCTGGCCTTGACCTCAAAGAGATCCACCTGCCTCTGCTTCCGGAGTGCTGGGATTAAAGTCATGTACCACCACAGCTGGCTCCACAGTGGTTCTTGATTGCATCCAAATGACAATAGAGATTAACCACCTCTGTAGCATTTTCTTAATTCTGCTCTTAGGTTTTATTTCTTTCCATGTGTTGTTTTGGGGATTTGGCTGGTTCTTGACTCTGGAAGACCCTTAGGTGCACCATTGCATTCTACATGTGCTATCATTCTGACTTTTACAAAGCTAAGCAGGCATTCAGAGCTGTGAACTCTCACTTTAGAAGTTACCTTTGTTGTATCCCAAAGATTTCGATAAGTGTGCTTTCATTCTTACTTTATGCCAGACATCTTAAAGTTTCCTCCCTGATTTTTTCAATGTTAATTCAAATGTATGCTGTTCAATTTTCAAGTGTCTGTAGTATGTGTATATTTTTGCTTTCTGTTGATTTCCAGTTTTATTCTACCATGGTTTGGAAAAGGTTGTCCATTATTTTAACTATTTTGTATTTGTTAAGATTTGCCTTATGTCTCCTAGTGTGACATATTTTTGAGGCAGTTTCATGGGCTTTACAGAAGAAAATATTGTATTGAATTGTCTATGAATGTCAGTGAAGTTGAGTTGACCTTTGGTACAGATACAGATAACTCTGCAGCTTATTGAAAATCAATCTGAATGGCCTATCTATTTATGTGATTGGGTTGTTGAAGCAACCCAGTAATGATAACCCAGCTATCCTTTTGTGTCTATCTGTATTTATTTTATGCCATTGGGGACCACAATGTTAGATGAATGTACATTTACAACTGTTACATAGTCTCACTAGATTATCCCCTTGTTAATGATATTCTCGATTTTCTCTAAGATTTTTAGCAGCAGCTAGTATTTTCTCACTGTCACCAAGAGTTTTCTTTGTTGTTGCCTTGGGCAGGATTGACAGTTTTCCTTTCTAATGGCCGGTTCATTGACTCCTTGACTTTACGGCTGTATCAGCTGAATCTGCTGCCTTCCAGTGACCTCCAGGTTCTGTCTTGTACCCCCACACCACCCAGCATCATGGCCTGAGCCCTGTGCCTTCATATGAGTAGACTGTGTACCTGCTAGGTATACAGGGTTCCTATTTGGTCTCCCTTTTGCTTGAAATGCTCCTCCCACTGTTTGCCTACTTTTCCTCCTCAGGTTCCATCCGCCAAGTCCAAGGATGCTGGGCTCTGAGGTTGGCAAAGAGCTTTTGCAGTTACTATGGAGTCCTCTGTTTGTGCCTTTGACTGGCTTTGCTTCAGCAGTGCCTCTATTCTGAGTGGCTGCAGCTTGTTGTGCTACACTCCTAGTTTATGGACAAGTGTTTGCCACTTAACAACGAGAAAGGATGCCTGGTGAACGCACGGACTGATGAGTTTTCTAGGACTGTGGAAAATGTAGTCCGTGACATCTAGAGATTGAACTCAGGGCTCAGGAACTATGAATAAGGGAGCAAGTGATCCTACAAAATGATATTGCTTAATCTCCCTTGGAAATGGTTTGTGCTTGTACCTCTGACGGTGACTAGGATGTCTACAGTTACACGTACAGCCTTCCTTCTCGTTGTGTATCCTTCCATTATCACTCGTGATAAAAGTAGAACAGGATTTCTTTTGAAAACTATTATAATTTGATGGTGATTTTACGTGAACATAAGTCCTCTATAAAACCTCAAGCATTTTTTTTTTTCTATTCGAACCATCAGGTAAGAGGTTTTGTCAACTTTTGGCCAGAGGCAGGAGTAGGGGATGTTAAAACATCTCTGCTGAAACAGAAGGAGCGAAGGGCATACGTGGTGCAAATTACCCCACCCCCACCTAAGGATGACTTAAAATCAGGGTTGAGATGATTTGTTATTGAGCCCAGGCCTCCCTCAACCCTGGAAGGCAGGCAGTCTGTGGGCCAATACCATAGGTCATGTGGGTCTCATGAGATACCTGGAAACAGCCTTGGATCTCTTTCCTACAGAGTCTATGCTGGGCCCTGCCTCTATTCAGTGCTCTGGAAGGGGGTTGGCCGCAGGGTTGGTGGGGGATGGGGTAGAGTCGCTTTCCTTTGTATTCTTTGTGTGCTTGGCATCTTCTAATTTCCAACCCCAGGAAAAGTATGTGGAGAATAAGGAGGTTCAGGAGTTCTGTGGGGTCATTTTCACATTAAAAGAAAAATATTTATTATTTATTTTTCAAGACAGGGTTTCTCTGTGTAGCCCTGGCTGTTCTGCAACTCTGTAGAACAGACTGGCCTTAAACTCACAGAGATCCATCTGCCTCTCCCTCCTGAGTGTCAGGCCTCAGGCCACCTCAGGCCTGCTCATGTCTTACCATGGCTTATGATAAGGACAGATGCTGTGGCCTGTTCATTTACTAATAACACCAATAACTGCACTTGCCCTCCACTAGCACCATGAGAGGCACAGTTGTTGCAGATGACTTCTGTGGCTAGATTATAATGCTCCTAAAGCACTGCTCTGTGGGAGAAAGCATCATCATGTGCCTCTCCTCCGTGAGGGAAAGCATCATCATGTGCCTCTCCTCCGTGAGGGAAAGCATCATCATGGTGCCTCTCCTCCATGAGGGAAAGCATCATCATGGTGCCTCTCCACTGTAGCAGGAATTTCTTTCTTCAGAGCGTCCCTGTTAAAAAAAAACACATTGAATGTCCCTTTCCCCAGATTCTCTTTCCTCCTCCCTATTTCAGCTCACAGTACAGGTACTTTTCCTTCCTGAAGAATGGGCACATGCTTTCAAATACGCCAGGAAGAGGTACATTGTTCACAGCTGGAATCAACAAGCAAAGAACTCTCTTTATTTTTATTATTTATTTATTTATTTCTGAAATAGGATCTCATTATATGACCTTGACTGGCTTGAAATCACGTAGGCTTGTCTGCCTGCCTCCGTTTTCTGAGTTCTGGGACTAAAGGCTTGTAGTACCACTCCTGGCTTTGTTACCATGAAGTATTTGTGATTGCACTTAACAGCTACGGTCCTTGCCATGTATCTGCAGTGATTCAGGTGTGTTGGTCATAGACAGTGAAAGATAGCTTCAAGGAGATGTAACCAGGAATGGACTTTCTTCCATCCATCACACATTTCATTATTTTGAGTGCATGGCTCTCTTCTGACTTGACCCTCTCACACAGGCCACTGAGCATCCTTTTCAGGGTGAGTGTTAGACTCTTCAGAACCTGCCTTTTCAAATTCAGCAGCACAATATAGGGGGAGGGCCAAGAGCTCTGTGTATCACATTTGCACAGTCCTTGGCTGCTAAGCTGCAGAGAAGGTAGGCTCTCACTAACATTCCCCACCCTGTAGCCTGTGTCCACCTCCCACACTGGGAATCAATCTGAGATCTTTCAGCATGACCCCGCCTACAGTGTGCACTGCATTCTGATGGTTGTGAACTCTAGGACATGAGGCCTATGAACAAGTCTGAGTGTTTTACCCACGTCACGAATCCAGAAAAATGATGACCTGGTTGTGTTCAGTCTTTAAAAACAGCATTTGCTTCTTGACCAGTATGTTCCTCCACATGGTGTTTTCAGGACTCTCTGGCCATCACTTGAGTTCAAAGTTTGGCATTTATTATCGAGTAGGCGGATCCCTACTACGTGGGTCTCATGTTCTCATTGTACTGATCTGCCATTTGTCAGATCAATAAGACATTTTCTTATTGTGTTAAACATGGCCAGACATAAGGAAGCAAAGCACCAGGAAAGATGAGAGAGATTGAGGCAGGGTGAAACTCTCTGCAATGGTGACATTGAAGAAAGGAGCAGAAGGAGGTACAGGTGTTCTTGTATAAGGGCAGAGTTCTAGGGATACAGGACACTCTCTCTTTAGAGGTCTCCTGGTAAGAAGTTGCTGGAACACAGACAGCTAGTCTCTCCCAAACAACATGCTGCTCTCTGCTAGACCCCAGTGTGCTATCACCTTAATGTTGTGGGAAAGCAGTACCAAAGTCCGTATCTACCAGAAGGTTGCAAACGCCATTTCTTTCTCCAACAGTCACAGCAGTAATGCTGTTCTTCCTGCCCAGATTTTCCCATTTGAGCACTGACTAGCAGTATTCACTATTTCGTTGTTTTTACTTTTGAGGCAGAGTCTTGCTAGTAGTCCAAGCTGAGCTCTTCCTCAAGATCCTCTTGTCTTACCCTCTCTTGTCCTGGATTCCAAGTCTACACCATCTCATTAGGTCAAAGGTGTCAACCTAAGAACCTTCTAACACCTGTAAGATAGACACAGGCCTAGACATTTGTGTGATGTAATCTATCACATTCTAACATCTGCATATGCAAATATTGAGGAGGTAGGAGATGATGTGTAGTGAGGGGCTGCAGGGCAGGCCTGCTTTTCTCCTCACCCGGCTCCCGCACGGCTAGCTTAGTCCCAGAAATAATAACACACAAGTTATATTCATTTAAGCACTGCCTGGCCCATTATCTCTTAGAGAGTTAGTTACTGACTAACTCTCATATCTTGATATTAACCCATTTCTAATAATCTGTAGCACCACGAGGTGGTGGCTTACCGGAAAAGATTTAGCATGTCTGACCTGGTGGCTGGCTCCATGGCGTCTGGCTCATAGCCCTCTTCCCAGCATTTTGTTCTGTTTACTCCGCCTACCTAATTTTCTGTCCTATCAAGGGGCCAAGGCAGTCTCTTTATTGACCAATGAAAATAACACAATAGACAGATAACCCTCCTCCATCATTTCCCCTTTTTCTGTTTAAACAAAAAAGAAAGGCTTTCATTTTAACATAGTAAAATTACACATAACAAAACAGTTATCAAGCAAGAATTACAGTCACAATATTTATAACTATATCTTTATCATAATAATGGAAAACTATAACTACGACTATCCATTCTTTAACTCCATCAAAGACTCCAGAAGGATATATTACCTAAGTAAACAAGAAGTAAGCAACTTCCAAAACTCTAGAAATGACAGAGACATCTCGCTGCCTGGACAGTCACCCAAAGTTCCTCTGTATCGTTGGGGCACCCATCTTCAGCCTTCAGGCCCATAATATCCAGAGACATTTCCATGAAGCAGGAAATTTCAAAGGCAATTCAGTCACTATCTGCTGTGTCCTGCAGAATGTCTCGCAGACTCTTTCATGAATCAGGAACCCCGAAAGATCATCTCACCTTTAGGCAAGTTTAGCAGTCCTCTCTCTGCGGGTTCTCTGTGTCCAGTTTATATAACAGTCCAGGCAAGAGCAGTTTCTTGCCCAAATGGCTAACCAACTCCATAAGGAGCCTCTTTGATGCCCATCTTCCTCTTGAAGTAGACTGGTGCTGCCAGGAGCAGACGTGTCTCATTGTCATGAAAAGTCCTAAGTTATTAAAACGTTAAATGCCATGTTCTGTAGTCTTTGAAAGATATGAATGTCTATCTGAAATATATCTATGCACTTTTAGAAAATCAGACTAACATTACTACAAGCTAATATTATCCATTAACAACCTATATTTTTAATTATACATTGCATTTTTAAATAAACTACACAATCACAATACCTCAATCAAGATCAGAAACATATATACATATAACAAAATTGACCTTAAAATCCATAACAAAGCAAATTATTCATATCTATATCATATCCCCCTTTAAATGTAAAAGAACATTTATAAACAATATTTGGGAATATGGACGTAGTTATTTCTCTCCAAACTTCTTCCTGCTGTATAGGGGCGCAGTTAATCAGGTCTTTCATGGTATAACCTGTCTGCCAGGTTCATCTCAGTCGGCAGTTGAGTGAAGAAATTTTTTGAGGATGTTCATAGAAACCTTTCAGGAGGGCGTGGTCTATCATACCATATTGGGATAGAAGCAGTCCACAGGGTCTCATCCTCTGTGAAAACAAAAGAAGAACCTCCTTTCCAAAGTATCATATCCTTAGATCCAAATTTAGAAGTCAAGGTATTTTCAACATATCTATCTTGGATTAGTTTAGCAGCATTTATAAACAAATATCTTTTAGCAGCTGTTGCTCCTTCCTCAGCATTCAAACAATTCAAAGAGAGCATAATAGCATACAGTATCAAGATTCTCTGTGTATTTTCCATCTTTATGCAGCTTTATTTTTAACCTCTATTTTTTTTATTTTTACTTTTACTTTTTGACATAGGTTCTCTGTATATCTTTGTCCTGGAATAACTCTGTAGACCAGGCTGTCCTTGAACTCACAGAGATCTGTCTGTCTCTGCTCCCCAGTGCTGGGATTAAAGGCATGTGCTACCACACCTTGAACTCAGAGATCCTTCTGTCTCTGCCTCCCAGGCATTGGGATTAAAGGTGTGTACTACCACACCTTGAGGTCACAGAGGTCAATCTACCTCTGCTTCCCAAGTGTTGGGATTAAAGGTGTGTACCACCACATCCAACTACTTTCTTTCTTCCTCTTTTACCCTAAGAACTTTAACCTTTAGCCTGCATATATTTTTAACACATAGTAAACCATTTAGAGGTTTTCTTTGTCTTTGAACCTCTCTTTACTGTATCTCTCTCTCTTTTTTATGACCACATGAGTTTAAAACCGTGGCTTTGACGGTTAGACCCAGTCCATTTTTTAGCTTTCCAGACTCATATTAGAGGTACCATTGGAGCCTTTTACTGCCACAACTCTATGGCGTTTCAAGGTCCCTGCCAGCAAACAAGCTGGAGCATTCTGCTCACAGACCACACTCAGTCGGACTGCCTGCCTGAAAGAGTCAGAGTTTGCCCTGGCAGGACGGCCCAGAAAGACGGCATTTTAAAACAGCGCAGCGTTTTTCCTGCTACGACTGAAAACCGAAAAGCATGTGTTCAGCTTTTCATCAATACCATTTAAGTGTTTCGCAGCAGGACCTCTTAATGAGCTACAAAGTTTTGCAGCTAAAGCTGAGTCAGGAAGCCTCTCTTAAATGAGAGCATTGCTTGCCTCTAGCAAGCAGAACAGACCCGAGAAATTGCTGCCACCAAGAAAACATGCTTTACTCTATTCTTTCCCAAACTTTCTTAAGCTTTCTGTGGATTCAGTTATCCACGTTGGCGCCATCTGTAGTGAGGGGCTGCAGGGCAGGCCTGCTTTTCTCCTCACCCGGCTCCCGCACGGCTAGCTTAGTCCCAGAAATAATAACACACAAGTTATATTCATTTAAGCACTGCCTGGCCCATTATCTCTTAGAGAGTTAGTTACTGACTAACTCTCATATCTTGATATTAACCCATTTCTAATAATCTGTAGCACCACGAGGTGGTGGCTTACCGGAAAAGATTTAGCATGTCTGACCTGGTGGCTGGCTCCATGGCGTCTGGCTCATAGCCCTCTTCCCAGCATTTTGTTCTGTTTACTCCGCCTACCTAATTTTCTGTCCTATCAAGGGGCCAAGGCAGTCTCTTTATTGACCAATGAAAATAACACAATAGACAGATAACCCTCCTCCATCAATGATGGTCATCAAATTGCCTGGGGATTGGGAAAGAAGGGGCATTTCTTCAGTGGCTCATCTGGGCTTCTGTCACTTAACTAGGTCAAGTGTCCTCTTATTGGTGTCTTTTAATACAAATTCTAATTGGTCTTAAAAATAAAAACCCAGAGTCAGATATTGGGTATAAATGCTGAAAGATGGGAAGTAAAGAAACCAGTCACTAGTGAGACATTTTACCTCTACTGAATCCTCAGACTGAAGAGGGCAAGATCCTGTCTCTACGAATCTTCTACTGAACACTCTCTCTCCAAAAACCTCAGTTTGCATGCTTAGACTGAATCCTCAGAATACATCTGAGATCCTGTCTCCTCCAGTCTTACATTCCTCTCTCTACCCAGTCATATCATTCTTGTCTCTATCTTCCTGTGTGGGGATTAAAGGCATGCGATTCCAAGTGCTGGGATCGCCTTCGTGTGAGCTCTGTTTCTCTTTTAGACAGATTCAATCTCATGTATCTCAGGGTGATCTTGAGCTCACAGAGGTCCTCCATCTGCCTCTGTCTCCTGTGTGCTGGGATTAAAGGCCAGCACTGCCTGGCCTCTATGACTAACTAGTGGTTTAGTCCTGTACTCTGATCTTCAGGCAAGCTTTATTTGTTAGACGGTAAACAAAATATCACTACATTGTCTGGCTTATAACTTTTGCTCGCTGGCTTCTTGCTCTTCATACTCATGCATTTTACCCTTGCCCATTTGAATGTACGTGTTTCAGACTCTGTTCTTTCCGCTGACATTTAATTTCTCTTGTCGTCAGAGAATACCCCAATGACATATTTGAAGTGGTTTTCGGTAAGAACACACAGAACTATTAAAAATAAAATTGGGAGAAGAGATCAACCACAGGAAGAAATAAATACGATGCCACCAAGGGTAGCAGGCACATAGTTGTTCTGGGTTCCTGACAGTAAGATTGCCCTACTATAGAAATACTTTAAATTATGGTCCTAATTTTAATGATAGATGAGAATAATAAATGTGTTAATTAAATCACACTATGAGCCAATAAAATTTAAAATGCTTGTCTCCCATAATTTGTAGAAACTGGGGCTCATCTGTCGTGAATTCCTGCATTCACTATTCATGACTTCAAGCCCTCAGGAGACCCTGAGACTAAGGGACTGAGTCTTCTGTATGAAGAATCTAAGACAGTCTTTGTGGAGTTTAAGACATGCTATGCTCATTTATGCTGTGGAAAATGTATTTAATGATGCAAAGATGTGCTTCATTCTTTCATATTTCATTTATTCAACTCTGTAAAGTTATGTTACTTTACCTGCCTAAGACATAGGATTGGTCTAATTAAGAGCTGAATAGCCAGTAACCAGGCAGGAGCGAGAAACAGGCATGGATAATAGGCAGAGAGAATAAATAGGAGGAGAAATCTAGGCTAGAAAAGAATGAGAAGTGTGAGGAACGAGAGGAGGACACCAGGGGTCAGCCACTCAACCACACAGTCAGCCACAAAGTAAGAAGGAAAGAAAGATATATAGAATAAAGGAAGGTAAAAATCCCAGAAGCAAAAGGTAAAGAGAAATGAGATTATTTAAATTAGAAAGCTGGCTAGAAACAAGTCAAGCTAAGACTAGGCATTTATAAGCAAGAATAAGTCTCCCTGTATTTATTTTGGAGCTGAGTGACAGGTTCCCAAAGAGTGAAAAAAGAAAGAAAAAACAAACAAACAAAAAAACCCACCTACACCTTTGGTTGGTTTGTTTTCCCGGATCATTTTTCATTCCCCTTGCAGTTACGGATTAGATTAAGAAGAGCCTTAAGAAACTGGCAAATCATATGTCTGGGTGTGCTTGTGAGCGCATTTCCAGGGAGGATTCCCTAAGGCGGAATGCCCACATTGGGTTCTAGCACAAGTGTTCCACAAGCTAGATGCTAGACGGAGTAAGAGGGCTGAGGAGGAAGCCCATGACCACAAGCCTAGCTTCGTCCCTCCTCCCCTCTTCTTTTACTTCCTATTTCTGTTCTACTATTTCTCCCTCTATCAACCCCTCCCCCATCCTCCTCTCTTGCCCTTCCTCTCTCCTCTTTTCTCTCCTGTCACCTTGAGGTGAGCCACTTTGCTCTGCTGTGACCTCTCTGCCATGTTGTGTTAAATCCTTGAAAACTGAACCAAAATAAAACTTTCCTACCATGGTCTGTTTTGCTTCGGAATTCATCACGCTAGCTCCTATACTCTCCATCTCTGAACCTGTCGTTGTTTATAGCCAATCAGCTCCATTATTTCCACTTGGAAAATCTTGGGATGGTTCCTTGATTTTTATTCTCAGTATCTATGTGTCAGGTAGAGATTGAGACAAACATCTTAAATTATTTTCATCGTTAGACTTAGGCAACTACTAGTTCGATTTCTGAGTTCTGTTTGTAGATTAGCTAATTTTGGACATTTCATGTAAACAGAATCATATAACATGTGCTTTGGCATCTTAGCACAATACTTTCAAGTGGTTCCCATGCTAAGGCACACATCTGTGATGAGTTTTTACAGCTGAATAATATTCCTTTATGCAGATGTACCATACTTTATTTCTTCACCACAGATGAACACTGAGATTGTCTTATCTTTGAGCTAGTATGAACCAAGTGTCAATTTTCTTTTTCAGTTCTTCCAGTAATATTCCTATGATCAGATTCGCTGTTCATGTGGGTGATTTGGGGTTGGACCTGAGGAACTGCAGTAAGACCTGTATTTTCAGATCTCTGGTTATCCCACATCACTATCTGGCTTTCCTCCAAGGTGTGCAGTGCCTCTGTTGTGTGTTTCAATGTCTGTTTCCTGCTTCAGGTGGAAGTGGCTTGTTCTTTTGTCTCGGCTGTTTGTAGGAGCTCCCTCTGTGTAACTTTCGAGATCTGATATAGGTGAGCCAGAGGGAAACCTTCTGTGTTAGTCCTTCGGGAAGCCTCAGCCACGCCCACACTGAGATCAGAGTCTAGTCTGCTTCCTCTAGTTGAAGAAATCTTGAAATTACTGCCCAAAGGTTAGACTGTGACAAGCATAGCAGTATCCTCCCCGGGCAGACTTCACTGACATAACCTGGGGCTATGTCAGTAAATTTTTCTCTGTGTCTTCAGCTGATGAAATTACCCTGGACACTTTGGACCAAGAGACTCATTAAGCCACGAGTCTTCTGCATCTTTCTTGGTCTATTTCTATCGAGGGAAAGTTGGGATTCCTGTGTATCGTTCCAACCTTGTCGTTCATCTAACAAATGTTTATTTTTTTTTTAAAAGTGCTTAAAGGATGCTTGATACTAGGTATTGGGAGAACCATGGGTTGTGGAGCTTTCTGAAGCATGGTAAATAAAACTCAGAGAGAGAAATCGGGGATCAACCTAAAGATCCAAAAAGCAAAGCAGCCAACCACTGGCTCTTACATCGACCTCAGTCCAAAATGGAGATCCTGCCTCTAGGAATCTCAGAATGAAACTGTGACTGAGAGCTGTCTCCTCCCCTTTTAAAATCCTGCCTCTAGTTCTTGGATTAAAGATGTGAACCACTACAGTTCTGTTTCTATGGCAAGCTAGTGTGGCTACTGGGATTAAAGGTGTGCGTTATTGCTGCCTGGTCTATAAGGCTGGCCAGTGAGGCTGTTTTATTTTTCTGATCCTCAGGCAAGTTTTATTTATTAAAATACAAGTGAAATGCCATTACAGCTTTCAACCTGTCCTGCTGATTGAGAAAGACGATGTTTCCTAGAAGAACCAGTGAACAGCAAAGATGGGTGTTGAACTAGATGGGACTTTGTGGACATTTGACTTTCAAGTAAGATTGGTTCTGCATTCATGTGTTGTTCTCTCTTTGCTATTTGTATGATTATATTGCTTTATAACATGTACTCGTATAATAAATCTAGAGTAAGTGCTTTGTTAAAAGTAAAATCATTGAGAACTTTCTATGGTTTTGTAAATTAAATGAAAATCCATGGTCTGCTATTGAAGGCTTCCTCACAAAGTATGCTCAAGCCACAGTTTGACTTTTATTGTCTACCATTTCTCTATAGAATGGAGTAAGACAATGTTTCTTCTCTGAGCAAAATCTTACTTGGGTTTCCGTTGCATATGAAGTAGATTTGCCCTTTGCCCTTCATGCCATCTGTTCACTTCCTGTTCCCTTCATCTGCAGCAAACCTTTTATTCTTCCTGACTCCAGCAATAGATCCAGCTCTTTCCCTCATATAGCCTTGGCAAATGCTGTTTTCTCTTCTACAGACCTGCTAGGTTCCTACTAATACTTCACGGGAGTTTTTTGGAGGTGTCTGCTGGTGACCAACTTAAAATAGCCCTTTCTGCTTGCTTTAATTTTTCTTCCTTCTAATCTTTTGTTTTTATTTAGGGCAATCATTTTACACAATCACCTCAATCTAATTGATGTGGGGTTCCCCTCTGCATGCTATGAATATGCTTTAATGCCATATTAAAGAAGCTGTTTTGGCCAATGGCTTAGTAGGGTAAAGCCAGGTGGGAAATCTGAACAGAGATATAGAGAGAAAGAAGGCAAAGTCAGGGAGACACCATGTAGCTAAGGAGGGAGAAAACGCCCATCAGACCCTTACCAGTAAGTCAACACCTTGTGCCGATACACAGATTAATTGAAATGGGTTAATTTACGATGTAAGAGCTAGCTAGAAATATGCATAAGCTATTGGCCAAACAGTATTGTAATTAATATAGTTTCAGTGTTATTATTAGGATCTGGGCAGCTGGGAAATGAATGAACAGTCTCTGACTACATTTAATTATCAATATGTTGATTTGAACATCTCTCACCCTGCTAGACTTGGCTTCCTGAGAAAGGGCCTTAGAGCTGCTTCCTCTGCTTCTCTAATGCTCATGTATAGAATAGCTTCTGATCCTCATACCTTACACGACTGAATGAGCGAGTGTGCTCTGCTGTCACCAGGAAGAACCAACAACTCAAACAGGTGTTTGCGTTACAGTGGGAATGATATTTTCATCTCTGACCGTCCGCTCTGTGTAACTTCAACATCCAGTCAAACTTCATCTCTCTCACTGAAGCCTTTTTTTTGCTTTTAAATGGGGGAGGAAGGGTGGCAGAATAGTGTTAAAAAAATAGAAAACCCAAAGGTAAAGCCAACATCAAATAAGCTGTAAGATGTGTAGTCAGCATGGGGCAGAAACGTGTATGCGTCTGAGGTGTGGTTGGAGGAACATTGAGACTGGGGGTGGGGCACTACCTGGTGTGGTTGCTTTCAGCCTGACACATAGGGGGCTGAGTAAAGTGTGGAGAGCGAGATGACAGCAGCCAGCAACTGGAAATGAAAAGTATTAAGGTAGATGAGAGAAAAAACAGTAGGCAAAGCCAGACTAAATGGGAGTTGGGAAACGGGAAGGGGACAGCAGAAGTTTCTACAGGGAACAGCCCGGCAGAGCCTCCTCACAGGGCTCCTTGGCATCGGTTCCTCTTCCTATACAGCCTGAAGTGGCTGCGCTCCTTTGTTCCCGTGTGTCTCAGGCAGCCTTCCTCCACAACACAGGCTCCGGTGGAGACTGTGCCTGTATCTTGCCCAGTGCTTGCAATTGCCTCCTGATCAATCTGCTTTTGAAGTCATTGATAATTGTGCTCAATGATATGTCTTATTTTTGAGAAAGCATTAATTAGTACACAGCAACCCCATTAATTTTTACTTAATAGCTAGAGGGGGTAATAGCTGTAATGGCTGAGAGAGTTTTTTTTAAAAAAATCTCATGTCACCTCTTCTCTTAAACAGGTTTGCTGTCTGCTTTATTGGTCTCTATTTCACAACACGAATGTAGGAGCCGGCCACTATCCCTGTGCAGAACCTCCAATGATCTGTTGTGTGGTTTCAGCTCCTTGCAGGGGCACATTAGAACTTCCTTGCCCTTCTGTATCTTGCGGGGCATGACTTCCACTCATTTCTAAGCTCATCCTGCTTTTTCTCTGGAGAGCAGCCGAACATTTGTTTTAAAAATGTGTTTCCAGATTCAGGGATCTCAGTATACTACTATGTCTGTCTTTGCTTGGGATATAGCTTGGGGGCAGAGCGCTTGTCTAGCATGCTCAAGACCTTTGGTTCTCTCTCCAGAACTGGAAAGACAAAGGAAGTAGACAGAAGCGATTTGCGCGTAATTAATTGTTTAAAAATGTCTTCTGCTTCGTTCAAGCTGAGTGTGGGCATTTCCTTCTCCATGCCTCTGCCTTCCTACTTCGGGGGAAATCCTGTGATTCTGGGCCTTAATTATCTTCCTGGACCATGAAAGTGGAAGCTTCTGGAAGCCAGGAATTTTTCATTTTACCTTTTTCGTTTCTTAGGGTCTAACACAGTCTTTTGTAAAAGATCCAATGACTGAAATAATTGCAGTGGTATCATTATAAAGTCAGAGTTGTTTCTTTATATAAACATTTACTTGGACATATCTATTTTCTATTACATGTTATTTCAAATTATTTGTATTTCCCAGAGCTCATTTATTGAAATATTCCTATAGTTTTATATTACTTTAAGATTTGAATGAATGAATGAAATTTATGCCCTGGCAATGCTGAAACATGCTTGGGCAGTCTGTATATAGCTACACTTTATGATTAATATAAAGAATATTCTGCAATATCTTTAAAGAATGTAAAACTATATTACCAGGCAATAAAAAAATCATTGTACTAGATAGTTTTATGTCAACTTAATATAAGTTAAAGACATCTGAGAGGAGGAGACCTCAATTAAGAATATGCCCCCATAAGATCAGATTGCAGGCAAGCCTATAGGGCATTGTCTTCATTAGTGTTCAATGGGAGAGGGCACAGCCCTTTGTGGGTGGTGCCATTTCTGGACTAGTGGTTCAGGGATTTATAAGAAAGCAGACTGAGCAAGCCATGAGAAGTAAGCCAGTAAACCACCATAGCTTCTACATCAGTTCCTGCCTCCAGGTTTCTGCCCTGCTTGAGTTCCTGTCCTGAGTGCCTTCGAGGATAGAATGGAAATAGAAGCCATATAAACCCTTTCCTCCTCAGGTTGCTTCAGTCATGGGGTTGTGTTTCAGCAATAAAAACTCAAAGTACGACAGGTTTGTTTTTTTTTTTTAATTTTGCTTTTTTATTAAACTCTGATTTTTTTATATAATGCATTCTGATCATGGTTTTCTTTCCATCCCTCCATTCTTCCAGTTCCTCTCCCATCTCCCCTCCCATCCAGATCTGCATACTTTCTGTCTGTCTTTAGAAAACAAACAGGTATCTAAGGAGTGATTATAAAAGACAATCAGATTTTAAAACAATGGTTTGGAATGGGACAAAGCAAACAGAAGAAAAAGAACCAAAGGAAAAAAATACAAGAAATTCATACAGCCAAAGAGACACGCACATTCACACACACAAGATTCCCATTAAAACAAAATCCAGAAGCCATAATATCCAAGCAAAGGAACCTGCAAGGCTAAAAAACCAAAGTCTTAGCTCAACATTATGAAACATTTTTATGAGGCAAAGATGCCATTGAGATCATTTTCCATCTATTCTCGAGCACAGGGCCTACGGCTAAGAGTGGTTTCTTTCCCCAATGAGATTCCCTTGGAGTAAACAACTTGTTTTCTTCATTTTCAAGTATTTATCAATTAGAAGTAACTTATGAGTTAGGGATTAGGCTGTGCATCTGCTTCTCCTTCCAGCTGTAGGACCCCGTCTGGTGCAGACCTCTGCCGGCCCTGTGCATGATGCCACAGTCATATGTGAGATCATATGTGGCTAAGTCACTCTATGGTCGCAAGGCCTTGTCTTCTTGGTGTCCTCCATCCCCACTGGCTCTTACACTTTTTCTGCCTCCTCTTCTGAATTTTAGTGGAGATTCCATGGAATCTGTAGATTGCTTTTGGTAGGGTGGCCATTGCTACCATGTTAATCCTACCTCTCCACGAGCATGAGAGATTTTTCCATCTTTTGATACCATCTTTAATTTCTTTCTTCAGTATTTTTAAGTTTTTATCCTACAAGTCTTTCACGTGCTTTGTGAGAGTTATGCCAAGATATTATGACATTTTAGAGGCTATTGTGCATAGTATTGTTTCTCTGACTTCCTAAGTCCATTTGCCATTTATATGTAAGAAGGCTATTGATTTTTGTATGTTAATTTTTTTATTTAAATACTTTGCTAAAAGTGCTTATCAGCTGTAGGAGTTTCCTGGCACAATTTTTAGGGTCACTTATATGAATAATCGTATCATCTTCAAATAGAGATACTTTGACATTTTCCAATTTATACTCCCTTGATCTCATTGAGTTGCTTTATTGATCTAAGTCAAGTACTATATTGAATGGGTATGGAGAGAGTGGACACCACTGTCTTCTTCCAGATTCTAAGATTGCTTTGAGTTTCTCTCTACATAAGTTAATGTTGGCTATGGGATTGCTGCAAATAGTGTTTATTTTGTTGCAGTATGTCCCTTGAATTCCTCTCCAGGACTTATCATAAAGAGGTGTTGGATTTTGCCAAAGGCCTTTTCTGCATCTAATGAGATGATCATGTGTTTACTTTGTCTTTTAGTCTGCTTATGTGACATATTACATCTATCAGTTTGTGTATGTTGAACCATCCTGACACCTTTGTGATGAAGCCTACTTGATCATGGTGAATGGTTTTTTCGATGTGTTCTTGTATACAGTTTGCAAGTATTTTATTGAGAATTCTTACATTCATGTTTTAAAGGGAAATTGGTCTGTAATTCTCTTTCTTTGTTGGTTCTTTTTGTGGTTTAGGTATTAGAGTAAATTGGGTCTTAGAGTAACTGTGGACTCATAAAAAGAACTGGGCAATGCTTCTTCTGTTTCTATTTTGTGGAATAATTTGAAGTATTGACATTTATTTTTCTCTGAAAGTCTAGTAAAAGACGTGCTAAAGTCATCTGGCCCTGTACTCTTTTGGGGTGGGAGAATTTTACTAGGGATTATAGATCTGCTTAAATGGTTTATCTGATCTTAATTTAACTTTGGTAGTTAGTATGTCTTGCAAAAATTATCCATTTATTTTAGATGTTTCAGTTTGGTGGAGTACAAATTTTTAAAATATGTCCTTATGATTCTTTGGATTTCATCAGTATCTGTTATTACATTCCCATTTTCACCTCTAATTTTGTTAATTTGGATATTATCTTTCCATCTCTTAGTTAATTTGGGTGTTTGTAAATCTTACTGGTTTTTCTCAAAGAATGAACTCTATCTCTTGTGTTTTGTCGATTGTTTGTAGTTTTGTTTGTTTCCATTGTTTTGAATTTCAGCCACAAGTTTGGTTATTTTTTTGCTATATATTACTTTTTGATGTTATTTCTTCTTTTTGCTATAGAGATTTCAGGGGTGCTATTAAGTTACTAGTATAAAATCTTTCTAATCTTAAAAAAAATCTTGTCAGCAATTAGTGTTTTAAACATGAATCTTAGAACTGCCTTCACTGTGTCTCTTAGGTTTGGGCATATTATATGTTCATTTTCAGTCAATTCTAGTTTTTAATTTCTTTGTTAATTGCTGACTTAGCTCATTTTATTCAGTAGTGATTTTTTTCAGTTTCTCGGAGTTTGTAGATTTCTGCTCTTTCTGTTGTTGATATCCAACTTTAATCTGTGGTGGTCATGTAGGTCATTATAGGTCATTAAGTCATTTTAATTTTTTATGCGTCTATTGAGACTTGCTATATGTCCAAGTATGTGGTCAGTTTTTGAGAAAGTTCTATGAGGTGCTGAGAAGAAGGCATATTATTTTGTGTTTGGGTGAAAAGTCCTGTAAACGTCTGTTACATCCATTTGGTTTAATAAGTTGGTTAGCTCCAGCATTTCTCTGCCTAGTTTTTGTCTGGATGACCTATCTATTAGCAAAAGTGGATATTGAAGACTGCTGCTTTCAATGTGTGAGGGTCAGTATGCGACTGAAGTTATAGTAGTGTTTCTTTTATGAACTTGGGTACTCTTTTGTTTAGTATATAGATGTTAGAATTGCAATATACTCTTGATATATTTTTACTTCGATGAATATGGAATGTCTTTCTCTATCACCTATGATTAATTTTGGTTTAAAGTCTAATTTATCAGATATTAAAATGGCTATCCTAGCTTGCTTCTTATATTTATTTTTTTGGAGTATCTAATCCCATCCCATTACCTTGAGATGCTGTTTATCTACAATATTAAGGTGTAGATATTAATGGATCCAATTGAAGGATCCATTTTTTCGAATTCATTCTGTCAGTCTTCTTGATTGATTGTTTTCCTTTGATGAGTATGAAGTGTCTTTCTATATCTATTCTGATTAGTTTTGCCTTGAAGTCTATTTTGTTAGGCCTATTTGCTTGGAATTTCTTTTTCAAACCCTTTACCTTGAGTTAATGTCAATCCTTGATGTTAGCATGTGTTTCTTGTATGCTGCAGAAGGATGGATCCTGCTTTCACATCTATTCTGTTAATCTGTGTCTTTTCATTGGGGAATTGAGACCATTGATATTAAGAGATATCAATGACTAATGATTACTGATTCCTATTATTTTGCCATTGTTATTATTGTTGCTGGTGGTTGTAGTGTGTGTTTGTGTGTGTGTGCATGTGTGTATG
Source organism: Myodes glareolus (assembly GCF_982192425.1). Lineage (NCBI taxonomy): Eukaryota > Metazoa > Chordata > Mammalia > Rodentia > Cricetidae > Myodes > Myodes glareolus. The sequence continues at coordinate 94,241,946 of NC_142027.1, read as the reverse complement.
CGTGCTTTCCCTCTTTTGATTTTGCTGTTCTGTCTGGGATTCTTCATTCCCTGTGTTTTCTTGGGTATCATTAACCTCTTTAGGGTAAATTTTTCCTTCTAGCACCTTTTATAGGACTGGATTTATAGACAGGTACTACTCAATCTTAGTTTTATCATGTAATGTCTTACTTTCTCTATGGTGATTGAAAATTTTGCTTGGTATAGTAGTCTGGGCTGGCATATGTGGTCTTTTAGAGTCTGAAGCACATCTGTCTGGGACCTTCTGGCTTTTAAGCCTCCATTAAAAAGAAAGGTGTAATTCTAATAGGTCTTCCTTTATATGTTACTTGATTTTTTTTCCCTTGTAGTTTTTCATTTTCTTTGTTTTACACATTTTCATGTTGGTATTATGTGCTGAGAGGAATTTCTTTTCGGCTCCAGTCTGTTTTATGACCTGTATGGTTCTTGTATCTTTTTTGTTTTGTTTTGTTCTGTGTGTGTGTTATCTTCCTTCCTTCCTTCCTTCCTCCCTCTCTCCCTCCTCCCTTTCTTTCTTGTTCTATCTATCTATCTATCTATCTATCTATCTATCTATCTATCTATCTATCTATCTATCATTGTTGTTTTTGTTTGTTTGTTTGCTTTATTTTTTGAGATAGGGTTTCCTCTGTGTAGTTTTGGAGCCTGTCCTGGAACTAGCTCTGTAGACCAGGCTGGTCTCAAACTACCTATCCACCTGCCTTTACCTCCCAAGTGCTGGGATTAAAGGTTTGGCCTACCACTGCCTGGCTTACTTCTTGTATTTTGATAAGGTTCTCCTTTTGTAGGTAGGTGCTGTGAGAACTCCTTCAGTCAACAGCCTTTAAGATACCAACCCACTTTGGCGTGGTCTCAAGTACTCTAAATGCAGATGAAAAGCATGTGCAGGTTTCTTGGCTACAGGATTCGGTTCCAAGTTCCCGGTGCACACTTTTCATCTGCATTTATAGTGCATTGGACCACACACAAAGTGGGTGGGTATCTTAAAGTCTATTGGCTGAAGGAGTTCCCAAAACATTAGGTTAGGGAAATTTTCTTTGATAATCTTGTTGAAAATATTTTCTATGCTTTTCTCCTGGGTTTCTTCTCCTTCCTCCACTTGTATTACTCATAGATTTGCTCTTTTCATAGTGCCCCAGATTTTGGATGTTTTGTGTCTGGATATATTTAGAGATGATTTTTTTCTTTAACCAAGTTATCCATTTCTTCTCTCTTGTCTTTAATGTCTGAGATTCTCTCTTAAACCTCCTTTATTCTGTTGGTGAAGATTGTTTCTGAGGTTTCTGGTCACATTCTTAAAATTTTTATTTCCAGATTTCTCTCAGTTTGGGTTTCTTTGTTGATTCTATTTCCACTTGCATGTCTTTGTGACTGCACTGATATGTGGGGTCTAAGACAGAAATCTTTTAAAAATGTAGAGATGTGTAGTTATTGGAGGTCAGGGAGGACAGCAAAGGATGGAGACTTATTTAAATATTATACTGTGTATATGTATCTCAAAATATCACAGGATACAAAAATTTGTACATGTTTTGTTTTCTGTGTTCATTTAAAGACACACTTAAGGGGAAGGCTTTGCCTTTTCAGCTGCTTCTGGGCTAGGCTTGTGACCCCCAGGTACTCCTTGTAGAAAAGTTTGAATGCAAGCTTCTTCCTGCTTTCAGGGTAGGGTTTCTTTTCGGTAGTCCTCCTGAGCACACCTATCCAAATACCTATCCAAATGGTGGTGACACATAGAGGCGTTTTTCTGGGGGAAGGATGCAGAAATCTTTTCTTGCTAGCTATAGGATTGATGCGGATGGAGTATATTGTATTGGGGGACAAATTCAGATGTGTGAGTTATTTCCTCTCTTCCTCTCACTCACTGTTCCCCAGACTGCTGAACGTGCACTTTCTCTCTGGCCTGTAGGAAGTGCATCCTGTGCAAACATGGCTCACTCTTGCAACATCTCCCACAGGACCACTGGGCTTCTTTCCAGAAAGTCCCCATCTGATGTGTGGTGCCCAGGCTCCCTAGGGTGGGATACTTTTCATGTAAATGATTTCAGCCAAACTTATAGAAGTTCTCTTACAGATGGGACAGTTTCATTTCAGGAGTTGGGAGTGGGAAGGAGAGAAAACAAAAAGTTTCTGGAATCCTTGTACTCCACCTAGAAACCCAGTGAGACATTTTGATATCTGTGTATCCAATGCACACTGTGCCATGTGCTCCTATATTTGTTCATACCTGTTTAATGAACTTATGTAGAATAAGGCACTTACTTCTGGTAGCTCCTTTTGTTTATGGTGAGTTCAAGGCACAGCTCTGATGAGTTGTGTGTCTGTGGGGATAAGTATGCTGCGTTTACCTTTGCATTCATTGACTGCAGAAGGCTTTCATTGTAAGTTTTAGAAAATAATATGTTATATGTAAAATTTCTATGTCTATTATTTTTTCCCTTATCTGTTTGAATTGTATTTAGCAATGAGACTGGTGATTTCATAACTTCTGGAAGTTACTAGAACATGTGTAATAGGACCGGTATGGGGTATGAATATTTCCTATTCCTGGTTCCTCTGACTGGCCATTGTCTACAGACTTCCCCTTACTTTATCTTGCTGGCTGGAAGACACATGGCTTTCAGAGCTCTTGTATTCATGGCTCCCTGTGTCACTTCTTTGGAAGATGTCTTCTTATTACAAGTTCTGCTCAGGGATAATAGGGTTTGACTCTATCCTCCCATGAGACATTGTTCTAGCAAAATAAATATCCTTTAACTTCGAAGTCATTAGAGCATGGATCCCACTGTGGGGTGGGAAGAAGAGAATACCTCTTAGAGAATTACTTCCTGTTGCTTCTCAGAACATTCTCTGGGGAAAATGTCTTCTAGATGATCAGGGATGGCTCAGTGGGGCTAGTTGGATACAACGCTAATGCTAAGAAGATTAAAAGGAAGTCTTTGGCTGGAACTCAGTTTCTCAAATCCCTCTTTTGATTATTAAAAATACTTTTGTTTTTTCTTTCACAGCTCTCCGTTTCATTTGGTCCAGGTACCCATACCATCTTCATTTTGTGTTTGTGATAAGGAAGATAGATGGTATGATGGAAATATTGATGATTTCAAGCATTGGAGCTGCACAGATTTGCAGAGGATGACTGGCTTCAGCACAGCTCTGGCTCCACCCCACCCCCACCCCCACATCCTGTCCTGCAGGGCTGCATATCCCCTCACCCAGTTCTTCAGCCTTTGCTCATTTGCATTCCTACACAGTTTGTTGCTATGGTCTTATATGTTTAGACCACTGTCTCAGGGTTATCAGTTAGTCTTTGGGTCAAGCATTCTGGGATTTTCCTGGGAATACAGCAAAACAAGGCAGTCTGGGCTGTCTTTCAATAGGGAAGCTGCAGCAGATGGGTTCCTGAATAGCAGCTGCAGGAATTTGGCAGAGCTGCCGCATGTGCCGCTGAGAACAACATGGAGGTGAACCATGTCATAGGGGGACTCGGCAGGAAAGTTGGGTGGGAAGGGCAGTGGACTTCTGTATTTATGATTCCCTATAATAAAGCTCACAGATGAAGAAAATGATGATGGCCACCAAGGTGTCATATTATTTGTCTTTTCAATAGAAATCTTAACAAACTTAATCTTTCGAATAATATGCCTTCAAAAGAAAATAAACAAAGCTATTTTCATAGTGTAATTAGCAAATTCAGATATTTTTCTTTCTATACTATTCTTGAACCTAGGACATTTTTGTACAGTCTTACAGAGGGACGCTGGAAGTCTAGCCGAGTTGCTGTTGTGTTCTGGTGTTGGGGGCACTATATATCTTAAGCCTTCGCTTTTTCTTTTTTCTTTTCTTTTTTTGTGAGGCCAGAGTAGCCCACATCTTCCGCTATTTTGTGTGAGCAGGGAGCAGACTGGGGTGAGTTGGTTCACAGTAAGATCAGTTTCCATGAGGATGCTGAGCATCTCAGTGCCTCCTAGAATCTGTCTGGTAAACCTAAGACCTTTTCAGTGTTCACAGATCATCACTGTGACGGAGGTAAGGTAGAAGTACCTCCTAGAAGGCTCCTAGTGTCTGACAACTGTTCCCCATGGAGGTATTTTTTTCAGCCATCTGATGGAAGGGTCTGGGAACAGTTAAATGGGATTTGCCCCTTGATTATGAATTTTATCTGAGAAAATGACAGGTCTGGCATAAGAAAATAGCATCATTGTTCAAGGATTTGATAGATCTTTCTTTTCTCTGTTCCTGTTCTTCTTCTTCTTCTTCCCCTTCCCCTTCTTTCTTCTCCTTCTTTTTCTTCCTCTCCCTCCTCTTCCTCTTATTCTTATTCCTCTTCCTCTTCTTCTTCTCCTTTTCTTCTTTTTCTTCTCCTTCATTTAAGTTAAAGTTAGGAGTTTAGGGTTTAGGAACCTATCCTGCTGCCCATGGGGTTGACTCCATCAACGAAACACAGAAGTCTCTGTTTTGATGGAAAGAGGGTTACATATAATTGAGGATTAACCAATGTCCAGAGCTCTTGGTATAAAATATGGGGAAGCTAAGCATAAATCTTTGCAGTGCTGGGAAAGTTAAGTCTGTAAACTGCACTTCTGAAATTTACCCTTCTGATGGGCACCATAGGAAAAGGCAGCAATAGGCACTCTGAGGAAACCAGATACAAGTATGGCCTTCAGGGACAAGTTCGTCTTTTGAGAGATGCTTGCCTGGAGTAGAGAGGATGGTCCAGAGTCCCAGCAGGCATTTGAGTTGAGCGTTCATCACATGCTTTGTGTCTTCCTGAATACTTGTGCAGTCCTGGGCTTCTATTATTAACAAATGGATTTAATTTCCACCTTGCCAGACATTCTCTTAGTTAAAGATAATCTGCACTTCTTCATTATATGCTATATGGAAAAAGAACAATTCTCCTTCTGGGAGTTTGAAAATGAGGATTGCAAGGGTTCAGCAGGGTAAGGGTCAAGGCCCATATCCATGGGGAGAGGGCTGATTTGCTCCAAGAAGGTTGGCGGTTTTGGGGTGGGTGATTCCTAACTATAATGACCTCATTTCCCCTGGGCCTTATGTCTTATGGTAATAAACTAGGCAGGTACAACTTCAGTTAGGAAATTTGCATGGTAGCTGTGGTCTGTGCTTTCCCACAGGCATGCTGATAGGCAAGATGGCTGGCAATTGTGGAGAACAGTCTCAAATGGCAAACATGTAGTTTTGTGGCTGCTCCAGATAATTGCTGCTGGAGGGCGGATGCATTTGCTGCAAGTTTGTTTCACTGACAGATGCTACTGTGGGGCCTGGGTAATTTGGGTCTGAAGACTGACCCTACTCTCAAGTCGGACTGCACATGGTTTCAGACTTAAGAATTCCTTGACCAGGTCAGAGGAAACCTATCAGAATCCATTCCCTCATCAGTTTTGCTCAAAGAACTCAGCGAGTCAGAGCTGTGTTAGCGAGAGAGGAGCGCTTCAAGTTGCACCTCGTCTTTTGTCCCAGGGTATCTTTCTTTCCACTCTGTCTGTCTCCCAAGACTGCAGAGAAAACTGCTGCATCTGTGCAGATGCTTGGGCACAGTCACTCTCCATGTGACACTTCGGTACGGGAGCCCAGGAAGGGTTTACAGTTGAGATATGAGGAATCGTCCTGTCTCAATAGATCACTTAAGGATACTGCTGGGTTCCTGGATAAGGCAGCGATGATAGGGGCCTTAACTGCAAAGACAAACCAAGGCTTCAGGGGAAGCTATTTAGGCAGCAGGACTAGAATCTGAGAAGCAAATTCCTGATTCTGGCTGAGCCTGTGTCCCGTGTTCCGTTCTTCACTCTCAGAAAAGCCCGTAAGCCATCATAAGCTTAGTGATAGCTTCTCTGTTCCAACGCATGGCTCCTAAGCTCATATCCAGCACTTCGTGCCCTGCGCTCTCCCCATGGAGGCATTCACAGGGTCATTCCCTTACGTCATGACCTCTACTGTCACCTCAGCTGTGGTCTGAACCTAGCAAGGACAACAACATAATGGCTGGCATAAAATGCTTGCTGAATGACAGAAACCCTCAAGTACTTCACGGTTGTCAGCTCATTCCTGCCAGGAGCACACTATGTGGAGACACAACACGTACCCCCGTTCCACCGGGCTTGAAACCAAGTTAATTTAGCTGACGTGTCATGCTGATCATCTGCATGTTTCAACGAACTGAGATAGTCTGAGCATGTAGTGGCAATCCTTTAAGGTTGGTGACAAGCTTAAGTGCTTTTCTATTCTGTGGAAACAGGCAGAGGCATACTGGCTACCAGGAGACTGAGCTCACATCAGAATGGTGAGCAGTGGACGTGCAAGGATTTTGCACAGGTCAACATCCCTGTCCGCCGCAGACTGCCATTCAGGTCATGACGCTCATAGTCACCACTGTTAGGTTGCAGCTTTTTATATCACTCTCTCTCAACTCTTCGCTGCCAGGAATAGAAAAGGTTTGGTCTTGAGCTCAGCTCCAAGGGTTGATTGGGTAGCCGGAGAATCACGTAGAGGAAAAGGTAGGGGCTTGAGTTTTGACTGAGGGAGAAGATGTCTGTGCGGCTTATGGACCCAACCTGGGCCAAGTGGGACGGCTACTGCTGTCCCTAAGGGCAGGTTTCCAAATGTTTCATTTTATGAACTTCTAGGAAGCATCAAACTCCCATTTAAAGCAGTCTTTAAGTACTGCTTGTTACTGTCAGACAGGCATTACTATTTGTTTGCAGTTTGCTGGCTGGGTATCCCTGTATCATTATCCTCCAAGCTGATGCAAATCTGAAGCCTCATGGGTGAAAATGGAGAAAGGTATTACGGAAAAAATGCAAGAATACATCACTAAGGACTGTAGTTATGTCCCTGCATTAGTAGTGAATATACCCATATTAGGATATGCTCATATTAGGGGGAGCAGGCAATGTCTGCAGGTGGTGGCATGACCCTACTGTCTACTTAGCACAGAGTTCAGTGTTCTATAGAAAAGGGAACTGGGCAGAGACCACTATTTTTCATGCAGTATTAAGATTTTAAACGCTTTAGTGCATCATTGAATTTTGTACTGATTGATGTGTGCTTTCTCCATTTAAATATAAGGGACCTGTAACTCACCAGACTTTAGGAAAACCAGTTCTTGTCTTGGAAGTAGATGAGGTGGACAGTTGACCAGGAAAGCAGGGCAATGCAGGCCCTGCCAGTAGGGTTTTTGCACCACACAGAGTGAGCAGAGCTTATCTCTTTCCAGTGGAGCATCTTGAGAAATACTCCCTAGCTGCAAAAGCAACAGGTTAACCACCTTCTGTCCCAGTGCCATGACCCAGAACGCAGCGAGCAGGAATCTAAGGCACACTCCTCAGCTCTCGTGTGTCCAAAGTGATTATGGAAATAGTGGTGGTGGATCTCAATTACTTCCACATTGTCTGGCTCTGCTCCAGGATTGCCGCCCCCCCCACCTCCCCGCCTGCCATTCTTCTTCTGCCGTTCTATTCTTTTCATATTCAGTCCCTGTGGGGCTATCTCTCAATCAGACATCGTTTTGTAAGACTCACAGTTTTCAGAGAGGGGAGGGGCGGTTCAGGCATTATGTAGATAGATTTTTTTTTAACGCTCATTGTTCTGCTGAACCTGAACAAAGCTGCAACTTTTCCTGAGCTCACCAGCCTTCTAGATTCTTTCCTCTTAAATACTTTCATACTTCTGATTCTTTAAATCTAAAGGAAGTCAAGTCAGGTTACTTCTCATACTTTGCCCATCTCAGCTTAGGATCAAGCTGTGCCCTTGGTAAATGGGCAGGAAGGAGTTTGTTGGAGGTGAAACTCTGGCTCCCAAGGGTGAATGAATCCTCTAGCACGACAACTCCAGCTCATTTTAAGGTTTGGAGAGAGAATTCTATCAGTTTCTATGTTGCACGAGCCTGCAATATGTACTCTATAACTCATCAGGTGCAAAGCAGTATGAATATATCAGAGGAGGCCGAGGCCCCCTGTGGCTGCCTACTTAAGGCTCTTGACTTCTTTCCCCTTTGAAGCCAGAGATTGTCTTTTAGGGCTATATGCACTGTGGGCAAGAGGCCTTACCTCAGTGTCTCACCTGCATTATATTTTGATAGGTATTATGACAATACCAGCTTTATGCAACCATCCTGGGAATTTAAAGGGCAAATTTATGAAGAATATTAGGACAGTATCTGGCGTGTGGTCTGTGCAATAAGCATGTTCGCAGTCATATTAATCATTGTTACTCTGTTTTTTTTTCTCTTTGATGCTTATCATAAATGAACACACTGGCTATTTTCTTATCTTTTTTGTTGTCTTCCTTATCAGAAGGCCAACTCTACAAGATAGAGAGCTGGTACCCACTATGGAACAGATATCTGGCAGGTAGTCAGAATACAACAGATGGCAAAGTACTACATAAAAGTTAGTAAAGAAAAAAGGCTGAGCAATTCTGACCACGAAGGGTGCGTTCACCCACTGATACAAGGGGATTGATCGAATGAGAGCTCACCAAGGCCAGCTGGACTGGGACTGAACGAGCATTTGATCAAACCGAATTCTCTGAATATGGCTGACATGGGGGCTGACTGAGCCCCCGAGGTCCAAATGAAGACTGAGAAGCCATTGACAATGGCACTGGGTCTTGTTGCGTCTGCATGGACTGGCTTTTTGGGATCCTGGCCTGCTTGGATGCTCACCTTCCTGGACCCGGAGGGAGGGGGGAGGAACTTGGATTCCCCACAGGACAGGAAACCCTGACTGCTCTTGGGAATGGTGAAGGAGGAGGAGAGGGAGTGGGGGAGCGGGAGGGTATTGGGAGGAGGGGAGGAAGTGGAAAGAGTGTTTTCGGATACTTGAATAAAAAAAAAAAAGGCTGAGCAATTCTGAATAGGGTTCAGCTTGAGATGCTATTTTTTCAGCTCTCCTGAAATGCCAGGAATGCAGCCATCTGGGATTTGAAGTCTTTGGACAGGGCTGGTCTAGACTAAGCTTCTTAGTAGAAGAGAATCCTCCGACTTGCCTGGAACATCTGCCGAGGAGCAAGGAACCTGGATGAAAAGTACCCAAGTATTCACAGCACCGAGAGCAACAGGCCTGGACAGAAATAGGTTTTTGAAAAAAACATGCCTGCCGTAGATCTATTCAAATCAGCATCATGAGGGTAAAAGAAGTAGCTATAGTCCTGGCCTTGTAGTTTCTCAGCATTGACTCAGGAGAAATCTAATCTGACTGCTTTTTTTTTTCTTTTTCTTTTGTAAAAAGTTACCTATCTCTGAGAGTTCTAATGAAATCGTGAGTACCAAGTCACAAAGCTATTCATGTCTTCATGGCTTCAGTGTCATCCCGGACCTGAGGGCTACACAGGGCATCTACTTAAGAAGTAGAATCTAGTGAAAACGGCAGTCCAGTCCCATTCATTCTTCAAACAGGATTCATCCACGTGAATATGGAGCTCCTTAAAGCTAAATGTTAAATGAGTGGATGTGGTATGATTTTCTCTCACCAGAAAACAACAATGTGAGTCACCTGGCTCAGAGGACGAGACATACCTGAGAGATCCACAGCGTTCCTGGAGGGACCTGGGAGATAGTAACCCATCTTTGCCAAAGGAGGTGGAGATACAAAAAGATGGGCAACTTGCCAGGATCCATGGGACGCCCAATTAGGGACATGAGCCTGCAATTTGGAGAGAAAGGAGTGCGATTTGGTGAGCTTCAAAAGCAGACGCGCACAAAACCTTTCACAAGAGACCTATCCCCATGTGAATCTAGTGAATGATCGACTAGATTTTAAAAGCTGCGGATACAGTAGTGTGATTGTCTGGGTCCGGTTCCGCCTCTACTCACCCAGGCTAGCGCCCCCCCACTGGCACTCCCAGAAGCACTGTCTTTGCAGCTTTTCCTCCCATCCCCATCCTGGGGTTGTCACATTTCTCCTTGCCACCCACTCCGCTCTTGTTTCCCTTTCTTTCCTGTAAACTGAGCTTGGCCTGGACCCCTGCACATGTACTTGAAGTTTCCACGTGGAACGCCCCGCTCATGGGTTGGTTTTAAGTTCCGTTTATAAGCTGATAATGTTTAAACCTTGGTTTTCCTTCTTTTGACAGTACTTGGTGCCACTACCTCACACATTCACCTGTCTCTTTCCACGTTCCTGAAGTATTTCATGAAAGCATCAAAGTTTCAGGAATATAGCATAAGCGACTGCGTCTTTCTGCTCTAGCATTCTCGTCTCAGGAAATGAGACCACCACCCCCTCAGTGATGCCGAGTGGAAACAATGGTGCTTGTAAGATTCCTTCCGCTCTCCAAGTCTCACTCCCACACACATGGTCTGTAGTCTGTCAGTGAGTATCGTTTCCTCCCCTTCCGTATGCCCACGGCATCCTCTGCTCATCCTGTCCAGCCCATACTGGCAACAGGACCTGCAGTCATTTCCTTGTCTCTGGAGCCTTCACAGGAGAGTCCCTAGACAGCCTTTAGAAAGTGTGATCAACAGTCTGGGGAGAGCGTTCCGGTTAGTGAGATGTTTGCCATGAAGGCATGGACACCTGAGTTCAGATACCCAGCTGTCTCATAAAAGCTGAGTACTACAACGTATATCTATATCCCCCCAACACCAGGAGTGGAGGAGGCGTAGAGACAGGTCTTCCAGGGCTCACAGGCAAAACAGGGAGTTCCAGGCTCAGTGATAGATCCTATCTCAAAATGTAGGATGGAGAGCACCTGAAGAAGAGACCTAACATCAACCTTTGACCTCTATAGACACACATGGACATACATACACACATGTATATGCACCTATATGTACATGTATGTATTCTGCACAAACATTTACACATTTACAAATACACCACAGACACAAACCCACCACCACCACCACCACCAGTCAGATGGATGGTATTCCCAGGATAGGACCACAGACTTTCCTGTAATATTGTATAGTCTCTCTATTTCTTTCCCAGAGTACAGGATTCACCTTCTTGTGGTCTTTCTGGGCAGTGACGTAAAACATAATTCTTGATGACTCGTGGTGGATGACCATCCCTTTTCTCAGACAGCATCTGTGCTTTGAGTACAGAGGTATAAACTGCATACACAGCCTTAGTGCAACCCTAGTGACGCAGCTCTGCATTTATTAAAAGAACAAGTGGATTCTCACTGGAACCCCATGCTGCTTCATTCACTCACTGCATACTGGGAAGAGCAGTCACCAGGACAGGTGTCTCCTGGAAGAGAAGGCACAGACTGGCAGCCTCTAAAGGTCCAAGAACCAGGTTTACTTTTTTTTTTTTTGGCTGAATGATAAAGCAGTGTGTTCTAGAAGGCAGCTCCCAGGACAGGATGAATGGGCTTCTGTCTTTCCAGATGCCTCCCCAGAAGGGTGATAGGTTATCTGGGCTTTGGGGTTTTTACTGGACCTGGTGAAGGGGAAAAATTGTAAGTGTCTACTTCTCTATCTGGAACTCTGTGTTTTCTCTGCTCAGAGTAGCTAGAGCATTGATTCAGAGTTCCCTCCATTCCCGGGTGAAGCTTATGCTCATATATTTAAATACTTGAACCCAATTGGTGGACAAAGTATTTAAATATTTGGGGACCAAAGAGGTGTGGCTTTATTGGAAGAGGTGTGTCACTGGGGATAGGCTTTGAGCCTTGAAAACCCTTGCCCTTCTCAGTTAGATCTCTCTGCCTCATGAAGATGTAAGCGCTCAGCTACTTGTCTAGTGCCATGCTTGCCTGCTGCCATGCTTCCTGCCATGAAGATGGCAGTGCCACCCTCTGAAAATGTAATCCGCCAATAAACTCTTTATTCTACAAGTTTCTTTGGTCATGAGTTTACTTTTCATTTATTTATTTATTTATTAAAAATTTCCACCTCCTCCCCACCTCCCTTTTCCCTCCCGCTCTCCATGTCCCCCTCTCTCTCTAGTCCTAAGAGCAATCAGGGTTCCCTGCCCCGTGGGAAGTCCAAGGTCCTCCCCCCCTCCATCCAGGTCTATAAAGGTGAGCATCCAAACAAACCAGGCTCCTACAAAGTCAGTCCATGCAGTAGAATCAAAATGAGTTTACTTTTCTATTGCTGTGAAGAGACATGAATAAAAAGGATTTATTAGAAAAGCTGTGGTCCAAGTAGTCTACATGAACTGTCTCCTGGTGGAAAAACCAAGAATCCTGTAGTAAAGTTTACAGTACTAAATGCCTCATCAGTGCCAGTCTGGTGCTGGAGTCCCAGAGGATTTCTAGAGACCTGCTGGTCTTCCATCTTTGGAATCATAAAGAAGTAGGCTTATTGAGAGAAAGGCCAGGCAGACAGCAAGCAGAAGCTTTCTTCTTCTGTGTTCTATATTCTTTCACATTCCAGAAGGTGTGACCCAGATTGAGACTGGGTTTTCTACCTCAAATAACCCACCAAGAAAATTCTTATAGGCTGTACAGATGCGTGAGTTGTAGTTGATTGAGTTGTAGTCAATTTGGCAACCATGGTTGGTCCTCACAATGCTCTAGACCACTGGGTCATGAATTCTTTAAATCACATATCAGATATCTTGCATATCAGATATTTACATTACAATTCATAACAGTAGAAAAACTACAGTTATAAAGTAGTAATGGAAAATATTGTTATTAGGGGTCACCACAACATAGAGAACTGTATTAAAGGATTGCAGCATTAGGAAGGTTTCTCACTGGTCTGGAGCTCTGTTAGTCAGTGGTACACAGTATATATGCTCTGGTCCTGGGGATTCCCATCTGAGGCGGAATCTGGGCACTGCCCTTGTGCTGACTAGTTTTATGACCACTTGACACAATCTAGACTAATTTTTAAAGAGACAACAAACTTCAATTTGTAGGCAGACTTTCTTTTCCACCTTCCAATTCTCAAATAACCAACACAGAGACTTAATATTACTTATAAATGCTCAGGCTTGTTACTGGCTGACTCTTACATTTATATTAATCTATATTTCTATCTACGCTCTGCCACATGGCTTGGTAACTTTTCTCAGTATGACATGTCCATCTTGCATTGCTTTGTGTCTGTTCAACTCCTCAGACTCTGCCCTTCTTCCTCCTGGCATTCTCAGCTTGGTTCTCCCACCTAACCTTTTGTTCAGCTATTAACCAATTAACTTCTCTATTAAACCAACCCCAGTGACATATATCCACACAGTGTAAAGGAATAGTCCACATTTCCCCCTTTTGTCTAATTAAAAAGGGTTTTAACTTAAAAGTAGTAAAATTATATGCAACAAGTAATTCTTATCAAGAATTATAGTTTCAATATCCAAACCACTTGTATTTGGAAAAGTTAGAAAAAATATTCTATTACCTATTTTAAGTTTGTGAGTCTAAGTTTTTCTATTTAATCTACCTTTTATCTTAACTAAGGGAAACTTTAACTATGACTATCTAGTCTTCAACTCTATCAAAGACATGAGAAGGGTTAAATGTTACCTAACAGTGGGAATATCTGGTTGCCTGAACAGTCACCAAAAGTTCTTCTGTAATATGGGGCATCCATTTTTGGTCCACAGGCCTAGTATAACTGCAGACTTTTCTGAGAAGCAGGAAATTTTAAAGAACTGTCCTACCTTGTCTTGACAGATTTGGCGCATTCTTTTGGGTCCTGTTGGTCCAGTTTGGACAGTATATTGTCAGCAATTTTTTTTTTGCCCAAATGGTTGGCCTTTCCCATAAAGAAAGTAAACTCCATATGGAAGTTCCTTGATGCCCATCTTCTTTTCTGAAGCAGATTTGTGGTATTGGGAGCAGATGTGTCTCACTGTCATTAAAATCCATATTCTGTAGATCTTTGAAGTACTTGAAGACCACCTGTCTATCTAAATATATCTATGTATAACCTTGAAGACATACCTAATATGAATCTAAGGCTGGCTATTTTTGATGACTACTAATCTATATTTCTTAATTATATATTATATTTTTAAATGAGCTTCATAAACACAGTATTTTTAAACAAGAGTAGAAATATGAATACAGCATAACAAAATTAACTTTAAATTTGTATCAAGTCAAAAATGAAAAATATTTAAGATTAGTAGTTGCTAGTCTACCCTTTTATTCCATCATTTCTATATCTCTCTTTGTCTTTTCAGAATGAGATCCTTGAACCTAATCACCTTTGTTCAGCTTTCCTTTGATCTTTACCAATAACAACTTGTAACCAATCGGCTTAAATAATAATAAATATCCATAACCCATCTTTTGGGAATGTGGACATCATTTTCTAGCATACTCCCTGTTGTTTGGGGGCACTGAAATCTTTGCGAGAAACAAGAAAATTAGGATAATTGTTAAATCTTGGCTGGAGTAGTCTGAGACAGCAACCTTAAAACTGTTCTGGATGCTGGATCATGCTGTGGGATAATGCTTTTGTACACTGTAAATATTTGCCACTCACACTAGTTTAATAAAACACAGATTGGCCAGTAGCCAGGCAGGAAGTATAGGCAGGGTGACCAGACTAAGAGAATTCTGAGAAGAGGGAAGGCAGAGACACAGTCACCAATCAGACACAGAGGAAGCAAGATGAGAATGCCTCACTGATAAAAGGTACCAAGCCATGTGGATAAACATAGATAAGAATTATGGGTTAATTTAAGTTGTAAGAATGAGTTAATAATAAGCCTGAGCTAATAGACCAAACAGTTTATAATTAATATAAGCCTCTTTATGCTTCTTTAGGACTGAAAGTCTGCAGGATCAGGTGGGACAGAAACTTCTTTCTATAGGTTCATCTACATGGGCCATCTGTTTTTATTGGTTTCTGTTCCTTTTGTTCTGAAAATACATAAACTTTAAAAGGTAACATACATATTTGTATTCATGTGTGCATTGCACATAAGTCAGCCTAAGATGATTTTTTGTTTTATGTTTGAGCAAGTAAAATATGTGTTACATGTTTTGTAGTTTTTCTAGGTTTATTTCTTTATATCTGGAGCCATGATTTTCAGGGGAATCTTGCTTGATCAAACCTGATCATCTTTAACCTTGCAAGAGTCCACACTCTTGCATTTCCTGTGTTAATAAAAGCATAACTTCTTCCCCAAAGGAACATATCTTTTGACTTCCATTTTGAAGTCAACACATTTTAAAAAATACATGGGTTGGTTTAAACTAGTAGATTTCATAATCCAATATGTCTGAGCAGCTGTCATTCTCTCATCAGCAATCACAAAATTAAAGACAACACAATAACATACAGAACCCGTACTCTGTGTATTTTTCATCTTTATGTGGCTTGTTATTTCTTATTACTCTATTCCTTTTTAAAGTACTTCATAATTTTAAAACTGTGTTTTTAAACTGAGACTGTATATATTCTTTCTTTTCTCTCTCCCAAATCCTCTCCTAATTCCATGTATATTTTAAAACATACTGCAACATTCTAAGAGGCTATTTTTTCTGTCTGGATCTGTTTTACTGAGCATGTGTACTGTTTTTTGAATGCATGAGGCTAATCTTAGACTGTTATGTCAGTTACTGGCATTGCTCAGTTTAGCACATGTAGCACATGTAGCACATGTAGCAACTACATGGTGGTAGCACATGGTAGTTGGTGGCTGACTCTCTCCCACAGGCAAGTGCCAGGAGACGCTTTCTGTATTGTGGCTGGTGTATGAAACTGGAGGAACCTGTCACATGGCTTATCTCATGACCCACTGGCAGCTCAAGCCCACAGGCAGTAACCAGGAGGCACTTTTCTGTACTACAGCTGGTATGAGAGACATAAGACTAGGAAGCTGCTCTTGGCTCCATTTTTGTATGAATAGAACCCTTTTATTTTCTTTTAAGCTTTGTTAGGTTTTATGTGCATATTCTGACCCCACATTGGAATGCCATTTGTTGGCAAAAGTTTCTGTCCCATCAGAAGCTCCCAGATAAACACACCAAGACTTATATTAATTATAAATGCTTGACCAACAGCCCAGGCTTATTCCTGGCTAGCTTTTACATTTAAATTAACCCATATTTCTATTTACACTTTGCCATGTGGCTTGGTACCTTTTCTCAGTATGGCATCTTGTTTCTCTCTGCATCTGCTCACTACTCCTCAGACTCTGCCCTTCTTCCTCCCAGCTTTATCAGTGTGTCTCTCCCACCTACCCTTATTCTGTTCAGCTATTGGCCAGTCAGCTTCTTTGTTAAACTAACCACAGTGACATATATTCACACATGTAAAGGAATATTCCATATCAGTTATGTAAAATTATCACCAAATTGGCCTTTGGAGAAGCCTGTGTTATACTCTCTTGATTGATTACTAAGGTGGGAGGGTCCACCTCACTGTTGGCAACAGTATTTCTGGGCTGGTGGTTCCGGGTTCTATAAGAAAACGGGTTGCACAGGATAGTAGGCACCATCCTCCATGGCCTCTGCATCAGTTTCTTCCTCATGTGTCTGCCTTGAGGTCCTGCTTTGGCTTCCTTTCATAATGGACTGGGATCCTGCTAAAAACCTTTCCTACCGAAGTTGCTTTGATCATTTTGATCATGTTGCTGTATCAGAGGAATGGAAACCCTATGGCGAGCTCTCTCTCTCTCTCTCCCTGTGTGTGTGTGTGTGTGTGTGTGTGTGTGTGTGTGTGTGTGTGTGTTTGTGTGTGTGTTTGTGTGTGTGTGCTGGGAAAAGAACAATGACGAGTAATTCAGACAGCAATGAGAAGCAATGAACTCTAGAGAAAGAGGGTCCACTTTTGGGACCAGCAGCCAGAGTGCATTGGGCATCTGTTGGTGAGGACCAGGAAGGACACCATAGGGTCCGTTGAAAATACAAAGAAGGTGACCCAGAACAGTGTAGTTGCCTAGAGCCCTGTCTATTTTTAAGTTCTCCTGTTCACAGTCCCTCAACTTCCGTCTTCCCAATGGCAGAGCAAAGGCTGCCTTCTTTCCCTTTCATTTGTTTTGTCACTTCCAGACAGTTGCTCTAATTTTGTCATTTCTCTGTCCCGATCTGTAGGAACCTAGTCAAGCTTTAACTAGATATCTGAAATGCAATTACTGTTATTTGTTAACTTTATGATGTTATCAGATATGCCACATCCACATTTCAGAAAATTTACTAAGATGGGAAAATTTGAACTAAATAAGGAAGGATGAGATAGAATAGACACCCTCCTGCTTCCTTGGGTAGTAACTACATGCTCTTGTCTTCTCTGTAATGACATGAGATAAACCTTCTTGGGCCCACAGTGAGATCCTGGTGTTGCAGGAACTGCTTCCTAGCTTCCAGAGTCATTGATTTCATGGGTAAGGAAAGACTGTAAAGATGCCCATCACATGGGAGTGTTGGTTTTCGGCTTATAAGAGGCTCTTTGGAATGCCTGTTGAGTGGAGGGAGGTTCAAGTAGCTCCCAGATAACTTGAAGCCAGATCCAGTTTCTACTTCATCTCAGGATCGTTGAGAAACAGTTTACAATCCCCGGGGATTTTCCAATTAGTTTATCCACCTAAATTTAGTTTGGAGTTCCTTCTAACAGTGTCTCTGGTAGGACCTTTGTCCTGGGCCCATGATGAACCATGGATGTGTATTTCTTTGCCTACGCATGTATTCCATAGGTATAAGCACCTCATTAAACCCTTATGGATGCTCAGGGTACTTGCTACCTTTGAAACTATAGACAGACTCAAATTAAAGGCAATCTTTTATAGTAGTTTCTGTGCTCACGGTGTCTCTTTACATCAATAGAACACTGACTAGGACATCTGGATAGGGTCGATATGTAGGGTTTCCATGGTGAAGTGATTTTCATTATCTTCCTGGACACACAGCCCACACATGGAGTATGGAGTAAAAGTCTGTACAAATGGTTTGCAGTCCTTCCTCAGCGGTAAATCTGTGTCTTGTTTCTGTTTTTATCAGTTATTTACTTATATTAGTATGAGCTCATGAATACTTTAAATAAATGTGCTTCCATATTTGAGTTTGGTTCAAAACTATTTTGTGGTTTAAATTTCTCCAGTTTTGTCCTATGGGAGCACCTGTAGTTGACTCTCTTTGATCCACCTTTGTGATTTTACTTTTAAGTGTTTTGAAAAGCACTTTCTTGTGTTCTGGAACCAGGAGATATTCCTGAGGCTTTTCTCAGTCCAAGTCAAGAATCAGTCACCCTTTCTGAGTGCCCCGATTCTCATTGATCATGGGGAGAATCTGGGTGTGTACTGTGTACATGTTACTCTTATGTCTTCTTATCCTATGGAGAGGTAAGGTGTGTGTGTGTGTGTGTGTGTGTGTGTGTGTGTGTGCACGACGCGCGCATGCACATGTGTGTATGTGTGTGATGACAAAAATATGCACACATAAATATATATATACATATTTCTGTGAGTAATCAACTCTATTTAGTTTAAACAAAACAGGATTTTAGACTTCAATCTCCAACTACCCATCACATAGTCCCCCTTAGACTTTCCCCCTCATCCTGTGTATGCTTTCATGACAGCAGCGAAGTGCTGGCTGTGATTAAACACTGGCAAAAGCAATTTTATGTTGTCACAGTTTCAAGGCACAGCCTGCAATGGCGGGGAAATCATGCTGCTAGGATCTTGAAGCTGATCACGGTACATCTCTAGCCAGGAAAGAGAATGAGATGAGTGCTTATGCTTAGTTCACTTCCTCCTCTTTATACAGAAATTCCAGCCCAGGCAAGGCTGCCACACATAGTGCTAGAATCTTCCCACCTCAATTACACTAATCTGGGTAATCCTCCACAGACATGCCCAGAGGCCCTTCTTCCAGGTGATTCTAGATCTCATCAAGTTTATACTTGGGATTGACATGATGTTTGAATAGAGACACAGCCGCAGCTGTATTGCTAAGCTCAGATCCACAAGAATCAGCCTTAGCAAATGCAGTGGAATGCCCTCAGTCCTATGGATTTTGCTCATTTTTCAGAATTACCTCTTAGCACCCCCGTTTACCTCCAAATCCTTTCAGTGATCTGTAATATATATAGGTTGTTTTCTTACATTCTGCACTCCATTCTTTAACTTCCTGGTTAATTTTAGTTTCACAGTGACACTCATTAAGGTTTACTCTTGGATCTATAAAGTCAGTCCTACGTTTTGAGTTAGGTAGAGTCAGCATCCAGTCACAGAACATTCTGATCAGTTTCACACTGGGCTTAAATTCTTGTTCTCTACTTCTTGAAATCTCACTGCTACCCTCAAATCTAATAATCAGTGACAATTTTAGAATCCCTATAATCTGGTCATATTTTGAATGTTATATAATTACAATCACACAGTATATTAGACTAACCTTTACTATTCAGTTATATGCATTTACACTTGTCTGCATGTTTTTTGTGACTTGACTTCCTTCTGTTGTTGGATAATATTCCATTTCTTGGAAGAAGTAGACCCGTTTGTCTTCTTTCCATAGTCTCTTCTCTTGATAGCTATGAAGATTCTGTGAACAATTATATGCAAGAATTTTTGTTAACTTTCTTTATTACATGTAGATAAACTCTCAAAAGTGGGACTTCTAGGTGTTATGTTATATTTATGTTGAACTTCAAAAAAGTTTCTGAAAAAGGCTTTCCGTTTGGAGGACGTACCACTTGCTTACAAGCATTAAATGGAAGCTTCCCAGGTTCTCGCCAGCTTTGGTATCAGGTTTCAGAAAATCAGTTCTTAAGTAGCCGTAATGACATCTCATCAAATTTAAATTTGCATTTTAGTAATGAAAGTTTAGGTTCACATTCTATTTGCATATAAATATTGGTTGAACTGTGTTCAGAACTTTTACCTGCCTTTCATTTATTGTTTTTAAGTTGTTGTGTTTCAAGAATTCCTTAAAAACACTGGGCACTTAACTAGAAATATGGCTTGAAAACATTTCCTCTTAATCTATGATTTGTATCCTTACTACTTGATTTTTTTAATTTTAGTAGTTTACTTCTACAGTTCGGAAGTGGCAGCACGGGGGTTGTGAACCTGCTCTTCTGTGAGAAACAGCCTTTAGCAATTAGTAGAGCAATGATGTTTGGCCATTTTTGCATTCTTCTTTCTAAATATTATCCAGCTTCACTCTTTTGCCATCCCTTTATTTGGTGTATGATATTTCTGAGAATTAAGACTTCCCATGTTAATTTTCTGGCATGTTCTTGGCATTTTAAATAATCTAAGAAGTACTAATTATTTAGTAAAATTTAACTTTTCATATAATTACAGAACACGTCCTAGAACTTCCACAGAATTCTTTATAAAGGACAACATGTCATACTTTAGTAAAGGTTTGGAAACTAAACGAATAAGTTTGGGCATTCCGAATAATATTTTTGCTTGAAATGAAGCTGTAACGACCATGACACTTGGCATACAGCACAGTCCTCTATGGGTTGTATTGGCATACATGACTTTGTAAACAAGATTTTAACAGGCACAAAACTTTGCTATCTGCATCAATAATAAAAAAGTCCACTTAACTGCATCCTTCTGTATGATTGACATGCACAGCACTTTACATGAAGTTTCCAATTTATTTCTCATCTTTATCTTAAGCAGTGGCCATACTCCCAAGTTACAGTGAGGGGCACAGTGCTCAGAACAGATATTTTGAACTGGAATGTAGTAAACAGAGTCTATTTGGACATTGGTAAGTGTGATGGACTCTTTTAAAAATGCCATTTAGACAAGAGGAATACATGGTGGAAGGGTTCATGGAATAACTACTATTATTCTTACCTAGGTAATTATCCAGGTTAAGAATTACAGATTCACAGAACTAAAATGAGTCTTGGAAATCCCATGGGCAGTATTCAGACACATGTCTGCATTTTGGAATCATGTAGAGATCTGACAAACAGCACAAGTACTCTGACTCCCCAGATCCAATCTAATGCTCATAACCGCCCTATGGCATATGATGTCAAGACTTACCTTGCTGCTGAGAGATTCTGACTTTATCTGATGAGGTAGAAAATGTTTTGTTTTGGTTTGGTTTTCTTCACTGTCTCTGTTTCTCTCTCTCTCTCTCTCTCTCTCTCTCTCTCTCTCTCTCTCTCTCTCTCTCTGCCTCTCATTCTTTCTGCATGTGGTGAAGTAGGATTTAACTGTGTGCCAGGCTGGCTTCCAGTTCATCATTTTTCTCTTTCAGCTTCCAGAGTGTTGGCATTAAAGGTGTGTACTACAATATTTTGCTGAGTGTAAGATAAACTTTAAATTCCCACATAACTAATGTACAAGACTGAGAACACTGGTGTTATAGTTTGGTTACTGAATGACCAACACAAGCCCATGCTTTAATAACAAAAGATTGTGGAACTTTAAAAGGATGGAATCTTGTGATAGGTTTTAAGCCATTAGAGAAGTGCCCTTAAAGAGATTTTGTGACTCAAATTTTATTCTCCTTTTCTTTTATTTTTTTACACTTCAGTCACAAACTAAATGACATTGCTCCACCATGCTCTCTTGGTACATGACCAGAGTAATGAACTGAAATCTCCAAACTGAGAATTGAAACAAATGTTTGTCTTTATAGATTTATTGTTATAGGCTTTTTCACCAACGGACTAGCACAGGGTGTAATTTCATAGTCCTTTGAGTATATTGGCTCACTTTTCCAGAATAATTTTCTAGCTTCTGACTTGAAGATTTCCAGTGATAACTGTGAGAACACACTCACTCTTACTAAGAGCACAGCACACCTGAGATGGGATCGCCATGTAGCAGTCTATATACTTCTGTTCATCTCCCTGCTGTGTACTCTAAACAACAGTGAGAATACACCTTAGCTGGAGAGCGACTTGGTTCTCATTGACTATGGTCCCATGGAGCTATGGCGTCTGCTCTAGCAGGTCTACTCTGTGCTCCTTGCCCTTCAGGTCAGCTGCTCACTCTTAGGTCACTCACTGTTTCTGCCTCTTCTTCATTCAACGCTGACCCATTTTTCTAGGTCAGTTAAAGACTCCTTTCTGAACCTACACAGCTCTCCCTCTTTTCTGTCTTGACCCCCATATGTAGCATACTCTGGCCTCACCCACTCCATGCTCCTTTCACTCTTCCTCACAGCACAGGCCGAGCTGACCATATTTCACTGTCCGTTCGACTGTTTGGGGCCACTGGGCTTTGGCTTGGGCTGAAATGGTAGCTCCTGGTGGTGAACTTTGACCTCTTCTGAGTTCTGTTGGGTTTTACCCCCTCACTACTTTCTCTTATTTCTATTAAAGATTTTGTGAGCCCAAAGAACGTCCTTGTCCTTGTGCTGGCTCACATTAAGTCAGTTTTTTTTCCACATGAACTATGGCCAACTGCATGGTTTCCCAAATTTATATTTGTATAAATGATTTTTAAAACCACAGTGAAGAAATTTCATTTCACGTCTTAGTTCCTATACATTACTCTTATCTCTCCAGGTCATTTGAGACCAGTTCTGTCAAATAAAGTAGAACTGATCTTCCCTCAGAATCTCCATCTGAAGTATTAGCGTTGTGCATTGAGAACTTTGAATCCTGCTCTTGGAGAACCCCTGTCCCTGGCTCTGGTGGCCTCCGGTGCTGTTCAGCTGTCACCTTTTCTCTCTCATCTGTTTACCTATGGGGCTATTTTTAAAACACTTGTTATAAGCTTTGATAGAATCCAGATATGTATAATTTATAAATACTCATTCACTTTGAGCCATGTAAGCTATTCTTTCCTCTCAAACCATGCATGTCTTGATCAATTTTCTTTAACTTAATCTTCCATCCCCACTATCTTATATTTTTGGTTGTGAGTCTGTTCTTTAATGGTTGAGCCATCTCTCCAGACCACATTCCCACTATCTTTAGAAAGACAGGGCACTGCTTTGGGGGTTCTGTGTGGCTGGGTAATGGTTAGACTCCACTCTCTTCTGTATTCATGTGTTTTCTGCATGGAGCATTCTATATTAGTTATCTAGCTCTTCTTAATAAATCATCCCAAGGTGTGGTGTTTTAAACAATAATATATAGGTATTATAATTGTTATATTTTATATATATATATATATATATATAACTTTCTAAGGGTATGAAGCTCAGAAGTGTCTTATCTAGATGACTGGAACTCAGGGTGTCTCAAGAGTTTGAAGTCAAGATGCTGATTGGTCCAGATGTAGTGGTGCAGACTTGTAATCTGTGCCACTCGGGAGGCTGAGACAGGAGGGTTGCAAGCTCAAGGTCTGCATGAGATATAGAGGAAGTTCAAGACTGCTTTATGAAGCTAGTGAGATCCTTGCCTTTACATAAATAGGCGGAATAAGGGCTGAAAGTGTGGGAAATTGGTTGAGCCCCACATAGCATGTTTAAAGGCACAGGGAAAATGTCAGCTATGTCTTTTGAGGCAACTCTGGGGCTGGGGATGCTTGTGAGGATGTTCATTTATGTGGCTGGAGGATGCGCTTTCCACACTGTACTTGAACAACTGTTAGACAAGGTGCAAATGGGGACTTTTCTCCGTCTTGCCTGATCCCACTAGACTGGTTTCTCTCTACCCACCCATCCCCATAGCCACTTATAAGATAACCACTCAGAGACTTAATATTTCTTGTAATTATTTGGCCAATGGCTTAGACATGTTACTGACTAGCTCTCACAATTAAATTAACCCAATTCTACAAATCTGTGTATTGCCACATAGATGTGGCTTACCGGTGATGCCCTGGCATGTGACTCCTTCGGTGGTTACGTGGCATCTCCCTGACTCCGTTTTCTTTCTCTCTGTATTTCTGTTTGAATTTTCTACCTGACTATATTCTGCCTAACAATTGGCCAAAACAGCTTTATTTATCAACCAATGAGAAAAACACATATTCACAGCATACAGAAGGACAACCTAAACTAGCTGTTTCTGTCATTTCTTGCATCTTTTGGAAGTCACTTGATTGCACTTCCTGCTCACTCAGCTAGTATTATTTTTCAAGTCTTTGATGGGGTTGAAGACTAGATAGTCACAGTTACTATTCTCTCTTATTGTAGCTAGGTATATTAGGTACAAACCTTAGAATCTTCAGGATAGGAAAGCTTTGGAAAAATCTCTGTTATTTGCCAATTATCTATAGCCTGGGCATTTAGTATGTGTTTCTTGCTTGATGTGGTTCATGTTGGTTGCAGTTCTATTTTTGTATATGTTATTATCCTTTCTTTCTCCTGGATAAAACTTGATAATTGTACTTATTATATATAGTTTTGTTTATAACCTTATTTAGACAAAAGGTGAAGTGTAGTGGGTATTTGATCTGCCCATGACCCTGGTCTATCTGACCTGATAGAGGTGATGTTTCTGGTCTACCAATAGACATCTTTTAAAAGAAAGAGGGGGCAGTTGTACTCTCTCTCTCTCTCTCTCTCTCTCTCTCTCTCTCTCTCTCTCTCTCTCTTGGTGGTGGGAGATGGAACTGCTGGTGCCATTCACCTCCAGGCAGAGTGGAGGACCATGTGGACATCGTTGTTGTGTGTCTATGTGTGTATCCTAATAAATCTTTGTTACTTCTTTAAACAGGACCTTGTGGATTTGCCTTAAGGATCTAGCTTCTCCCTAGAAGAGTGTCCCAGATGAGAAAAGGAGTGGCACAGAAGCTTCAGTTCCTTACGACCTCTCCTCTGTTATTGTTGCTTCATTCAGGTCTTTCTAAGTAGACCACTAGTCTTGGCTGCCATTCAATGGGTATGGAATTCTTCCAGTGGGGAGTGACAAAGGATTGCGGATGCATTGTTAAATCAGTGCACATCAGCATTTTCCTTCCCAGGGCAATGAAAAATCTTTGACTCTGTGTATGCAGTTTCAAAACCCATAATTATCTAGCTTCTGATCTCAAAGCCACGGATAAATAAACAACTAGGGAATTTGATATGGTGCAGAAAGCTCTCCAGTGGTCTACCAGGACAGTACATTGTATCTGCTCATGTCCCCAATGCAGATCATGGTCCTTTACCTTCTGGAGAACTTCCTTCCTAGCATGTGTACTTGTGTCCATTGTAATATAAATGAGAGGAGAGCTTAGTGTGGCAGTGTAACTAAGTAAGTAAACCAGCGTCACTAAGACTTTACTCAAAGTATCAATTATGTCAAGAAAGATGGTTTAAAATCACCTGTATTTCCTCATATTTTGAGGTGATTGCATTTGTTCTTTAACAATTTGTTCACGTGTGTGATTCATTTTGATTGCTCTCACCCCCATCCTTTTTGATCTCTCCATCCCTTGTCCAGCCCCCTCTTCTCTACTAATCTCTTTCTCATATTCACGTATTTTTGTTTTGTTTGTGTCTCTCTGGGTTGATGATGGCCACCAGCCATCATGGCATTGAAATTACCCATTGGAAAAGAGTGGGCACACCAGTGAAGAAACCACCAAAGATTGCATTTCCATTCCAGGTACCTCCCCTCTATACTTTCATCTTATGTATTAAACAGAGTCCTAATTTTAGGGCAGTTCTTACGTGCATAAGCATGAGGAACAGAGATTTGTCTTTCATTGCTGATACAAACTTGCTTGCCTGGTTAGGAGTCTGATCCCCAGGCGTCACCACTGGGAAGTGTCTTCCTACCTCTGCTGCACTTTTTGGCAGGCACTGAGTGTACCTCACACATATCCATCAGTGTGAAGTCTCCATCTGCTTGGTTTCTCTGTAGAAATTTTGACTCCTTCTTATTTACTAGTTTTATACCTCTATGCTAATATAAACTCATATATACTTATTTTTCAGTTTGTTTGATGATTCAGTTATACTATATTTTGTTGTTCAACTTTGCTAATGTCTGGACACAGAAACATCTGGTATATCTCTTATTGCAGGACTGAAATCTTTATTTCTTCAAAAAGCCCTCATTCCTGTCCTCAGAGAATTCTGTTTGTGCCTACTGTTATTGGTACTTTCTCAGTTCTGGGTGTTCAGCCAGCAGAGCAAGGAAAAATATGACTTAATTGTTTGATTCCTCTACACTTTTATAGCAGTTTCAGAATCAACCCACACAAAAAACAAACTTTTCAACTAGAGTACTTAGGACAGTTTATTTTGTCTTTTGTCCTATAAACTTCATCAGTACCTAAAGTTAATTCCTTCACCTCTTCCCCTGAAGTGTTTGACTTATTGGTAGATATCTGATTTAATGTATCATCTCAAAGTATTTTGATAAAGATGAATAAATGACTGAACTTCAAAATGAAATTAGAAATTTGTTCATTGTTACTTAAAATACTCCTGATGTTTCAGTGTTTGAAAAGTTAACATTTGCTCACTTTTGGAGGTCATCAAACAGGGTTTGGGGGAAAAATTCCATTACTATTTTAGCTTTCATAAGGTCAGAAATAGGTATGTGCATTTCCAAGACGAACCAGAAGTAGAAGAAAGCCTAGAATGGCTGATGCACTGTGTTCCATGAGGTGGAGGCACATGGGGTCACAGTACAATATACAAAGGAGCAATTGATAGTGATCCTTGATTCAGTAGTGAATGATTTGTTTTTAAATTGCAATGGAGTCCTGCTTGGTGAATGTGACATATATTACTTTCTGGTTTAGGATATTTATGCTTCCTGAGTTGAAAAAAAAGTTTCAGAAAATTCCTTCAATACATTTCTTCTATTTCAGTGGAGTAAGTCAGGTTTCTTCACACAAATCTAGGATGGCGAGTTCCTTGGATGTGTCCTGGGGGAGCCCAGGCCCAGATGTTCTTTTATGCAAAATTGGTAGTCTAGGAGATGGTGGCTTTTTATAATCATGTACTTATAAATGGATGTTTCTATGTCCCACCCCATCCCGTATCCACTTCTAAATAATCACTCAGAGGCTTAATATTATTGCAAAATGTTTGGCTTATGGCTCAGGCTTATTGCTAACTAGCTCCTACAACTCTGTCCTTCTTTCTCCCTGTATCTCCACTTGGCTTTCCCACATAGCTTTATTCTACCTGGTTATAGGCCAATTTGGCTTTATTATCAACCAATGAGAGCAACATATATTCACAGCATATGCAAGGATTATTCCACAGCATTTCCCCTTTTTTTGTCTAATCAAAAAGCAAGGTTTTAACTTTAGCATAGTAAAATTACATACAGCAAGACAGTTATCAAGTAAGAATTACAAAAATCTAGTCTATTTGTACTTGACGAAATTGGAGAAAATACTCGATTATCTATCTTATCTTGGTGAGTCTGAAGTTTTATATCTAATTTATCTTTTATCATAACTAAGAATAACTATAGCTATAATTATCTTGTCTTCAACTCCATCAAAGACTTGAGAAGGAAAATAGTATTACTTGAGTAAGTAGGAAGTACAGGCATGAAACTTCCAAAAAATGTAAGAAATGACAGAATGAGCTGGCTGCCTGGACAGTCACCCAAGGTTTCTCTGTAATGTTAGGGCATCTATCTTTGGTCCACAGGCCTAGCATATATGACAGACTTTTCTCAGAAGCAGGAAATTTTGAATGACTCTCCTACCTTGTTTTGACAAAGCTCAGAAGTTGTCTTTTTTATGTCCTGCTGGTCCAGTTTGGATAGTAACTGTCAGCAAGCAAGGGCAGTTTCTTTACCTACATGGCTAGCTCTTGCCATAAAAAAATAAACTTCATATGGAGTCTATTCTATGCCTGTTATCTTCTCTGGAGTACATTGGTTCTGCCAGAGGCAGATGTGTCTCACTGTCATGAAAAGTCTATGTTATTAAAATATTTTAAATGCCCTATTAGTAGGTTTTTGAAATATTTTGAAGAATAACAATCTACCTGAAATATATCTAGAAAACCTAACATGACTAAAAGTTTAACTATTATAGATACTAACTTTATTTTTGTAATTGTGTATTTTTAATTATATCTTATTTTTTAATTGAGTCATATAAGCATAATATCTTAAATAGAAAAGTATACATATAGTATAACAAAATTAGCTTTTAGTTTATATTACTAAATCAAAATCCATACCAATGTAAAATATTATAAAATTAACAATTGTTTTTTTGGATTAAAGTAGTTTCAATAATCTATACTTTTTCCATCATTTCTATATCATATCCCCCTTTCTCCTTTTATAAAGCAATTGATTCTGACCAATAGCAATTTATAACCAACCCTGTTAAATAGAAACAAATGTAAGCAATATTTTAGGAATCTGGGAGTAATTTTTTAAGCTTCTTCCTGCTGATTGGTGGGCATTGGTAATCTTTGAGGGACCCTGAGAAAATTTAAGATAATACTTAACTCTTGGCAATAGTGCTCTGTGAGGCTGGACATCTTAGTCAGCAGTCTGGAAGCTGTTCTGGATGCTGAATCACCTGGGTCATCATTTTAACTGGTATCTGATCTCTTTGCTCTGATATAAAGTTTTAAAGGTAATATACGTATCTGTATTAGTATAAATGTAGATTGTGCATTGTATACAAGTCAGCCAAAGATGATTTTTTTGTTATGTGTTTGAGCAGGTAAATATACATCATGTGTTTTGTAGTTCTTTTAGGTTTATTGTTTATGTTTGTAGCCAGGATTTTCAGGTGGTCCTCCTCTATCAATCTCTATTTTTCTTTACCCAGAATGAATCCAAAGTCCCTAATGAAGAAATAAAAGCATAATCTTTCTCCCAAAGTAACATATCTTTAGACGTCCATTTTGAAGTCAAGACATTTTTAACGTATATAGGCTAGCTTATTTCAGCAGTCATTTTTAAACTGCAGGTCCCTTAGCAACTGTTTTTTGTCAGCAATCAAAAAATTTAAAATCAGTGCAGCAACATATAGGATTTACATTCCCTGTGTATTTCCCGCCTTAAGTGACTTTTTCCTTTTATATACTTTTTAACTCTCTTTAAAGACTCTATTTTATTATTTTTAAGCTGTTGCATTTTATGACCGTCCATAGCCTTTTTCTTTCTTTTTTAAGCCTATGCGCATTATGACACACCCTGAAACCTGTTTAGATGTTTCGTTTTGTTTTTATCTGGACCTCTTTTACTGTGTATCTTCTAGTCTTTTTTGACTTTGTAAGCAAAAACGTGAAGTCCACCATGCAGCACGTGGCTGCAGGCAACAGCGGATAGAAGCCTCTTTACTATGGCTCATTTAAGAAACTGAAGAAACCCATCATGCTTCTTAGTTCACGGTGGTTGGCAACCGATTCCATCTCATGGGCAGCTGTCTGAAGATACATCTCTGTACTGTGGCCAGCATGCGATACTAGGAATCCCAGTGGGGCTTCATTTCTTTGCACTTAGAAACTTTTGAAGCTCTTTTAGGTGTGTGGATCCATGCCAGATTGTGGGCGCCATATGCAAACAGAGGTTTCTATGTCCCATCCCATCCTGCAGCCATTTCTAAATAATTACTCAGTGGCTTAATATTCGTTGAAAAATGTTTGGCATATGGCTCATGCTTATTACTAATTAGCTCCTACAACTTAAATTCACCCACTTCTATTTGTCTATATTTTGCCACATGGTTTCAAGGCTTTACCTGTTCTCTAGCATCTTGTTTCCCCGATAGCTGGCTCCTCCCCCCTCTTCTATCTTCTATTCTTCTTCTTTCTTCCTGTATCTCCATTTGGCTTTCCTACCTAGCTTTATTCTGCCTGGCTATAGGACAATTTAGCTTTTATTATTAACCAATGAGAGCAACACATATTCAAAGTGTACAGAAAGATCATCCCACAGCAGATAGTAACCATGCTTTACCTCTTGTTCCCCAACATCATGATTTAATATGACCTGTGATCACTAAGGATGTAGAAGGACTCACTCTGGAGATTTCCAATCTCAGTGCTCATCCTGAGTATTTGCCCCCTGATCATATGACACCTCATTTCTTGGATGAAGCAATTAAAACTAACATTCACTCAGGTTCACACTGGTGTTCATTGACTTCCCAACTCAGTTGCTTTTTGTTACTCTATTATATTATCAGATTAAAAAAATAGGAAAAATATCATCCAATCCCTACTGTAAAATTTTCCAAGACCTAAAACCCTGCCTTTTATGCTGTGGATCAGAGTTGTATCAAATTCCAGTTTGAAACACTTTTTTTTTGTCTATAGTTTGGCCATTTTTCTTCTTGAAGTGACTGAATATGGTCCCGTGCAATCATTACTGTGACCTGCAGGGACATGAATGTTACAGAGCCTGGAGCTTTTTCTTACTCTATTAAATGTGTTTTGTGGGGATGCTGGAAAAGCTCCAAACTGTAGGTTACTGAAGGGTGACTGCTTTTTGTGGAGCTATTTTCTTGCATGACAATCCTGGAGCTAGTTTGCAGATGCCTTTATTGAATGAACACCTATCAAACTAGAAGCTTCTTCATGTTGTGCTTTCTGTCACTTTTCTAGATGGGGTGTGGCTGCCTAGACTTCCTAATGTCTGGTGCTTCATTATGTTCTCCAGTTCCCACCCCTATTTAATTATGACATGAGATATGAAATAGTCCCTCCAAATAAGTTTGATGATTTATTTAGGACCCTTTTTTTCTAGCTGACTTATTTCATTGAGAGCCTCCAAAGTTCTGCAAATAATCCTAGTATTTTGAACATTTTGTCCTGATAAGCTCTGAGTTAGGGTGCCAATCTTCAGTGAAGCCAGCATAGACTCCTAGGTGCAGCATATTTCTGTAATAGAGAATATTATACACAGACTGGTCATCTACCTATAGCCCCATTTTTTTCAAGTGTAGTAATTCAAGTTAGAAATTTGTAAGATATCCCAATCTCATCATATTTCACACTTTCTCCCTATATCAAGCATGCTAGAATTCTTCAGATATTTGGTCCTCAATATTTGTATTTTTTTAAAAATACCATCTCTATTACCATTGATCCTAATGTCAACCTTCTTCATATTTGACTGGATCCTGTAAACATCTGTTATCATTTATATAAGTGCTCTAAAAGTTCATGTGTTAGAAACTTAATTTCCAAATTTATATGTTCATGCTTTGTAAAAGTTGTGTTTTGGAAAGTCAGTAGGATTAGATGAGGTCAGGAGATAAAACTCTTACTGTCAGATTAGTGGCTTTATAAGAGAAGTGCTTTACTGACGTAATCTTGCTTGAAATAGCAAGTCAGAGGAAGATGAGGTAGTGAGGGCTGCAAAAGGGCCTGGAAATAAGAGAGACCAGAGCGGGCCTAATCTTGCCCTTGCCACTATGTTGAGAAGAAACAAAAATGCTCTCAGTAGATGCTAATAACCTTCCAAGTTTCTATATTTCTAATATAAATGAAATATATTCTCTATAAACTACCTGGCCCAAGTTATTGTATTATTGAATAGAAATGACAATTCAATTCCAGATTTTCTTCTCTAAATCAATTTTTCAAAGCTACTCACCTTCTATTACTTCCCAAGACTTATAAAATGAAGCACCCTAAAATTTTGTGTGACTGTGTTGACTTCCTGTGTCACATTTCAACATTTTCCACTTCAAAGTTGCTCCTCTGGGTCCGTGCTGTATGGTCTTGCAGTGTCCAACCACAGTACTGCCAAGCACATGGTATATAGACAATCCAAATTGATACACACTGGCCCTCTGAGACATTCAGTGAGTTCGGAAATGCTCTGAAAAGAAGCTCAGAATCATTGTTGATGGGGGGCTAGATTTATGAGTCAATTAGTAAAATACTTTCCTACTGGTCTTGTAGCCCTGGGATTTGCGGGTTTGATCCTCAGCACTACGTAAATGGGATGTGGTGGCCCATACCTTAGGATGTGGGTGCAGGAGGATAAGAAGTTCAAGATCATCTTTGGTACATGAGACCTTTTTTTTTTTTTTTTTTTTTTAAAAAAATGCCTCATTGACAATTTCTGCACTGGATGCCTGTTGAAGCTGTATTTTCCCTTTTATTGAAAATAGATTCTTCTCCTATATGACATATCCTGATTACAGTTCCCCTTCCTCTACTACTCCACGTTCTTCACCGCCTTCCCTCCCATCTGGGTCCACTCCCTTTCTGTCTCTCATTAGAAAAGAACAGACTTCTAAAACTCAACAAAATAAAATATAATAAGATAAAACAAAAACTATCAAAATGAAGTTGGACAAGACAACCCAACAGAAAGAACTGATCCCCAAGAGCAAGCAAAAGAGTAAGAGACCCACTCGTTTATATACTCAGGAATCTCATAAAAACACTAACCTGAAAGGTATTTATATCTTTATCTATATCTATATCTATAGCTATAGCTATCCAGAGGACCTGATGGAGAGCATGTAGGTCCCACTCTTGTTGCTTCAGTCTCTGAGTTCTTGTGAGTTTTACTCAGCTGATTTAGAGGTTCTTGTTCTCCTAGTGTCCTCCAACCTCTCTGACTCTTACATTCTTTCTGCCTCACCTTCCGTGGGGTTCCCTGAATTCAGAGGGAAGGGGATTTGATGGGGACATCCCATTTAGAGTTGGATGTTTCAAGGACACACACTCACTCTTTCTTTCTCTCTCCTTTTCCCTCCCTGCCCCTCTGTAATGTCTGGTTCTGTGTTTATTCACATCTGCTGCAGGAGGAAGCTTCTCTGATGATGGCTGAGCGAACCCCTGATTATGGGTATAGCAGACTATCATTAGGAGTCATTTTCACTACATTTTCCCTCTGTTAAAACTAGTAGTATTTGGTTTTACCCAGGTCTATGGACTATCTAGTCTCTGGTCACCCATGCAATGTCAGATATGGGTTCCCTCTTATGGAGTGGACCTTAAGTAAAATCAGACATTGCTTGGTTATGACCATCATTGCCCTATCACATTTACATCAGGACAGCACTGTAGATTAAAGTTTCATGGTTGGTTTGGTACTTGCCTTTCTCTTTTGGCAATGTGTAGAGTACTCTTCTGTACTAAAGGCATCAGAAATGGAGTGAAGATTCGATGTAGGCGCCAGTGTGACCTTTCTATATTCAATGAGCTGTACGGGTGTTGTCTTTAGTCTTGGGCCTTGCTGTCACTTTGGGGAAAGCAACCTATTGCCTTGGCAACAGCTTTGATTGCTTGGGGATTTCCATGGGATCCCTTTGTTCAACAACTCAGTTGAATGTAAACCAGTCCCAGTCCTGGAAGATTCATTTGGTGACAAAATATGGCCAGCTGGGACTCTGTCTCCCTCATTGTTTGGAGACTTCATCTGGCTTACCTTCATATATTTTAGGAAGTTTCTACTCAGTTTAGCTGTCTTTCCCCACATTCCTTCCCTCAGCATCATCTTATCTCTCCCTCAACATGATCCTCTTATTCCTGTCCCTCCCCCATCCTCAGGCAACTTATAAAATCTATTCTATTTCCCCCTCCAGGAAGATTCAAGTGTTCCCTCCTAGCCCCTTCCTCTATACCTAACCTCTCTGGGTCTATGGGTTGTTTCATTATCATTTATTTAATGGCATATATCCAGATACAAGCAAATACATACCATATTTATGTTTCTGAGTCTGGTCAACTCACTGAGAATGATTTTTTTTATATAGTTCCATCCTTTTGTCTGCAAATTCCATGATGCCATTTTTGTTGTTGTTGTTTTGAGACAGAGTTTCTCTAGGAAATGGTCCTGCTGTCCTAGAACTCACCTGTAGACCGGGCTGGGCTTTAACTCATAGAAATCCACCTGCTTCTGCCTCCCAAGTGCTGGGATTAAAAGTGTGTGCCACCACTGACTGGCCACTTTTTTAAATAGCTGTGTAATATTTCATCGTATAAATGTATCACATTTTCTTCCTCCATTTTCCTTTTGAGAGATATCTATGCTTTTTTTTCCCCAATTTCTGGCTATTATGAATAGAACTGTACATGGTTGAGCAAGTATCCTTATGGTAGAATGAAGCATCAGTTGGGTATATTTTCAAGAGTGGAATAGCTGAATACTGAGGTAAATCAGTTTCCATCTTTGTGAGGAACCACCATACTGATTACCACAGTGGCTTACAAGTTTGTACTCCCACCAGCAATGGAGGAGTGTTTCCCTTATTCCATATCTTTGTGAATATGAGCTTTCACTTGTGTTTATTGATCTTAGCCTTTCATACAGGTATAAAATGGAATCTCAAAGTGGTTTTTATTTGCATTTCCTGGGGGGCTAAGGATGTTGAACAGTTCTTTAAGTGTAAGTCATTTGAGTTTCTTCTTTTGATAATTCTCTATTTAAATTTGTACCTCTTTTTTTAAAAAAATGAATAGTTTGGTTTTTTTGATATTTAGTTTCTTGAGTTCTTTATATATTTTGGGTATTAGTCCTCTATTGGATGTAGAGTTGGTAAAAATCTTTTCCTATTCTGCTGCCACGTTGCCTTACCAAAGCCTTTTAGTTTTATTTATTCATTTCATTTCGTCTGTTAATTGTTGATCTTATTGACTATGCTAAATGGTGTTCTGTTCAGAAACTCTTCTCCTGTGCCAATGACTTCAAGGCTATGCCTCACTTCCCTTTTATTTTTTTTATCTGCCTCAGTTTATAAGATTTCGTGTTAAGTTCTTTGATCCATGTGAAGTTGAGTTTTGTGCAGGGTGATAAGTATGGATCTATTTGTATTCTACAGGAAGACATCCAGGTGATTATCACCACTTGTTGAAGATGCTGTCTTTTTCCAGTGTGCAATTTTACACATGTTTAATAAAAATATTTTAATGTTTAATGTTGGACTTAGTATTTCTCTTTCTCTGTTTCTTTTAATATATGTTTTCAGTCTGGCTCTAATTTTTGTTTGATTTTTGAGACAGGCTCTTCCTCCACAGCCCCTGTTATTTTCTAACATATATCAGATCCTTCTGCTTCCACGTACCTGAAGTACAGGTCTGAGCACTGCATAGAGATTTCTACTAAAATATTTGAACCTGCATCAATGGCTTCTATTTAGTTTTCCTTTAGCACGGGTGCAGAAGAGATTGTTTTTGCCCCTGAAGACATTATAGTCCATCATGCTCCATACTTCTGCTTTGAACACGAAACAAATTTTTTATTATTTTAGTTATCTTGCAAAACAGTGGGTTTAATTATAAATTGTAAGATTTTTTTTGTTCTCTTAAAATTTTTTTACTATTTTTTTCATACAATATATTTTGATCAAGTTTTCCCTTTCCTCAACCCTTCTCAGATTCTCTCCAGTCCCTATCTTTCCAACTTCATTCTCTCCCCACAAAACAAAAACAAAACCAAAAAAACTGAAAATCAAAACAAATAAAAAAGACAAAAAGAAAAGCATCGAGTTTGTTTTGTTGACCCTCTATTTCCGGGCATAGAGTCAGCCCTGGAATGTGACTGGTATACCCAGTGGCAGGCCATTGGAGAAAACTGATTTCTTCCCTTTGTCAGAGGGTATAGTTGCAAATAGTTTCTTGGTTAGAAATGAAACTTCATGTTTGTTACCCACTTTCAGTGTTGTAACCCTGTGTGGTTTGAATCAATGCAGGTCCTATGCAAGCTGTTCAGTATCTGTAAGCCCATATGTGCATCAATCCTGTTGTGTCTGGGCAATGTTGTTTCCCTTGGAGTCATCCACCACATCTGGCTCTTAGAGTCTTTCCACCTCCTCTTCTGCATAGGTCTCTGAGTGTTGAGTGTAGAGCTTTAATAAAGACACCCAAATTAGGATTCAATGCTTAAAAGTCTCTCACACTCTACACATTGTCCTGTTGTGAGTCTTTGTAATAATTCACATATACTGTAAGAAGAAGCTTCGCTCATAAGGACTGAGTGATGCTCAGATCTATGGGCATGGCAGTATGTCATTAGGAATCATTCTATTGCTATGTTCCTTTAGCAGAATAAAAGTAATTTGTTTTTCCCTTGACCCGTGACTAATCTAATCTAAGGTTCTTGGTCACCTTAGCAGTGTCATATATGGGGTGCATCTCAAGGAGTGGGCCTTAAATCCAACCAGAAAGTGGATGATAACTCACATAACATTTGTGCCACTATTGCACCAGTATCTCTTGTATCTCTTGCAGTCAGGTTGCAACTGTGGTTCTTAGGGTTTGTAGCCCAGAGATATTGATGATTGACATTTTCCTATGGTATCATGCAGAGTACCTTATAATACCATGAATGCGAATCAGTTGAGGTGAAGCTTCTAGTTAAGTACCAGCTCAACTTCTCCATGTTTGATGACATACATAGTGTTTTCCTCATCAATGAGGCCTTACCATCAGGTTGTGGCGAGCGACATATAGCCTTGGCAATAACCTGTGATGGTTAGATGCTCGGTATGGTCTGTGGGGTTGCCTTGACCAAGGACTCAACAAGATTTAACCCATTCCTGGCACTGGTTTTTCTCGGTGGCATAATATGTCTAGTTGTAGTTTTGTGTCCTCCATTTTATCATTTTATGGTGACTTAATTTAAGTTACTTCATGTAAGTATATATTTTAGGGGGCGTCTATAGTAGGCTTGTGTAGGTTTTTCCAAAGGCCTGGTCTTCTGTCTACATTGAAATATGGAGGAAGTGGATTCTTCGCAACAACAAAATAGATGACCTTGCCCGTGAGAGTGAGGGCAAGTAGGCACCAAGCTGAAGCTTGCTTCTTCCACTTCATTTATGTGGGCTGCCACCAGAAGATGCGGCACAGATTTAGGGTGGGTCTGCCGACCTCAAAGGATCCAATCAAGAAAATCTCTCACAGCCATGCTCACCTGCCTGAGTTTTCATTGAGTCCAGATGTAGCCAAGTTGACAGCAAAGAGTATCCAGCATATTAAGTAAACAGGTTTTACACCATATCCCATCCTTTACCAAAAAATAATGACCTTCCAGTCATGATATCCATCTGCATTATCCCAGTACTGAATTTAGAGATGGGCTAGAGACCCAAGCACAATGAAGATGTGGTAGGGATTTTTGCATTTTGGGGGGATGTAGGCTTCCTCTGCTACTCAAAGACTATGGCACATTGATAATCATCTTTGACGCCAGGATGGGGAACCAATTGCTCTCCTGTGTTAAGTGTGCTTCTTTAAGTTGGATTATGTGATATACATTCAAAACTTCCTGGATTCGTATCAAACTTGAAGGCTAATGCCCTTTGAGACTTTGTGTCCGCTGACTTCCTGGAGTCAATGGTCCCTGGAATTGACACCACACAGTAGGCATGAGAAACATTCAGAAAGCACAGCAAATACAATCCCAGACTGTAACACCAGCATCTTAGGTTTGCACTTGACTTCAGTGTTTCCTATTGATGAACTTGCTGTGCTTTCTCAACTCTGAAGCTTGGGTTTCTCATTTGTAAGTGGAAAAAACAGAACTTGCCCTCCAGGCTTTTCCTGGGGACAGGGAGGATACTCATCAGACACTTGGTGTCAGAACTAGCGATTATCTGGTGACATACTGATTTACTCCTAGTGCTTTGGGAGGTCTCTGATGACACCTGAATTTTGGGGTTCAAGATGAAAAATCTTCAACAGTCACATACTTCTGCTGTCATTTTGGCCTGAGTCCCCCTGTATGCAGTGTCTTGCCAATAGACCGTCCTTTGGCCGTAGACATGGAGTCATTGTATGAGGCAGCAGCTGCATTTAACAACACAATGTCAAACTTTAAGTTTTGAACTTCCTACAGTGACTCTTTTTCTACAAAATTCAAGTTCCAGGAAATACTTTTATTTTCTATTTATGTTCCTTGTGATTTATTTAATATTTCACAAGGGACAAACCTCTCAACTCCTAAAGTAAAGCGTCAGTGAACACATATGTGCATATATAAACAATACTGCAATGTAGATTACAAAGAATATCAGGCTGACTTTTCAAAGATACACCAAAAGAAGGGTAGTTCTCAGCCAGGTGTGGTAGTATATACCTGTAATCTCAGTGCTTGAGAGGCTACAGACAGGAGGATGTCACCAATCTAAGGCCAGTCTGGGTCTTATAGTGAGACACTATCTCAAGAAGAAAGGAAAGAAGGAGGGACGGAGGGGAAAAGGGAGGGAAGGAAAGAAGGAAGGAAGGAAGAAAGAAAGAAAAAGAAAGAAAGAAAGTCACACAGATAGACAGAAAGAACAGAATATGGTCGAGGGAGGAAGGAAGGGAGAGAGGAGGAGAGAAAGGAAGGGAGAGAGGAGGAGAGAAAGGAAGAAAGCCTAGATTCCCCCCTCTCTCATCTGTATTTGCCAGTATTTAGAAGTTCTTTTGCTCCAGGCCTTCAGTGGGACACAATGAATTATAAGAAATGAAGAACAGTTTTTACTTTAAAATCTCAAGCACTATACACATTGTCTTACTTTAGGACCTTTTATTTGAATGGAAACCCAGAGTCTGTGCAGCCAGGCACTGCTTAATCCAGGTCTCCTTGCCACCCAAAGCACCTTTTGGAGAGAGAATTGCTCCAGTCTCTGCAGTCAGCGGTGTTGAGGACAATGACAGGGGCCTCTGGGCATAGGAAGTAACAGAGTCCCCCAACGCTGCGGCACTGCCCTTTTGTGCTTTGAGTGGTTCTTCTTGATCCAGTGAAGAAGGAATTCAGACCTTCAAGAGTCTCATATTTTTATCTTTTGTCTGATTGGGAGCATTCTAGAGGGCTGTGAGAATGTGCCTGATTATTCTGCACTTGGAAGGCTCCTGCTTATCTCCCTGGGAAATGTCAGTTAGATTTCTCATGGCTCTGGGATCTGTCACTGTCCAGCTTGGCACTGTGGAATGTCCAGCCCTGCAGCCCGAGGAGTCCTGTTCTTAATCCCACAAGGCAGAAGCACCAAGGAGAATAAGAAGTCAGCCTGAGGAGCTGGATAGCTTCTCCTGTGGCCCTGGGAAGTTGGTAATGTTTGGAACTGGAAGAAAGTCGAAGGAATCCTTGTCTGCTGCTTCTCATCCGTTGATAACAGTCAGGCCCGAGAGTCTCCTTTGCTGAGGTCACACAGTGGTGCATGGCAAGATGAGGATGAATTGTCGATTCCCCTCTACAGGTCTTCTTTAGGGCAGGGGACACAGGAAATGCCCACAAGGAAGCTAATCCTTGGTTTTCTCACAATGAATCGAAGTTAAATGTCGTCTGTATTAGTCAGCTTTGCGTCCCTGTGATAAAGCCCCTGAGTAAAGAACTGCTGGGAAGAGAAAGTGTGTTGTGACTCACAGTGTGAGCCTGAGACCGTACGGACTCCTGCCCTGGGTGCAGGCACAGACATCACAGTGTGAGCACTGAGCAGAGAAGGCTGGTCACTCTGTGGTAGCTGAGAAACCGAGAGAGGGGGTGGCAGAGAAACTGAATGCCAGCATCCACTTCCAGCACACACTCCCAGTTATCCGACCTTCTCTCATTAGGCTCCGCCTCTGAAACATTTCCCAAATTATACCATAGGCTGAGGACAAAGCTTTAAACACAGGAGCTTTTGGGAGATATTCCTGATAATTCTAATTTTAGCCCTACCACGTCTCCTTGGACCTGTGGTGACACCAACCATAGCATGTCGTATCCTTATACCAGAAGCTGGCAGGGCATCTTGTTTCAGGAGAATGCGATAGATCCCTAGTGGCATGGTAGACTTTGCAACGTGATGTAGGCTGCTGTGGTCTATACAAGCCTGGCTGGGCACTTCCTCTGTTCTCTCGAGTAAAAGGGAATCCATTGATCTTTCTCACTATCCTTTTATTTTAATGCTACATTTGAAAGAACTTAAATTTGCTTAGGTCATGAATATGTTTGAACTACATGAGTAAAGTGTAAACCTTAAAGAAATAAAATTATTCATTTTTTTTTAAAATTTGCGACCGAGCCGTAGAGCAATTGAGAGATCTTTTGAAAGGCGAGTTCCTCAGTCAGAAAGCAACTGGGTAAGAAAGGAGAGGATTCCGTGTGATTTGCCTGCAAGATAGATCTTCAGCTCAGTTAAGATAAGCAATCCTTAGCTGCTAAAACCTGAGCAACCTGGGCCATTTAAAGTGTGGGTGAGGCAGGGTGGCACCGAGAGAAACCCCAGAGACAGGACATTTAGTGTAGAGCCAAGGGTGGCTGTAATCTGTCCAAACTCGGTTCCCCCCTAATGGCTTTGTTTCTTTATTCTTTTTTATTTGTTGTTGTTGTTGTTGCCATCATTTGCCTAGAACAGAATATTTTTCACGCCTTTGACTCATTTTTATAACATTTACAGAAGGAACATGACTGCCATTTCACAGAAGGCTTCCATATAGTGCTTGCTCCTCACAATAGGCTATGCGTGAGTTCTTTCTGTGGATTTAAGACTCAGAGCAAAGGCCACAGTTTAGCTGTTCAGAGTACAGGGCATAGAACCCATGACCTGGCTGGGCAGGCTAGGTATCTTTTCAAAAATCTCAGTTTATGAGTCTCTAGGAAGGGTCAATACCTTCATAGAAGATATGTGAAAAGAAGGAAGTCAGGGGAGGGGGGCTATCAAGCCAGACGTCTTCTGTGATCATCTGGTTAAAGAGCATTTCCACAAAGGCCTTTCAGTGACGATGGCTTTGTTTCTGCCTTCTTTCTTCCTCAGCCTTCTATGTCTTCTCGTAGAAACAGCAGGCCTAGGACCAGGCACATCCTCGTCTCTGTCAGGGTGGTATGCCCGATCCATTCTGGATGGCTGCCCACTCACTAAGGCCACCTCTGACCCTTGGTGGGTCATGTATTCTGCCTTTCCCTTGTTGGTGGAGTCTGTGGGCAGTTCAAGTGTGTATGATGTTCTCAAAGACAGTGGCCTCTTCCCTTTCTTACACTGGAGCAGAGTGGAAAGAAGCAGAGAAGACACTCCCAACAGTGTTGAAGCAGGATGAAGCCCTGCTTCAGTGGGTTCTGGTGGCTCCCGGGACAAGTTTTTCCCAACAGTGTTGATTCCACAGGTAGAAACAAAGTCTGTCTCCGGGACCCAGCAGAACACACACAGAGATATATAAATTGAAACAATTTTTTAAAAGGTCTTGCAGATTTTGAAAATCAAGTTTCATTTTTGCATGTGATTTTAGAAGTGGATTCATGTTTTTGTGATGGTTTGTTATTGCCCTGGAGAGCTGGGGAGGCAGGGATATTTAGGACAGCTTCGGTTAGTATTTTGCTTCTTCAAATTGGTGGTACAATGAAGGCAGCAGGTGTTGCCATTTTCTTCCTCAGTGGCTGTCACCTCAGCCTCTGAACCACTAGGAAGCTAAGACCAGGTGTTTCTGGATGGGAGGACTGCCGTGACTATCAGGACCAGAGGCTACTGTCCCTTGGTGTCCATTTCTGTTCAATCACTTTTTCCCAGACCCTGCCTTGGAGAAGTAGCTTTGTACTTCTAGCCGCATGGAATGCCTAACCTATTCTAGGTGGTGGTGGTGGTCATGGGGGGTCAGGTTTTGTTCATTATTTTTGTTTTGCCGTACTGGAAATGGAAACCAGGGCCTCGTTCATGCTCTCCAAGTGTCTTCCCTGGAACCGCATTCCCATTTCCTAGCTGTCCAGCAAGTCCCCTGGGAAGGGAGAAGGGTAAGAACAGGGTCACAAAATGCACACAAGCTCAGGAAGGAAATGCTGCCTGGGTTTCAAGAAGGCTGAGTGATGCAGAAGTATGAGGAGGCAAGTGGGTTGGAACAGAATCTTGAGATCCCAGAGTAAGGAGCTGAGCACTGTGCCAGAGAAGCATGTGGCACGTGAAGGAGGAGAATCCCTACCACTGTCGAGGCGCTGGGTTTTACCCTGGAGGCTGTAGCAACTGTAAGCACTTTGTTTCTGGGGCCAGTGACACACACAGTGAACCAGTAGGGCTGGGTAGTGGAGGGCATGGGGCAGAGACCCAAACCAGGAAAAGGGACCAGATAGAGGGGCTTGGTGAAGAACTCTTATGGTACCTTAGATTTCAGACTTGAAAGATCAGGTGAATGGTAGGGCTGTCATTGTGGGTGGTATTCCATTAAAGGGCAGACTGCAATGAAGAGTCAGGGGAAATTAAAGAGTCCGTTGTCTGTTTCAGAAGCGCCTGGGATTCCAGTGGCCTGTGGGGCAAGCTCAGATCTCTAGTACTGAGTGAGATAAGGAGTTGAGGAGGAGTTGAGAAACTAGGGAAAGACCTACCTGGAGGGAGAGTGAGGGAGACAGCTCCTGGTGGCCTGGCTGAGAGGTAAACCAGAGCCCTGACAGGAGTCACTGCCAGGTATGCATGCCTCCTTGGGGGTCCCTGTGAGACATGAGATGTGAGGCACTGATAATTCTCTTGGGAGAGTTGAAGACTGAGGTAGCTCAGAGCCTGTGCAATAGCAGTGAGCATCATCTGGTCTGTGACAGTTACATCAATGGAAAAGTCAGAAGAAGGGAGGTGGAGGGTGGAATGAGAGGAGGGAAGAGAAACTGTAGCCAGGATATAAAAAAATAAGTTTAATCAATAAAAAATGAAAACAAAATATTTATCCTGGTACTCAATTTCAAGATGCATTGAGGAAAACTGTATGCCCAGTGCTCAGCTGAGGATCTGGTAGATAGTAGTTGTTCAATTGCAGCGCTGCTGTCAAGGTTATAGTTGCTTAGTAACATTTCTATATGCAAGGGAGGCTTGACTGCGGTGCCTTATGTGCAGAAAAAGGAGACGGCTGGTGGATGGAAGCCCTGGGTTGTATGAGTGGGAGGATACGTAGAACACAGCTATGGTCTGCCTTGGCAAGGGTGGACACTTCTCCAGGGACAAAGAGGAAGAGATCTGTGTGGGACAGATGTCCACACAACAGCAGGTTCCTTCTGCGTGCCTGCTTTGCATCTTCTTCTCCTGCAAACCCTCAGTGATGAGCTGAGAAGGAGGACTTTGGAGGGGTGTCCTGTGATCAGAGTCCATCTATCAATCTTGGAACCACATTTGTGAGTGAATGAAGCAGGTGTTTTTGCTGCACGTGTCCTGTGTGTGTGTGTGTGTGTGTGTGTGTCAATGGTAAGGACAAACCCTTCTATCTGGTCCCTCTTCCTGGTCTGTGTTCCTGCCCCATGCCCTCCACCGCCAGTGCTCTACTCCACCGTGGTACGTGTCGCTGACCCTCAGAACCCCAGAGCATCACCCAGTGCCTACAGTTTTTATGGCCTCTCGGGAAACACTGGAGCCTCTGCGGTACAGAAGCCCCTCCTCATTCGTGTGCCACATGCTGCTCGGGCACACCACTCACTCTGCCTTATCCGGCACCCTACGTTTCTGTCTTGTTTGCAGGACTGTGGGCTTTCTCACCCAAGACTGCCTCCCTCTCCGTCTTCCTCTTGGATTCTAGAAAGGACATTCACACTTTAGCACAGACAACACCCTCTCCCCACCCCGACTCCCAAAGAATAAAAACCTGGGACCCATCTGTGCTCTAAGGCAGGTCTTTTCTTGGCCTCGAGAAACATACTTATCTCTGAGGTGCTGGCACTCATGGCTGCTGGTCCATTAGGGAATCTGGGGTTCGCTGGAAAAGCCACGTCTCCGTTCTTCGCTCTGCCAGAGTTGGCATGCCTACCAGATGTGTGGTTCAGAAAGGAATCCCTTTTCTCTGTAAACAGCTTGACATATGGCACACATTTCCACAAAGAATGCGCAGAGGAAGCATGAGAAGAAAAGTCTTCCGGCTCTGCATAGGATGCGCGCAAGTGTCCCGCTTCCATTGCTTCCATTCAGACACTAGAAGGTGAGTTTGTATTTACTTGCAATACCCTTTTGCAATAGCTATACTTATAATAAAATGTGTACTCCATACATTAATTAAAGAGGGGTGAGAAGAGAAGGGGGCGAATGATCTCTGATCAAAAGAACCAGCCTTCTCCATTCTCATAGCCAGTTAGAGGACCCTAGTGTGAATTCCAAGGTTATTCCCAGACATTTTCAATATTCCTTCCTTCTTGCAAGTTTCAGCTTGTCAATAGCAGATCCAAAATTGGTTCTGGAAATTCTACAAAAGGGAGAGAACTGTGGGCGTGGACTTCTAGTGCGTTGTAGGAGACTTTATGACTCAAGCGTACACTAGGGGTTCCATCTGAGTGCCAATTCTACTTGATTCTTTCAGACTCCAGAATTCATTAAAAAGTTTAAAATAACATGAAAGGGATGCCTATGTCAAACGCCTCTGGGGCGCTGATGTAGTTAAAGCCAGGATGGGCTTCCCCAGCAAAACAGCACTGCCTTGCGATGGAGTGGATCGGTCTTAACTTTTGGGTTTTCTGTTTCCCTTTTGTCTGAAGTCTTCAGGAGAGTGTTCTGATGGCTTCACTTTCTGGGGAACAGACTCCATGTACTAGGACTTGTGTTCTAGTGTTTTTATATGAGGAACAAGGACACAGTGTAGATAGATTGTAAGCCCATAAAATAGCAAAGTACTAGGCAGAACAAAGATCTGAAGATGGAGTACATAGCCATGTTTTACCCCCAGGGAACATTCCCCAGTGTGATAGGCATTCCATAGCTGGGGGCCTCCAGGTTGTGAAAGATTTTGTCCACTCCGAACCTTCTCTAAGGCCTGAGCCCTGAGTGGGAGAGCCGGCCTTGCCACCAGCTGCAAACGTATTCCCTGAGGCAACCCAGCAGGTGGTTTGAATTCTACTGACAGGTGTTATCTACTTCCTGTGTCAAGAGCACAGGCTCTTTCCCTCCTGCACACATTCTGGTACCAAAATATTTCTTTTTAAGGAAAACTTTTCAAAGCCGAGCAGATTTATTTCTGTCACAATCTGGAGTCTAATTCTCTGTGTGATGTTCATTATGGCCTTAATTACACAATATCCAAAGTACTAGCACTGCACCACACAATGTGCTGTGGAGTCACTTGGTTTATTTTGGCTCCACTCGCCTCACTTGCTCAATAATATGAATCTTGGCAAAGAAAAGGGAGCCAGAGTCCAAGTCCATATGACTTGGAGTTGGAGGGAAGGTGTGGGGGGTGAGGGAGGGATGAGGGAGGAGGCGCAGAGACCTGCCTGCTGCTCTGCCACAGGCTAGGGAAGTTGGGTTAGAATCT
The DNA here is from genome assembly GCF_982192425.1 of Myodes glareolus. NCBI lineage: Eukaryota > Metazoa > Chordata > Mammalia > Rodentia > Cricetidae > Myodes > Myodes glareolus. The sequence continues at coordinate 94,197,136 of NC_142027.1, read as the reverse complement.
AACCTAACCTCTGGTTCTCAACCTTCCTAACGCTGAGACCCTTTAATACATTTCCTCATCTTGTGCTGACCTCCAACCATAAAATTATTTTGTTGCCATTTCACAACTGTAATTTCGCTACTGTTATGAATCATAATGTAAATATCCGATAGGCAGGATGGTCTTAGGCAACCCCTGGGAAAGGGCCACTTAACCCCTAACGGGATTGTGACCCACAAGTCGAGGACCACTAGGTTAGACAAAGGTTTGCTTTGTGAATCTTGGGTAAAAGAGAGGGGGCAAAACAATGAGTGATGAAATCCCTACACTGGCTTGCAGAGAGGACTTGTTTAGTGTTGTAGCGCGAGCATCGCTGGGACTGGGCAGCAACTGGTGGAGCCTGCTGCTGCCCAAGAAGGGGACCAGAAGACGTCCCAGTGTCCTTATCTCTTGTGTTCCAATGGCCTTATCTCTTCTTATCACCTCTTAGAAGTTCTTGTCACCTGCTGCACTCTGCCACGTGAGGTGTTGATAGTAATAGAACTGCCAGCAGCTCCCATCAGGCCAAGGGACATCAACCTGTGCTAAGGGTGATGCTTCCGACTTGAAGGTACTCCTCAGGAACCAACACAAACTTTTGTAGGAACCTCTACACAACTTTTGTGTAGAGGCTACACAAAAGAGGCTTGGGTAAGAGTTGTCTATGGCTAAGAATTAATTTCTTTAAATATTTGATTCAAGTTATTACCTTAAACATATTGGGATTTCTACATCCCAAAGTAGATTGAAAAGACACAAACAGCTTTCAAATAACTGAAATATGGTCCCAAGTCATTACAAGGGGAAAGTCACATGGTTAATTTTATTTTATTTTTGCGCAAAAATCTTTAGAAGGCCGTTTGAATCTGCAACTGGTTTTATAGACTATGTTAGATAACAAAGAAATGAGCACAGAGACATTGTAACAATCAGAGCATTGTTTTGAAATAATTTGTGTTTTCCATACTTGTAGATAAATACAAAGAGAAAACAATGTATCTCAGAATGTTGAGGTGATCTAAAGCTTTATAAAATACTTACAAATAAATGAGTCAAATGATAAAGTCAATAACAAATAGCTAACATTTGTGTTCAGATTTAAAGTTTAGAAATAGTTTAACATCCAAATAGTCTTGGATAGGGAAATGAAAGTTCACTGGCAAATGAAATCCTTTCCTTTTCTGCAACCACCTTGGAGTGCTTATTTCTATATTGTTAGGACAGCATTAAAAGGTAGTAAAGGAGGCCTCGAAAGTTAACAGAGAGCCACTCACTCTTGATGCAGAGATAATATGCCAGGATTACCCCCAGGAATATACCAGCATATTTGTTCCTCAGTAGGAATTATACCCTTTACCTCGTGGTTCGACCTCTATTTGCATTGTATGGCCAGCATTCCACCTCCCCCCTCCTTTAGATGCTGTTCCAACGTCATGACAGGAGGCAGAGCAGTGGCCCAGAGCTCAGGGTCGGTCTGTAATCAGCCTCAGCCTATGTTCCAACTCTCTCTACCAGCTACGTTCCCTCCATCCTCCAACATTCACCAAATATCGTAGTGAGGAATGCTTTCTCTCCTTAGAGAGAGCAGCTGTGCTAATGGGCACGCAGGCTGGCTGCACACTAACTGTTTTGCAAACGGAAGACGCCACCAGATTTTACGCAGTGGAGTAGCTTCCAACATGGTCAGTGTCCCACCAGTGACTTCTCATTCTTCAAACTACCTCTTTGTTTCATTGTTGTTTGCAGGTTTGTTTTTTTTTTTTAAATCTATCTCTACTGCGTCATTGCGTAGTCTGACATGGTCAAGGCCAGGGTCACTTGTCTGTAAGGTCCACTGGACATGCACTCTGGGAAGTAGCTGCAGTCAGATTCTACAGCTGTTTCAACAGCTGGGCATTGCCAGCACACTTTCCCCCAGAAAGTTTCTTTCTCCTTTGACCATCCTTATCTCACTCCACTGCCTCAGTTCCGTGACTGTGTCACGTGTGGCAGCGAGACGGCGGCTCGGGACAGACCCCAGAACGCAATCATTTGTTACAGAAATGAGTTGAATCCCCACCGTGTTCAGTGCAGCAGTTTCTGTGCTGGGAAAACGTCCACCTTTAGCTTTTTAGAAACATGTCTGTTCAGAAAAGCTCTGATGAGGACGAGCTCCTCCTCTGGGATGCCCACTACTGGACCTCACGCACCTTCCGTCTTCTGCTGTGCCCTCGGGGCCTTGCTTCACCCTCCCTGCGCCGTTTGGCTTCCATGTGGCTCTTTCTCCCCTGCCGTTGCAGCTGAAGACCTGTTCACGGTATTCTTCAGAGGCTTCACAATTAGCAAATGGAAAGCAGTGCGAAAACTTGCACATGAAGTGTCCTGAAGGAAAGCAGCAATCTGTCACTTACAATGTGTCCTGTCTGTGCTGCAAAATGCAGCCATTCTGGAAAGAAATATGGTGTGACCATACAAACTTCCAGTAGGGAAATGCAGCCCAGGGGGAGTTACAGAACACACAGAGGATGCTATAGGCATATACCAAATCGCAGGAATATCCGAATAGTCTACCCCATATATAAACGCCACAGTATTTTCTAAATACTCATTAAAATTTCAGGTACGTTTTCTCTCAATGCATCCAGAGAGGGCATGGAGCTCACAGAGACACAATGCATCCTGATGGTACTGTCCTGCCCTCCCCTGATGCCCATGGACATGATGCTTGGGATTTAATCATTCTAGAAGCCAGGTGCAACCAAGCACAGACTCTGCAGGTTATTAAACTTGGGAGACCTCAGTGGAGTGGGTGTGGGCCACCAGAGGGCCCTGTGCCATATCTGGGAACCAGCTTGCTCTTCAACTCTACCAGCTAATACCTCTTTCTCATCAGTCGTCAGCCTTACTGCCATCCTGTGACCCTGAATGGGCATATTTGCCCAGAAAAACTCTTGTTTGTATATTTTAAAAACCCTCTATGTTTTCCCTTTGGATTCCATCTTCAGCTTAGAAGAGGAAAGCTAACTGTTGTTGTCTGTGAACTAATATTAGCCTAGTCATAATAGGAACTGGAAGATGACAACCTAGAATCGACCTTTCATTTTCTTGGTCATCTTTAAGAGAGCAAATCTCATGTTTAGCACTGAGGTTCTAAACCAAGTGAGCATGCCAAGAAATGCAGACTCCAAAATGGCATTGGCTCTGCTGAACAATTTCAGAAGCTTGCAAAAAAAAAAAAAAAATGCATCAAAAGGATCGATAGCAGTAGGCCCAATTCTGTTTCTAACCTGGGGATTTTGGTTTGTCACTACTGCAAATGAGGGTTTGGCCAGTTAATTTGTCTTTTTTAAGTTTATTCATCAAACATTGTATAAGTTCCTTCTCTTTCTCAGGTGTCAAGTTGCACTGTGTAGCAGTTTTGTGTACCTTGCTTGGTAGCAAGACTCTAATAACAGTTAGTGAACAATGAATGACTGCTTTTAGGTTTCTATGAATATACACATACAAATAACAATCTAAAGGGCTCAGGGGAGACAATTAACACAGAAAGATGCTTGTCAAATTTTCCTCTGTGTTAAGAGTCTGACACAAGGTTTTCTAAAGTGATAAGAAGTAGCTCAGAAATGCCACGGCACCTACTAATATCCTCTTATGTTTGGAATGTTGTCTCCCAAACACACATATGCCGGAGGCTGGGTACCAGAGTAATTGTGCTGACATGTTTTATTAAATGGTAGGCCTATGGTGAGGAGATTAGGGCATAGAGACGTTGTCTCTGAAGAGACCGATGAGTGCTCTAAGGACTCAGGTCCAAGCAGAGTGCGCAGCTCTAAGGAATGAGCCTGGCCCCTTGCAGCTCTCTGACTTTCTCTACCACTTTGTGATCATTTTATCCCCATGTTCTTTTGCCTCATCATGCCCTGAATGGGCTCTCAAAAGAGCGGGAACATGCTGTTTGGACTTTCAGCTTCCAAAATTACGAGGTAAATAAATTTCTTTTCTTTATAAAGTACCCTCTTCAGGCATTGTATTGTAGCAATGGAAAGTCAGTTGATGTGCAACCCATTCGATAATATTAGTGCATAGCGTCTACTACTCTACCTTTTCCATCCCTGTGTAGAGATCATAGGATGGTCTGCCTGAAACTCTGTGGCTAGTGACTTATGCAGTGATGAATCATTGGTCATTCCAAGCCTTACTTCCCATTTATAGTTTTAAAGATTTGAAATATTCAGATTTTCAAAGGCTATGTGATTCTCTCTCAACTGCAGTGTAATGCTTACTGACCACTTATTATCGACCACTTATTTATTGAGAACTGTTGTATGTGGCTGCTCACATTTAGATTAACCACTATTAAGTGGAACCTTTGATCCTCAGTCACATTGGTCATATTTCCAAGCACAGTTGACTTAGTGCCTCCATTGAGGAGGGCAGATCTCAAATATTCTGTAACAGCAAACTGTTTGTTAGACAGGCTGGGTGTCTGCATGTTTACTCAGTCAGTGACTGAGATCAGAGCTTGTGCATAGGTGAGCATAACACTCTGCCAGGTGTACATGACTCACAGTACATAGGCCACACATGCCCAGGTATCTACGAATGTGACCCAACTCAAAACTGTTGAAAACTTGCTTAAAATGTTGACTTCCCCCTTCCCAGTATTTTGGTAATTCACTTGGGTGCTCCTTGACTGTAAACTCGGTAGGTAACAATGCCATGTCAGAACATGAAAAAGTTGAGCATGCCAATTATTTTACAACACAAACATCTTTAGTTTTTGTTCATACCACACACACATCATGGTCTTGTCAAAGCCTTTTTCACCCCTAAAAGGAGATAGACTCATACAGCGTGAGGTGCTGTAATTCCCCTCTTCATGTCCTCTGGACTAATCCAGTGGTGTAGGCATTTGTAAATGTAGAGCAGACATGATGGGAGGCCACTACTTCTGCCTGTAGGAAGCTGGGGAAAGGGTTTGAACACTCACTGACAGCAGGTTCAAATGCTCCCCAAACATAAGGACTTATACTAGTGTGGAGACCTCCAACAAATGGTGTCTATAATGAACACAGTAAATACTGGCCTAGAGAGAGGCTAGGATTTGAACAGAAATGAGAAATGAGGAAATATTCTGTCAGAAAAGATAGTCTCCAGGGCAGACATTGATGCTTCCTGTTTTCAAATCACAGAGTTAATCAAGATCTTCCAAGCCCTCGTTAAGGAAAACCAGGAATCTTTACGGTTCACTTCAGTAACAGTACTTCAAAAAGAAAAGAATCTTTAGTAAAGAAAATGAAAATACATCTTAAAAAGCTTGTTCAACCACGTCTATTGCTACACTAGTCAGAATAAGCAGGTTACAGAATAAGTGTAGGTGTCTATCAACAGATGAATTGATAAAGAAAATGTGATATATATATATATATATATGCAATAGAATTTTATTTTTCTGGAAAATGAATGCAGCTAATGCTCATCATAGTGAGTAACATAAGGTACACCAGGAAGATGGATATTACATATGCTTTCATTCTTGGATCATACACTCTATACAAATACATAAAGGGACGAGATGCATTAGCAGAAAAGGTGGAGGGGAAGCAGAGGGGATGGAAAGAAGAGGGAGAAGAACAAGGACAAGTTTGTTAAATTATATGATATACTTGAAGAAAATAATCTTTATTAAACCCATCACAGTGTAAAATGAATAGATGTCAATATAAATTTAATGATAAGATGTTGAAAGGGATGATGTGATAATAAACCTATTATTGTATATGCAAACCAAAAAACCTCCTAATAATGAAAAAGGAAAAAAAACCTTAAATTTATTTGAAAACATTGTACTTCATGTTCATTTGTCCAAATTATTGTTTAGCTGTGGGAAAGCAGGTTGTGTTCTCGGACATTCTGTCCAGGGATACCCTTAGCCAAACCAGTCAGCTTATTAAGTTCTCTTAGCTCTGTAACAGTACAGGCAAAAACATTTGAAAATGGAGATATTCTAAATTTGAGAATCAATGAGTTTTGACAAATCAGATTTTGAGATACAGGTTTTTGATTGCTGGAGATACGGATTAGTGGTTACGAGCCCACAGTTCTTCCAGAAAACTCGAGTTTACCCTCTCTCCTTCTTCGTGCATTTCAGAACTGCTTGCTATTTCAGCTTGTAAAGAACCTAGGCCTCTGGCCTTCATGTGAACCGCCATGCACAGATACATGTGTCCATACATATTAAACTAAAATAAAATCTTACAATGAGAAAAAAGTTATTTTTTCTTAAAAATATCATAAAAGTTATTTAACCATTTCCTTCAAAGGGTCACATAATTCTGTCTTAGTTTCTGAAAGATGTTGGGTACTAATGTTCATTTACAGAGTGTGAAAGAACTTTCCAAGGTTTATATAATTTTCTTGGTGTAATAGCAGAAAATTTATTTGAAACACATAAGACTTATTTTGAAAATTTTGTTAGTTTTATAAGTATTCGGTAAAGATTTGTTGAATGAATAAGATCAATAGATCGTAGCACAATTAAGTAGAGTGGTTCATAAACTCAAAAACTTCTTGTAGGTGTTTGGATGGAAGCTTCGCTTCAGCCTCTGGCATCCATATATCCAGAGTCTGGAATGTTTGGGTGGAAGTTCCATCCCAAGCCCCCTCCCCTGGGAGGTACCGCAGTCCAGACTCTGCCCTGAGAAAGCCCTCTAATCGATGAGATACTCAAGACCACTTTCACAGGCTATTTAAACACCCCGTCTCCCAAGAGAACAAACACATGATTTTCAGGTCCTCCTTTCCGGTCTTCTCTGGCATGGCAGGTGGGGTGGGGGTGGGGCTAGAAAGCCATTCAGGAGCGTTTGTATCCATTAAACCTGGGCTTTTCCTAATTCGGTTTGATTTGGTCTGATTTGGATTATTGCGTCGGTGGAGAGGCTTATCAGGTTGCAGAAACTTTTCAGTAGGGTCCTGTTGCCAGGGCTCTTCCACACAGGAGCCAAGGCCGTCCATGCCTCTGCACGTGGAGGCAGAGCCACAGAAGTACACCACTGAAGCCAGCCCCACGGTTGCAGCATCTGAGCAACTTGCTATAGTTTTGCCAGTGATTGGAACATTATGAAAACTTAATAATGCTGCTACCAAAGGATGAAAGTGAACTTACTATCTTTGGTGGCACTCTTCCTTTGGTCAGCATGACAAATTTCAGTCGGAGTAGCTTGCAATTAAGTAAGCAGTGTAGAGCAAAGTCCTTACAAAGGACAGGATGAAAAGGGACAGTGAGTGACAGGGTGGCTGAGGCAGAGGGAGGAGACACGGGGGATGCCTTGACTCAGTTGGAGCCTCAGAAACAATGGAAACTCCTTCCCTGACCTGACCAGCACTCCTGGGATCACCTTGTTTGGATGAAGGTCCCTGGGATTTGAATCAAGTTGGTGGACCATGCCCCTGCTGCTTTCACTGGAACTTTCCAGGATTTGTTGGGGGAATGGTCAAAATCTGAGGAGATTTGAGGATCTTACTGTCCTCAGACACTGAAGGGACCCTGATTCTATCGCCTCGTGTAAGTTCTCACTCCTGAAGACACGTCTGGCATCTCTACACCCCACTGAAGAAGTACCAGAATCTCTGGAGAGTGGGAAGGGGTTGGAACCTAGAGATCAGTAGCATATCTAAAATACCAGCAGGTGTTTACCTTTTGAAGGCAGACAGAGAGCAGAAGCATCAGGTTCATTTGCAGGGAAGAAATCTGGCTTGCTATTATTAGTGTTTGTTGGTAGCTAGGATTACTCACTGGCTTTATTTAACCGTCTATGATGAAACACTCACTCATTCTATTTTCCTTGGCTCTTGTTTTCACCAGTGACAACGGTGACAGGAATCTGCTCATATCGAACTCACAAGCTCCTATGGATAGCTCTGGAATATGTGTGCCATGACCAGTGGCTCTTCTGTGTAGAAACACAATGGATTCCAGGCAAAGCTGGCAAGCGAGTCCGAATGTGTCAGCAACTGTGGGGATAAGCGACACTACCGAGCCTGCTGTGGGGCCCATAGCCCAGGAAAGAAGTGAGCTTTGAGCACTAAGACACTCTGCAAAAATGGCCTGCCTGCCACAACAGAGGGAAGAAAGAGCCCCCTTCTGAGTTTTATTAGGCACTGTAAATGAATCCATTGGCAAGAGAATTGGAGAGAAAGACCATTAAAAACCAGACCAGGTGAATGAGTTTGGAATGGAAGGCAGAAAAGCTTGCAATCATTGCTCAAACAAGTTCTTCCTTCCTTCCAAGAAATGAGGTATGGGGTGTGGAATCCATTGTAGCTAATCGTAAACAGGTGCATCTTAAACCTGGATGCCAACCTGCTCCAACACGCTGGGCACTCAGCTCGCGCTACTGCTAATTACCCATGAGCTCCGATTGGTGCCAGCCACAGTTGCTCTACAGTCTACGTTCCTGTTCAGACCTGTGAGGGGCCACGGGTGGCCCCACAGCGCCTGCATGCCACCCTTCCTTCACCTACGACCGCCACATTTGATACCTAGAGACACTGAATCTGGATACAGAAGATTGGCACCAAAATTCTATCAAATTTTAGGTCTTAGAACAAACAACCATAATGATATCATTTTGGCAGACGTCCTCAGATCACCTACATGGATGATTTTTATGTGATGACTAGTTTGGGTGAATGTGTTGCCTCTTGTTATAGACCTTACCCTACATTTTATCCTGAGGTATTTGCTGACAAACTTTGTTCGTAGATCTATGAGATCACCAAGGCTTGATTCCTGTAACATATACTTCCATTTTCAGGAATGACCAATTCCCTACCGTTGTCACTAGATATTAGAAAGAAACATTCCTATTTCTTTGTACTATGTAAGCAGAACTAGAAGTGAGTATTGTGAGGCCACTTAGAACTTAGCAGGGACTGTTCTTTATAAGGTTCCAATTCCAACTTTGTATAAACGATATTTTCATTTTCAAAATAAGAGGTTTTTATAATTGAGGGGTCAGGGGTCCCTCAAAATTTGCCTGTGCCTCTGAGCTGATCATAAGGGTATGGCATTGTCTTAAGGGATTCAAGGACTGGAGATGACTCTAATTAAGAGCTTGCAGTGCTCCTGCAGGGGACCTGAATTCAGTTCCCAGAATTCACACTGGGCAGCTCACAACCTCCTTTAAGTCCAGCTCTGGGGTAATCTGACGCCTCTAGATAGGTACACCAACATAGTTATGTGCACGTGCGTGCACACGCACATGCATACACACACACAATTTAAAATCATAAAAGATAATAGAGATTCAAGTTCTTTAGAATTTTGATTTCCATACAAGTGTATTCTGTACATTGAGCAACCTTTCTCAGGCCTTCTATCCCCTTTTCTTGCCCCTCCCTTTACTTTTAGTTCCTTTTGTTCCCCTAGACACTTTAACTTTATGTTTCATGTCATGACTGCATGTATCTGTGTAACATATAGGAATTGTGTTTGAGAAAAAAACAGTAAGGGCATTTCTGAGTCTGGCTTGACTCTTCAAGTGTTCATTTCCTGTGAAATCAGTTTTCCTTCGTGTGTTCTCCTTTCTGACAGCTGGACACTGGGGCTGATTCCACAACTCAGCTCACATGAACAATGCTGCAGTAAACTAGTGTGTCTTGGACATGTTGGCAAAGAGTCCTTTGAATGCATCAGGTTATATGGTAGATCTGTTTTTAATCCTTTTACAAAACCTATATATTGACACTAATATGCAAGCTTCCTTTTTCACATATTGCTTTTCTCATTTGTTATTATTTATTTTCTTACTTATACCTATTCTGACTGAGGTGATATGAAAAAAAAGAGTTGGAAGGGTAGGAAAGGGAAGTGGATCTGAGAAAACCTGGGGGAGGGTATGTGTGTGTGTGTGTGTATGTATGTATGTATGTATATATATATATACATATATATAAAATCAAAACACATTGTACAAAATTCTCAAAGAACTAGTGAAAATATTTTTAAAAAAGGAATCTTGATACAGTTTGGCTTCCATTTCTCTGGTGGCTAGCGAGGTACACTTCTCATGTTCACTGTCTGTGGTGGCTATTCTCGCTTGCCAACATGATGACATCTAGAATGAACTAAAACTCTAAAATGGAAGGGCAACCTGTAAAGGACTTTTGCTTAATTTGAAGTGGGACGATCATCTTGTAATCTGGAACTTTAAGGTTGCAAGGGAAACAATTAATCCAGATCTTTGTGGTGGGAAAATACATTAATCCATAACTTTTGAGGTGGGAAGACACACCCCTAATTTGGGCCAGGCCTTCTGTAGGAAGTCGATATAAAGACACAAAAGAAGGAAGCCTCTTCTCCTGCTTGTTCTTGCCTCCCTAGCAAGGTTATTCCTTCACTGGCATTAGAGCCTACTTTTTCAGGATTCCCCTGAAGACCGCTGACATAGTCAGCCTCATGGATTGAACAGCTACTGAATTCTTGGACCTTATATTCATGGCCATTGTAGGATTAACTGGGACACAGCCTATAAGCCATTCTAATGAATTTCCTATTTATTTATATATATAATATATATAGCATATATAATATATAATGTATATATGTATATACATATGTGCACATATATATGAGATTAATTCTCAAGTTTGGTTACTCTAGAGCACTCACTGATGCTGATTTTGAGAGAAGTGTGGTTCTCGCGAAACAAAAGGAGAATAAGGATGAATCTTTGAAGTGTCTGGAACAGGCTTTTGAATTTTTGAACCATTACAGTTACAGCAATATCAGAGAGGACAGAAAGCCCATGGTGTGACCCATTTTACAAGCTGAAGGAGATAAAGGCATTTGATTAAACTGATTCACTAACTGTGCTCGGCAATGCTGTGGTCGTTCTCTATGTAAAACTTTTGACAGTCTGTAGGAAAATGATGCTGCTAGTTAAAGGAAAGGAATGAGTTTCATGATACAATTAACCAACGTCTAGGAATATCAGAATACAGAGAAGGGAAACAGCGAACTTCTCGATACAATTGACTGCTTCCAGGTGCACACAAGCAGTCTACAGTTTTCTAAGTGAGCCCTGGAAGAGAACCTTCTCTCTAGCAGCCACAGAGCTCAAGCGCAGAAAATCAACCAAAGCCCTCAGTATAAGATTAGCTTAATTACAAAGAAAATTCACACCTCAGCCTTGGAAAGGATTAGAGGTTAAAGTAAGGGCATGAGTTGGTGAAGAATGGAATCCTGTATCTTGGAATAGAGATGTGTGGGAGGACCCTATGGAAGCTGAGAATTCTCAAGGGTTTTTCTCACCAGAAGAAGTGTTCTCTCCACCCTCCAAAGAAGATCTCCTCGCACCCCAGCCCCTGAAATATTGTTCTGTTCACCTTTCTCTGAAGAAATTTATTCCTCATTATCTGCTAAACCTGCAGTGACTTTCTCTGCAAACGATGCCAGGCAAGACAATACTGATGTCCCTCACAACGCATCAACAGTTATTTCGAGACCTAATCCAAACTTAAGACTAAATAGGCTCCTACAGGAGGTGGAGCCTCCTGTATGTATGGCAGTCCAGGAGGAGTTACACTGCTAAAGACCTTAACAAATTTGCTAATTCACTTAAGCAGAAGTTTGGGGACTATGTGTGGGGATGGATTTTAAGAGCGTAGGATATTGGTGGATGGAACTGAAAACTGGATCAGGCTAAGTTTATTGATATGATCTCTCTGAGTTTTGATTTGAGGCTTAATATGGAAGCTTATACAGTTAAAAAGTAGCCAAAAGATTGTTTGAATGGTTGGCTGAAGCGTTCGTCAAAGGACGGACTCCTGAAAACGAGCTAGAGATGCCTGATATCCCTTAGTGTTGATGAAGGGGTTTCAAGGCTTAGGGAACTGCAATGGTGGAGTTGGTACACTGTGTATAACCTACTCCGCCACAATGGGAAGGCCCAGAATACATGTCTTTACTAATCCTATAAGATACAAGATGGTGAGGGGGCCCCAGCATATCTGAAGAGTTTTGTTGTCCGTCTTTACCCTGTGCAACAAAATCTTAGGGTTTGAGACAACTGTCACTGATTTGGATTAATTAAATGTAATGGGTTTACTTGGGACCTGCATTAGCAAGGGGCAGGCAGTAGCAATAGCAAAGTGGTCATTGTTATTATAATGGGCATCAAAGACAAAGCAATGCTCATAATGACCTGACCTGTAATGGGAAGCCCAGGCAAAGTGAGTTTTATGGTCATATGATTGGTATCATCCTTTGGTACTGATTAATGAATCATGATGTTTACCAGAATGAAATAGATAAGAAGCATACTCAAGTCTCCTTTGATCTGTATACACAGAAAAATTCTCAAATGTAAAGAAGGCTACATTAAATCATGTAAGAGGGAACTCCTGCAAAAGGGAATCTTAGCCTATGAACTGATTTCCAGGCTTAAGCCCATTTAGACCCCAAACTCCTTGAATGAAGAGATGGAAAAATACCTAAAAATTTCACTATTAGTCTTTCCCCAGAGGGTCCTAAGGCTTCTTAGAACAATAATTGGGGAGAAAGGAAACAATCAGACTTCCAGGGGTCTGTGTGACACTGGCTCTGAATTGAGGCTGATTTCAGGAGATCCTCAGAAACATTGTGACCATTCTGTTCAAGTAGGGGTTTATGGAGGTCAGGTGACTAGTGGAGTTTTGACTGAAGTGTGACTCATAATAAGAGCAATGCAGCCCCAGACTCATCCTGTAGCTCTTTCCCCAACCCCAGAATAAATAGTGGGAACAGACATACTAAGAACTTAACAGATTTCTCACATTGGTTCCCTGGATTGTGGAGTGAGGGCTATCACGGTTGGAAAGACTAAATGAAATCGTTAGAGTTGTCTCTTCTTAGGAAAATAGTGAATAAAAGACTGTATCACATTCCTCAAGGAATTGCAGACATTATTCAGGTTCCCACCACGTCTGCCTTTAACCCTCCTCTCTGACCAGTGAAGAAGACAGGTGGATTGTGGAGAATGACAGATGACTGTGGAAAACTCAGTCAGATAGTAACTCTGATTGCAGCTGCTGTACCAGATGTGGTGTCCTTACTTGAGCAGATTAACACTATCCTGGTACATGGTATAAAGCTATTGATCTAGCAAATGTCTTTTTCTTGGTACCTCTCAATAAGGAACACCACAATCTCCTTGCTAGAAATTGTCTGTAAGACTCAACTTGGTTCTTTAGGAAACATTTCTCTTTTGTTATATTTTTTTCTGTCTACATTAAAGATTTCTCTTTTTCATTTGTTTTAGGCAATTTGATGATGAAGGCATTGCTATAGTATCTTCATGAAGAAAAATGTGTTTACTTCTTGGTATTCTATTCCTTTGAGTCTGAATGCATGCTTATAGTTTCTCTTAAGTCTGGAATTTGTGGTTATCTGTGTGTGTTCTCTGTCCTCTTCCCTTCCCTTAGAAATGCATGGACAACGCTCCTCAAATTCCTCAGATCTTGCTGCTGCACTGTAGTTACAGTTAACCGTTTTCTCTTGTTTTCCTTTGGATCATTTCTACTTACCTCTCAAGCTGAATAAAATTTTACGTAGCAAGGCTCTTTTGTTGTTACTTCTAGACAGCATCATTTTCATATTCGCTACTATAGTTTTCAGTTGTTCAACATTTTAGATGCACGTGATGTAGTCCTTAGTATTTTTACTGTTCTGGTCTTTAGCCTGCACTCTGGGCTGGTTTCAGTTATTTGTTTCCCTCCATCTTGAGTTGCTTCCTTCCTTCTTCGTATACCTGAGCACTTCTGAACAGATTGCAGGCATCACAAAACTTACCTTGTTGGTTAACAGTTATTTTAAATTCTACAAATATTCCTTTTTTCTGGGGTGCAGTGTAGTCAGTTGGAAACGGTTTGACTCTCGGGTTGCTGCTTCTTCATTAGGCTGTGCTGAACGCAGGGCCCTTCACTCCCCTCTGAGGAGCTTGTGCCTTGAGTAGAGCAAACACTCCTGTCAGCCTGGTGAGAGCTAAACCTCTCACATGTCAAGCCATGAGAGTATCTTAGATTTTCTGGAGTTGTCTTACCTCTCCAGTTTTGCCAGTGATGAGCTTTTGAGTGCCCGTAGGAACATGATTCCCTTTTCTTAATAAGGTTAACCTCTGCCCAGGTCCCCTCCTGGTGCCAAAGCCAAGAACCCTTTCCAGTATTCTCAGAATATTCCTGGTTTCTTTCTTATCACTCCTGGCTCACCCGTCTTTGTTGTGAGGTCTGTGTTCTAACATCATTCCTTGATGTATTCCATGTAGACTCTTAGATCCTGGTAGCTGATCTTGGAGACAGTCAGACATCCCATGGCCGGTGCTCCAATACACTCCTCTGTAGCCTTATTGAACCCTTACAACACTGCTTTGAAAAAGAAACTTGTCACGATCCATTGGTAGCAGATAAAGTGATGCCCGGCCAGAATAAGTAGTTCCAGGAAATCACAGCTAAGAAAAATAATCCAGTATTTCACCTATGACCTCCAGAGCTACATACATGCAGAGCTCACAACCATTGTGATATTTTAGATGCTTCTAGATTAACTTCTCAATAAGTGTTTTATAATATTGCAGAAGATTGTGAAGAAATAATCAAGAATACTGCTTGCAATTGATGAAGCATTAATGAGTAGGTTTGAGAACGTTAGTACAACTGGCACTTTCCAATGGGTTTTATTTGAATATTACCTTTTTGAACCTTCCAGTTCAAATTATTCAATTCACCCTTTAGCTGGAACATTATGTTTAAGTTAATGAGAAAAGAAATTATCTGCCAACTCAAGTTACAAAAACGTTTTATACAAGAGGTCAAGAGATTCACATACTGAGAAAAGAAAACTTTGGAAGAGAAAACTTTTCTTTTCTTTGCCATATAGTTATTTAAAATGACGAGGGGACAATGAAAGGAATGACTGCTAAGAGAGTTGCAGAAGCCTGGAGCTGGCAGGGGAGATCAGACAGTGAGGTCCAGCCCAGCACCACAGGAAGGAGAGTGTTGGGGAGGTAATAATGTACGGGGCCACTGCAAGGTGGCGTGCTGGGGTTACCAGCACATCGTCCATATGACAATATATCATATATGTCATCAGATGTTTCTATCTTTTGTAATGTATTTTACATTATGCTGTATTTAGAATTTGTGATTTCATACAAAATTCAAGCAAGTTTGGTTTCAGACGGAATTTTAACATCCCTTTCAATGTACACTCCTAACTGACTTCTGTACACACTTTAGAAAGACAGTGTGGTGGGGCCCAGTGAGCAAACACCTACTCAGCCATAATCTACCCATTCCTGTGATTTCCTCCACATCCTTCTCAGCTTTTCCACATCTTTTCCTTTTTGTCCTTTGCTTTATCTGATCTTGGAATTTTCGCTTTGCCTGACGGCTGAGCTTTTCCATGTGTAGCACCGGAAGTGTCTCTCTTTGCTCGATTTGTATTCGCAGAGGGTTGTGTAGTAGTTCCTGTTAGCCGTCATGGGAATGGCAGAGACAAGGAGCTTCAGTTCATCTCCCAGCCAATGGCCCTTTGGGCATCTGTGCAGTACCCCAGCAGCTGGGTCTCTTTGAGTTTACATTTCATTTACATCAAAGGCACATCAAAAAACAGGGGCCTCTTCTGGAATAGATAGTTGTCTTTTGATAAGAGCGTGTGCGATACGTCTGAAACTTCTGGGTTCATGACCTTGGCCCACATAAAGACAATTTAGTGAGAATTTCAATGTTGTTTTTTATAGACAAGTTACACTGGAACATTAAGGGGGGGAAGAATTAAAATAATGTTAGAACAACATTGTAATCCTTACCTCCATTGAACTCAATAAATGTGCTATAGCAGCAATCACTGTCAGCAACGACAAACTGATTTCTTTAACCAAACAAATTATTTAGCAACGGGCCTTGACTTTTTTGTTATCTTCACCTTGCCTTGTTTCTGTGTTATGTTGTTAACTACTGAATATCTCCATGAAAATATACATGATTGAGTTCCAGAGAGCTGAAGGGTAAAACTGCATAATATTAGAAGGATGAATCTCAGTTGCTCTTACCCCTGGGGGAGGGGAATAAGATCAAATAGCAAAGCATGCAACCTATTAATGACTAAGTTAGTTCTTAGGACAGGCTGAGCACTACATCAAATATCCGAGTGATATGACATTGTGTAAATGGCTACTTCCTTGTGGTTGTGGGTTAGACCCTTGGAAAGGTTTTGAGCTAGCAGACACATCTCTGAGTAAGATGAGGATATCTACAAATTGGTGGTGAGATCAAAACACTGATGACAACTTATGCTGGAGAGGATGTGGGGTAAAGGGAACACTCCTCCATTGCTGGTGGGAGTGCAAACTAGTACAACATTTTTGGAAATCAGTATGGCAATTTCTCAGAAAATTAGGAAACAATCTACCTCAACACCCAGCAATATCACTTTTGGGTATATACCCAAAGGATGCATTATCATACTACAAGGACATGTGCCCAGCTGTGTTCATAGCAGCATTATTTGTAATAGTCAGAACCTGGAAACAACCTAAATACCCCTCGACTGAAGAACAGATAAAGAAAATCTGGTACATTTACACAATGGAGAACTATAGAGCAGAACAAAAAGAGTGACATCTTGAAATTTGTAGGCAAAAGGATGGATCTAGAAAACATCATATTGAATGAGGTATTCCAGACCCAGAAAGACAAATAAAATATGTGCTCACTCATAAATGGCCTTTAAGCATAAAGCAAAGAAAAACAAGCCTACAATTCGCAATCCCAGAGATCCTAGCAATAATGAGGACCCTAAAGAGATATACATGGATCTAATGTACATGGTAAGTAGAAAAAGACAAGATCTCATGAATAAATTGGGAGTGTGGTGACCATGGGACAGGGTAGAAAGGGAGAGGGGAGAAGAGAAAAATACATAGCTCAATGAAAATAAATAAATAAATGATACAATAAAAGAGAGCGTCTCATTCCTTCACTAACTGTCATACATGATAGCTGCTCCAGTCATGAATAGGATACACAACAAATGTACAATGACACCCAGTCTGTCTTCCTGCAAGATAGTCTCATTACTACAAGGTGGAAGATGGTTTAGTGCAGCCCTGTAACCTCACACTTAGATTTCTCTGAAGACAGAACATTTAATTCGTGAACGTGAGATGAGGATGGACTTATTTTTTTTATTTTATTAAATTATAAAAGTTTCCATTTCCGCCCCTCCTCCCAACACCCTCCCACTCCCCCCGCTCCCTCTCCTCCTCCCTCTCCATCCCTAAGAGAAGTCAGGGTTTCCTGCCCTGTGGGAAGTTCAAGTTCCTCCCCCCTCCCTCCAGGTCCAGGAATGTGAGAATCCAAACAGACTGGATCGCCAAAATCCAGTATATGCAGAGGAAGCAAGTCCCAGTGTCATTGTCAATGGCTTTTCAGAAAGGCTCCGGGCCAGCCACATTCAGAGAATCTGGTTGGATCACGTCCTCGTTCAGTCCCAGTCCAACTGGCCTTGGTGAACTCTCATTATATCAGTTCCCTTGTATCAGTGGGTGCTCGCATCCCTCGCAGTCCTGATTTCTTTTTTCATTTTCTTCATCCTTCTGCTCCTCATTTGGACCGTGGAGGGCTCAGTCCGGTGCTCCAATGTGGGTCTCCGTCTGTATCGCCATCCAACGTCGAATGAAGGTTTCCTCTGCTCTTGCCTTCTTTGCTCACGTTCTCTTTCCTTCTGCCTCTCGTTTGGACCTAGGGAGTTAAGTCCAGTGTTCCAACGTGGGTCTCCGCCTCCATCTCCATCCATCGTCAGATGAGGGTTCTATGGTGATATGCAAAATATTCATCAGTATGGTTGTGGGCCAAGGCCGTTTCAGGTACCCTCTCCTCTGTCCAGAGAACAATCTAGGGATCTCTCCTTGGACCTGGGATCCCCTTTATAATCAAGTCTCTTGTAAACCCTAAAATGACTTTCTTAGTTGAGGTATATACTTCCTTGATCCCATATCCAGAGGATGGACTTATTAAGATCTGGAAGGAGATCTGGATTGTTACAGAGGAAACTTTAGGAGAAGCAGGTAAAAAACTGAAGGTCTGGTTGACTTTTGTTCTGTGACCAGCTGCAGATTGCTGCATCCTACAGTGTACAGCCCAGGCTTGAAGGGTACGGTGAGGTGGGGGTTGGTACGCACAACTGGCTTCAGCTTTCTATCCTATATACATTACATATTATTTTATATCTATCTATATATAGATGAATATATAATTTTACATATCTTATTCTTAGAAGAGCATCCACGAAGTCTTTCCTCACATCTCCTCATGATGAATACACTTGATCAACTCAAATAGGAGATTACTATTTTTTCCTTTTTCTTAACAGTCGATGTAAATGTGCAGACAGGGAAGTACTTTCAATTTCCTCCATGGGTTTTCTGTCTGAATGCTGAGTGTTCGGTCATTCCTGCTTTGATTCTCATCATGGGTGCCCCATCACACCCTTGGCGGGTCTTGCTAGCTTCCTGAGGCTCCTTTTGGCAGATAAGGTGAATTTCCACCTTCTGTGCATTCCCAATCTCACTGAGCTCCAGGGTTTATTTTCCTTCCCTTCCCCCACTTCTGACTCCTTCACTACAGGCTTTGAAAGAAAAGCTTTGAATGTAACTAATGGTGTCAGAGATTAGGCACACGATGTTCAAGAACTGAGCTGTTTATTTGTTTAAGAGAGCTGTGTTCAGACTGTTTCTTATGCAGTCACATACCCACTTACACAGTCTGAGCTCTGTTGTTGGCTGGAAGAAGTCTGAGTCAGGCTTGAAGGCTAAGAAACCCAATTTTCTAAGTACCTTTGGTCTTCCCAGCTACAGGCTCTGTACTCTGTACTAAGCATGTACAGAGGATATCCCTAAACAATTTATTTACTGTTTATTTCCTAAACAGTATAGTATGTTAATTATTACATTGCAATAGTTATTTTAAGACATCTAGAAGTTCTTTAACATTTATAGATGAATGTGTGCAGATATCATGCAAATTACTGTGCCATTTCTGTTAGGGATTTGAGCATCTGTGTTGTTTGGTATCTTCATGGAGTCCTGGAATCTATTAAGAACTAAGGGATGACTGTGCTATGTTTGCATGCTGAATGATCCTCAAGACACATCTGGTAACGTCTTGGCCGCAGGTGAGTGCTGCTGTGGGGTTGGTACAAACTTCTTGAGGATCACTGAGATCACAGAGGGTGTGTCTCGGAAAGGATAGAGGCACCTCACCCCCTCCACCAGCTCTTTCTCTAAGCCAATGGGATAGGCTGCTTTGATTTATCTCACACTTCAGCTTAGTCAGCTAATCATAAACGGGAGCCTCTAAAACTGTGGGCCTGATAAACAATTTCTTGTTATGAATTCAAGATCTCACATGGTGTTTTGTTTCCTTTTGTTGTAGTTACGGAAAGCTAATTAACACAGACCGACTAATTCCTTTCCATCTTCCAGATGATAGTTTAAGGGAGAAGATACCGTTTGTGTGAAGTTCTCATTAATTTTAGCATACTTTCAGAGCTGAAGTGTGATTCTTGAACTTATATGTTACTGGATCAGGGAGGGTGATTTCAAGAAGCTAATAGCCCAGGAGTCTCACTTCTCATTATTCTTTTGCACTGTCAGTTTTGAATCTTTAATTCTCCCATTGTTTCTGCTATAGTATATTCTGACAAATTACAGAGGAAATGGTGTTAACATACCATATTTGAGTTTTGGTATTCTTTATGGGTTCCAAATATTTCTGAAAACTATAGCTCTAGCTTCTCGGCTTCAAGAACTATGTGAAGTCAGTAACTCAAATTTAGGCTATAAAATGGCTTCTATTAGATTGTGTGGAACTGTGGGGAGCATTTTTGAGGACAGGTATGCAAACACAGGCCACATTTGTGGCAAGTCCCTTGTTCCCACTGACAGTGATGGGCAGTCACATATGTCCATGGACCCCATAGCCCATCCTCTGCAGGTGTCACCCCCGTTCTATTAACGGTCATACTCCATCCGGGAAGGCCTAAAGCAATTCCAGAAAGAGGGTGATGGCTTAGCAGCTTTGTTCAAGTACAGAGAGGCAACTGATGCTCAGTGCATGCACGTGTTTCTCTGACACCATCTTCTTGGGACCAGACACCTTTGTAAGTCTTATCTACACATCATGTTTCTTTAGGAGCCTCACAAGGGCATTCCTGTATATTGACTTTTCCTCAGATATGGCAAAGGCATATTTTGTTCTAAAAGCCTGAATATACAAATCCTGGTAATTGCCACAAAATTGTAGCTAGCTTAGTTTAATATTAGAAATGTTTTGACAAAAGAAACAGCCGCAAAGGGAAGATTCTTGGCCAGAAGACTCAGTGAATAATACTGGCTGACGTTGCTGTACATTGATTTCCCAGCTGGTGACTTCTACTCGATATTGCAACTACTGATGTACTTCTGGCATTAATGGTCTCATTAGCCTCAAGGTGATTCTTTTCACTGATCATAGGGCACAGGCCATATTTCTTGCCTACAATAGCCACTCGCAGATGCTACTGATGCCAGAGCTACGTTTGCGATGTTGTAAGCAGTATCATTCTGGTTGGTTCTCAAAGCTGCACTGATTGACTTTAAGGACAAAGTTCACCATGCTGTTCTTCTGCTCAGAGTATCCAAGATCTCACTTCCCATCCATAACATCAGATGCAAAACGAAGGAATCTTCTGTTTTTCATTAGAGATTGAATTTTAGTGAGCTACTTTGCTGCATTCAAGTTGCCTAAATACCTTAACCCATGTATGTTTAGTTTTTTATTGGTAGTTTTTGCTGACACAAACCTTAGACATCTGAGAAGAGGCAGCTCGAGCCACAACTGAGAAATTGAGATTGGCCTCTGGGCATGTCTGTGGACATTTTCTCAATGAATGATTGGTGCATGAGGGCCTTTCCCAGTGTGAGTGGTGTTCTCCTTGAGCAGATGCTTTTAGAGTATATCAGTAAACGAGCTGAGAAAGCCATGAGGAACAAACCAGTAAGCAGCAGTTTTCCCCGGTGGCTTCTTCAGTTCCTGCCTCCAGGTTCCTGCCTTGGCTTCCGTCCATGTTAGACTGTAACTTGTAAGATGTAATAAGCCCTTTCCTTCCCAAGTTGCTTTTGATCATGCTGTTTTACCGCAGCAACAGAAACTCGAACTAAAATGCCCTTGAAGAATGTTTGTAAAGCAAGCTAATTACCTTGTGCTCTTATATGCTCAGTAAGTTTGGGTTTGTCATATGATCCATTAGCATTGGGATTTATCGTCTGACCTTTAAGAGATGGTGTTGGTGGATATGCTCCTGGCGTGATGTGTGTCATCTTGGTGTGTGACCATATAGCATGTGTGCATTCAGAGCTTTGTGCTTTTTGCTTGTTCACACCCAGCTATGTCTCTGGAGTGCCGAGAGACTTGATGGATTGATGCAGTGGTACAGCTCTCTACGGACTTTAAGAGTTCAGAATCTAGAAATGAAATTGCTCCCAAGTCTTCCCTTTCCATTGTCTTAGGCCAGGCCACACAAGTTTACATCAGCATTTTGAAGGCTGGGCACCTCCCTGACCTTGGTCAGCCTGCAAACATTTTGAAGCCCCATTTCTCTCTGTATTCTGTCCAGAAGGTGGCTGTCTGGTGATGCCAGTCACCATGGGGCTCACTTCTGTTCATCAGTCTCTTTCTCACCTGTGGGCCAAGGCTATGTCCGTAGCTCAGCATCTCAGCCTGGCTCTGGCGCAGACATACAATTGTCGTGAGTTTTGCACAGAAGGGATAGGAAATCCTTGTCATTCCTCATCAGTATTAAGCAATCAGTTTCCCTGGAATCCTACTTATGTTGAACCAGATAAGCTGTCAGCACTTTGAGTGGCCTTTTGTTGATGTGAGGTGCCTGGTCCCATTTACTTAAAACCCGCCTGATGGTCGGAATCTGTCAGACTCGGTGGGTTCATGGCTTGTCTCCAGCCTGCCATCCAGTCTTCCCTCAGGTGCCTAATTGAAGGAAAGAATTACAGACACACAGCAAACGATATGCGCACTGACCAGTACTGACAGGGAAGAGAACAGGAGAAACCTGTGTGCTACTGAGTACTGTATGGTGGGACAGGCTTCCTCACTGAGCCCCGGGGCCGGCTTTCTTCTGACAGATGGAGATGGAGAGCAATTAGAGTTTAGAAGTATAAGCAGACCAATCTGTTTTGTTTATACAGAGAGTTTTCCCCAGAAGTGAGGCAGAAGCGGAGACGTAAGTAATGAGCACATGTGTTTGGAAAGAGTATAAGGTACTTATAAATATTATAGTGGCGTCACTATAGCCGAAGGTCTGGCAGCCTTTACATTGCCGAATCTCATTGTCAGGAGTTTAAAACTCAGCTGTAAACATTCCAGGCTGCAACTTGACAGCACAGGGTGTGCCTGGGAAGAAAGCTTTATTCCTTGCAGCCACGAAAGTCTCTCCTGGGGTTCCCATGTACCATGCTTCTCTCTCTGCCCCAGGTCCTATTTGGATCTGCTTTGGTTATTGGAAAACTACCTAAGGAGTCACCACTGATGAATTAGCTGTGATTCTTTGATCTGGGAACAACTTTTCCTAAGATATCAGTGGTGCCTGCCAATTGGTAGTCACAGCTACCAGTGGTCAGATGTCACTGCAGTTGACTTAGAATAAAGGCAGCAAAGATCATACTAGTGATAAATAGAAAGCAAGAATTTTACCTGAGAAGTCTTCTGAGGTTTCATCAAACCTCTTTAAGGGTCTTTCACCAAGGTTGCTGTCCCCAGGTATTATGCTCTAGAAAGAGACGCCATATCTTTGATCTGTAATCCAAATGGTGGAAAGAAACGGGGTAAACTACTTTGGCCAATGGTTATAGATATATGGTGAACGTAGAAGTAGAGAGTTCCAGAATTAATTGGCTAAAATAATTGTAGACCAACAAAGGAAATTTTAAACAGCAACAGTAATAACACACAACCCGTTTTCTTCTCAGTGGTTGATGGGAACAGCTGGGGATTCTACATTAATAAAT
Source organism: Myodes glareolus (assembly GCF_982192425.1). Taxonomy (NCBI): domain Eukaryota; kingdom Metazoa; phylum Chordata; class Mammalia; order Rodentia; family Cricetidae; genus Myodes; species Myodes glareolus. Next base: position 94,174,040 of record NC_142027.1, on the reverse strand, counting down.
GTTCTGTGTTGGGTGACACCCAGCTGAAGACCAGAGTGCACAACCAGTCTCTCCATTTCGAGGCTTTTGAGAGGTAATGCTCACTTTGTCTTAGATTAAGCTGACTTGGTTTGCTGCAGTTTGCACAGCCCATCTGAACCTTGCAGGAGGCTGGTGCTCAGCTTCCATCAATCATGACGCTGTCCTATCTAGCTCCAGGTACTCCTCATTTATCAGAACAGCAGGGCCTCTGATTGTACATCCCTGTTTAGCTTTAAAGGAATGTCTTTTCCTTTCTTTTTCTTTTGATTTTTTTAAAATTGATTTTATTGAGCTATACATTTTTCTCTGCTCCATTCCTTTCCTCTCCCCTCCTCACTTCAGCCCTCTCCCATGGTCCCATGCTCCCAATTTACTCAGGAGATCTTGTCTTTTTCTACTTCTCAAGTATGTCTCTCTTAGGGTCTTCACTGTTGTCTAGGTTCTCTAGGATTGTGAATTGTAGGCTGCTTTTCTTTGCTTTAGGTCTAAAAGCCACTTCTGAGTGAGCACATATAAGAGCTGATATGTGCTGTGTCCTGAGAAACATCTTAAACTGTTAAGGAGGCAGATTCTTAGGATAATATGTCAAGGTACTTAATAAAGTCTAGAAGACAGGCCAATAAATCTGTAAAGGTTAGAAATTTGAATTTAAAAAGAATCAAGACAAATTTTATTTCACATCAAAACTGATAAATAGGTTATGGTTGTGGAGGAGCTGAGAATCCTCTCTGCTCTTTCATCACTGTGAGAAATCACGTGCTAGTTGAAGAATTGAGGAAACATCTTCTCTCTGTTCTCAGTCGTGACATTCTATTCAATAAGAAGTGCAGTATCTCTCTGAATCTTCATATCAGGCCCACATGGGCAGAACACACCTTTAGCGCAGGGATGCTTTGAACCATTACTCATTACTGGACATGCCACATTGAAAGAACGTGCATTTAAGTGATACAGGGTAAACCAACTTAAGTCTCTAAGACAGAAATCATTGTTAGAACTGACCTTCAGTCACAGCTGAGTCTCTGGTATAAGAAGATAAGGAGGGAAGTACATTGAGGCAGGGACACATGGCCCTGCTTGGATTTACAAGCTTGAGACTTATCTGAAATCCTGTAATGACTAAAAACTACTATATCCTGCATGATGATGTAGTGGAGGTCAAGAGGAGTCACACTGAGAGTTCCTTTATAGGCAGAAATTCCTACAAGGTTTATCCCATTATTGTAGCGCTGGCTTTAGAGTGCCCAGGCTCTCCATACACGGAACTATAGCACTAACCCAGTGCATACTCTCTGCTCTTAACTGTATCAGTAAAAACCCTTTCTAGTAATAGAAACATCACACACAAAGTCTATACAACTCAGTGTGTGTTTTTTATAATTGCTTCAAAAATTTAGTTTTGTTCTTGATATATTTTAATCAATAGAAATGCCCATAACCTCTCATTTCAAGCTTGAGTTTTCAAATTTATGATAGCTCCTTACAGCCAATAACTTTACCCTGTATGAAATACCATGAATACTTCCTCTTCATCAAGGGAGCTACAGACTTCCGCTTATGATCCAAAAGGTGAATGCAGCCTTCAAATAATTCCTTTTGGTAGTAGCTACTTAGCCCAAGTTCTCTTGCAGGGTAAGCAAGTAAGCACTCTGTCATTGTTGCAGGAACTCTATCCCCAGAGAGACATATACAAATGTGCAGCCCCTCCTCATAGCTCACCAGTGACAAAACAAAGTATAGCTTCACCAAAGTCCAATTTGGGAACTCAAAAAGTTTCTTGTGCTTTCCTAAAGAACATGAGTGAGGAACTACTTGCAAGAGCATGGGTAATCTCATAGCAGCGTAGAAGGAGTTTCCCCTGCAAAGAAACATATGCATTACCCTATGTACTTCCTAAAACCACGAGGCCACACACACTTGGAGCAAAAACATATACAACTGGCCTGAAGACACAGAGGACAGTGGTTAGAGTCGCAGAAGAAGGTTCAATGACCCTCTCCCCTTTTATCCAGGAGCACCAATAGTCAACCATCCTGAGCTTGGGAGTTCCAAGTGGTCACAGCTCTGATAAAAATGGCAGCTGTTATGCTTGGAGGAGCACACTCTACAGCAGCCACCATGTTGGAACCCCATGAAACCATTCCTGGACTGATTTTCTTTATCTTCTCTTGAAATTGTTGATTATAAATACCAAGCTTAGGTTTGTGAGATGGGTCACTGCATACAGCCTAATGTCTTAGGAGAGAGGTGACTCCTGAAACTTTTGCTCTGACCCCCGCATTTCTCTCTCTCTCTCTCTCTCTCTCTCTCTCTCTCTTTCTCTCTCTATTTCTCTCTGTTTCTCTCCTCTGTCTCTCTCTATCTTTCTTTGTCTCTCACACACAGAAATACACACACATAAATACGCACACTCACACATAGAGATATACATAAACACACATGCATACATTCACACACCTACATATACACACCTACACACATATAGACACCTACACCACACACATACACATGTATACACTCTCACACATACTCATACTATAACACACACATATACACAGACATGTGCATATGCAAATAGACACACAATATACACGAACATATTCATACACACATAGACAAACACATGCAAACACACATTCGTGCGAACATGTATACACACACATACACCTGTACACACTCACAAAGACACACACCTGCACACACTCACACACACATGCACACACATATACACACACGTACCATTTACACATGCACAAATACCTACACCATATATACATACACACCATATATACACATACTCACACACGTATACCCCCACATAATACACATACACACACCACACACACACACACACATGCATACACATACAGCATACACAGCACACTCATGATTAATAAAATAAAAAAATGATTTTAAGTGCTCAACTTTCAGTCCTACTTTGTTTCTTTACTAAGCCTGGATGCTAAAGTGCCCTGACACCTCGGGCCATCTGTGTGGAAGATCCACTTAAGACTGTCTCCAGATGCGTCTTATTTTTCACAGTGAACAACCTGGTGGAACAGTTTTCTAAAATAGTGGGAATGTAAACCAATGCAGTCACTATGGAAATGAATATAGAGGTTCCTCAAAAAGTTATAGACTACCACTTCGGAGACTATAACCCAGGAGATTTACTTCAGCAATGCTAGAGATCTGTCTATAGACCCATGTTTATGGTAACACTATAGACCCATGTTTATGGTAACCATAAACAGCATGTTTATGGTTAACATTAACCAAGTTAAGGAATCAACTTATGTGCTTTCAATAGGTGTACTAAGGGACAGAGAAAATGTGGTATGCACACACAACAGTTTGCTTATTTCCAGATGGAAAAGAAAAAATGTCATTTGAAGGAAAATGGATGGAGCTGGGGATCATCATTATTTTTTAAGTTAAATAAGCCAGGCTCAGAATGGCAAACTCAGGATGGCAAATGGCATGGGTTTTTCATTTGTAGAATTTAGGTCTTGTTAAAGCATGAAAGTAGAAGGTGGAATATTTGGGGAAAATGAAAGGATTGACAGGAGAGATTAAAGGAAGGCAAGAGAAAGCAGTAAGAGTAATAACATGATCAATGACGGATACAAATGTATGCACATGTCATAATAAGCCTATCTTGTGTATACATGATGCTAAGAAATTTAAAAAACTAACAAACAACAATAACAAAGGTAGCGGGGAACATCAGCAGAGAGGGGTTTAACAGCTGGAGTGGCCTTTTTGACACCCTCCTCTCCCACTGTTCCTTCCACTCCATGGTACAGCTGTTCTCTGTTTCAGTGGGGAATCGATCCTTAATTCTCTAATGAGATAAGGAAGTTTCTCTGGCTCGTTGCTTACCATGAGTTGGGGGCAGGTTCTGTGAGAAAAGGCATTCTTTTCCTTGGTAAGGATTGTGTTGAATCAGTCCCTTTGCCCAAGTGGTCCTTGGCATGACAGGCCTTCAACAGTTTTCAACATGAAGAATGCAATTCCCAGTCACTGGTCAACTGACGCTTTACAACAATTGAAGTCCAGTTTCCAGGTATTTCTCTAATATAAGTAATCCCGTTTCTCCATATGACTGCTGTGAAGTTTTAGTTCCTTCTTAAGACAGGATCTCAGTGCTAGTCTATAAGTTTGATAAGTCCTGTGAAAGTCTCAGAAAAATTGTGAAAAAGCTTAAGGTGATTTGGATATTTTAATTGCACATGAATTTATATAATACAATTATTTTTATCTGAAGAACAAAAGGCTGTTTTTTCCAAATATATGGATGATGAACTAACTTATATTTTACCCCAAACAGACAACAAATATATAGAGATACTGATGGATAATTAAGGTGAGTCTAGGGGACATTGCCCAGTGGTAGAACACTTGCTTAGTATACATGAGGCCCTGTTTGTAGTGCATATCATCACATGCATGTACACACACACATGCACACGTACACGTGCACAAATAGATGCACACACATACACACACTAAAAACTATGGACACAGATTTTTTAAAAAGTTGTATGGACTTCTGGAAATTAAGAGCAAAACTGTGCCATAGTTTGTCCTTGTAAGGAAGTCTTGTTGAGCTATGTTCCCGCACTGGGTCTTTAAGACAGCTTTTCACCAAGAGAACAAATACAGCCTTCCTACACTGGGTCACACAGGAGTTCACAGTCATTTAACAGTCTGAAGACAATAAGCACTGTCACATTAGTAAAAGTCAACCAGTGCACCCTCCTTACAAAAATCATAAAATTTGGAAAACAGCCAATAACCTGATGGCTGAGAGGGGAAACTGGCCCCAGTAGCTCACTTCCTCCCACTGATGCTGTTTCTACAGAAATAGAGTCTGACTCTGCCCTCAGTGCCCTCTGGCTCTGTCTCGGCTGGGAAGGATCCTGGCCCAAGGCAGGAACAGGGATGAGGGGCTATTTGCAGGACTGCTTCCTCCCCATGGAGTGACCAGAATTGAGAAGGCGGCCTGAGCATTAGGGATAAGCTGGAGACACTCAGATGATTAATGCATGTGAACCACAATGCTCTGAGCTCTGCAAGTAATGCCATGAAAATAAATTCTCGTTCCCCATGTTTTGAAAACTGAGAATAAAGCAATAACAAAAGATTAACCACCATTTCAGTATCTCATAGGATTCTATTCAACGGAGGATATAAAATGTGAAAGATGTTGAGAAAATCTCAATACAAGAGAAAGTCTGCATTTCAGACTATGATAGATAAGGCGAATTTAGGCAAAGTTCCAGAGGAAGCACTCCGTATGGACTGGCATTATGTGGCTGGCCTCCAGAGGGCATGCTGCCTTGCCTTGGACAGAAGGAGGGCTACAGCCTTGTGAGAGCCAGCAACCTTCACCTTCAGCCTTCTATTTCTCTACTCATGGTCATTGAATGTTAATGTATGTACACTTTCTTTGTCTTCGAATCTATGGAGTTATGATGAACATTAACGCTTGCTTTGTCTGCTCATCGAACACATTTTCCTCTTAGGATGATGATTGTTGAATTGCTACTTCTTTTTCTCTATCAATCAAACATATACTTTGTTTTTAGTTAGGGTCCTACTGTGTGGCCCAGGATAGCCTCAAACTTGTGATCCTCCTCTCTCAGTTTCCAAAGTTATGGGATCATTATTATGCCTTCTTCTTGTAGTTTATGTGTATAGGCCTATTTTCACTTAAGAGATGTAGAACTCTGTTTGGTCTTCCGTAAAGTTTGTACAATACTAACCACCATCAACAGCATAATGACAAAACCAATTAAAATCTTGGCCACAAAAAGGCAACGTTGCTTGCTCTTTTTCAGAGCAGTAGAGTATGTTTTCTAGCTTCAAGCCTGCATGTTTGACTTAGGTCTGTGGACAGCAGCAGCGAAGTGAAGGACCAACAAGAGAATCGCTCTCATTTCTGCTGGCAGGCTGCCTATGCATTTAGCTGCTTCTGCACAACTCTGACTGGTCTAATCCTGTAATTTACACAGCACCACTGAAAACTAGTGTCCAAACACTCTGTGGACTTTCTTATCCATGCGGATGAAGATCTTTCATCCATCCAAGCTCTTGGAGGTCCTTGCTGGTATTCTAGGTAACTAGCTGGGTGAATAGCCCATCATCCCTTGGTGGTCTGGAGGACCCCAGTCTCTTCATCCCTTTTCTCACCCAGCAGAGTCCGGCAGTCCTACTGGGATGGCTCAGCCTAGGCATCGGTTACCTCGCCAGCACAGCAGGAAACCACACTGGGAAAGCTAGACTTAGTCTTTGGTTGCAGATGGGAGCAGAGGTCCAACAGATGCTCTCAATGAAGAACAGCGGCCCTGGAGAGTGAGCTGGGTGCTGCTTTCTCTGCTGCATGGGCTGGAACTCTGCAGCGAGGAGTCGGAAATGTGTCATAGGGTGAGAGCCTGAATGGATGGGAGGGATGGAGATGACAGCAAAAGAAACTGTTCTTTAAACTGCAAAGTTAAAGCAAGGCTTACATAATTATGGTTTATTTTTATGATATTTTGTACCCTATAATTTATTGATGAATATAACTTCAGATATTTTTTAAAGCTAAGCAAGTCCCAAGTCCTCTTTTATATATACATACATACATATATTTATTTATTTCAGTTTTTAATTTATTTTTGAAAATAATCTTTTCTCATTTTACATACCAATCCCAGTACCCACTCACTCCCCTCCTCCTGCTCCCCCCCACCTTCCACTCAATTCATCCCCCATCCACTCCTCAGAGAGGGTAAGGCTTCCCATGGGGAATCACCAAAGTCTGGCACATAACGTTGAGGCAGGACCAAAGCCCTCACCCTTATATCTAGGCTGAGCAAGGTATCCCTCCAATGAGAGGGAGCTCCAAAAAAGCCAATTCAAGCATTAGGGATAAATCCTAGTCCCACTGTCAGTGACCCCACAGACTGCTGCAGCCACAAAACTGTCACCATGTTCAAAGGGCCTAGCTTTTTCCTATGCAGGTTCCCCTGCTGTCAGTTCAGAGTCAATGAGCTCCCGCTAGCTCAGGTCGGTTGTTTCTGTGGGTATCCTCATCATGGTCTTGGCCCCTTTGTGCATATTATTGCTCCTCCCTCTCTTGGACTGGACTTTGGGAGCTTGGCCCAGTGCTTAGCGGCAGATCTCTGCACCTTCCATCAGTTGCTGAAAGAAGGTTTTATGATGACAATTAAGGTAGCCATCAATCTGACTACAGGGCAAGGTCAGTTCAGGCACCCTCTCAGCACTATCACTTAGGGTCTTAGGTGGGGTCATCCTTGTGGATTCCTGTGGATTTCTTGCTAGCCCATAATGGCTCCCTCAATCAAAATATCTCTTTCCTTGCTCGCCCTCTCTGTCTTTCCAACAACTGGACCTTCTCATTTCCTCATGTTCTCCTGCCCTCTATCCTTCTCCCTTCCCCCTTCCCTTCTGCCCTCTCTTCTCCTCTCCCCCATGCTCCCAGTTTTCTCAGGAGATCTTGTCAAACAAATCCTCTTTTTTAAGAGATAGACTTTCTGTTTTGTTAGTTTGTGTCTGTGTATGTTTTGGGGAATCTGAGCATAAAGTGTCTTAAATTTTGAAAACTCACCAAGAGAATGAAATATTATACCAATGCTCAGGCTCTGTGGCTTAATTTATGTGACCCTATGGCCAGTAGACGTTGGTTGTAGAAAGGCTGGTGTATAATTGCTGTCATCATTAACTCTCAAATTAGAAGGCCTACCTGGAAAAACAAACACAGGCTCCTCTCCAGCATGCATCTGCATGTTTATACCTGCCACAAGATCAGAAGGCTGTCTCTGGCTGTGGAAGGGTCTCTGGGGCCAAGGCACCTGGTGCAGTCTTGGGAGTTTCTAAAACTACCAGTTCTAGGTGGTTGGGGAGAGATGCAAAGACATAATGCCCTTCCTTCTGCAGAGACCCCGGATATTATCGAAAAGAAGCAGGTTATTTGGGTCCTACTTACATGTATAATTTTATTTCTTTGCTCTCCGTGGTAATTTCATGATTATTTCTTAAGAAGTCCAAATTTGTTCCCCCTTTCCAGGCCCTTGTCTCCATAGTTCTAATTTGGTACCTTTTTATTTTAGTTAGAAGATGAATAGTTCAATAATTTGAAAATAATTTGAAAAGAGTTAATATGAGCCCAGGTCCCAGTGAAAGCCCAAATTTTAAGTACTCATAAAAATCTGAAACTCTTCAATAACTTTAAATCCCTATATGCAGAAGAAAACAATTTACATTTTTGTGGCAATGAACTTGCAGGCATGCCTGCCTGGGTTGCCTGCTAAGCCCTTTCTGTACTTACGTAGCTTGGAAAGGAAAGGGCCAAGTTAGGCTTAATATGTCACAATCAAAACATTGTGAGTATAAGAAACATAACCCTAGGGCCAAATATCACCAATGAGAAGAAATCTCTCTGGTTGTGTAAATACTGTGCTTGGAAGGCAAGGAGGTGGAAAAGGAAAAACACGAAGGGAGGAGATTGCCAGCTCCTTGAAGTGCTGGGAAGTTACGCTGCAAGAAGCAAGGTTGTGGTGGTACCTTTGTAGCTGCATTAGGAACAGGTAGCTGTTCTCCTGGGCAGACAGTGGCTTATTGCATAAAGATCTGCTTCTTCCCATGTGTGTAACTCTCTCTGGTCTTTTTTTTTTTATTCTACCAAACCAGTCTGTTTATTACATCTCAACAAAGAAATGGTTTCTTGTGGGCCTTTCCTTCAATTCTGGTTTTTTTTTTAAAATATCTTTTATTTGTTATTTTTTATAACATAATTCTTTATTGATTCTTTAGGAATGTTCCAACAAGCATTCCAATCCTACTTGCCTCCAGGTCCCTCCATATCTGCCCCTCACTCCTATAGGGCTCCCTCAAAAAAAATTCTCCCCCCAAATTAATTCAAAACAAAATAAAACAAAACAAAGCCTACCTTACTCCTCCATCTTTCCAGCCTCCCTAAAGCCTCTTGATTGGTCTTCCTGGCACTGTGAGCTGCAGTGCACCATGCAGTGTATTCTTTAGTCCTCTCAGCATTGTTTGCAAATGTTCATTGCAATGAGCCATTAGTCTGGTTCAAGGACTCTGCCTTCTGCACACCATCATCGCTAGACCCTCATCAAATGCCTCTCAGATATCCTGCAGTTATAGTTCTGCAGAACCAGTCCCTTCACATGCTCCAGTAGGTCATGGATGGGGTAGATGTTAGGGTGGGCCAACCCAAGGCCCAGGATGTGGGAGCAGGTAGTAGCTGAGCAGGTCAGTCCAGGATCCTGGGACTGTCAACCTCAGGAAAGGGGTGGGGCCCTCTCCCGAATGTGGGAGCCAACTCTCCCGTGAGGGGTGGGACCGGTTCTCCTGCTGCAGTGTCCAGTGAGGCGCAAGACCCGCTCTCAGAGGGCCAGTGAAGGGTAACTCATACTTCAACACACATGGTTCCTATGGCCTCCTGTGGGTACACGGGCCATAGACATCAAGACAGAGCCCAGTTGCAGCAGGACCACAGACCCAGATATGGCCCTTGGCAGCAGCTCAGGACCAGACAATCAGTATGGCTCTGGTGGCAACATGGCCCTCAGACACCAACCTTGTCTTTGCTGACGGGCCAGACCTCAGGCATTTGCTCAGCCCTTAGTGATACCAGGAGCCACAGACATTAACTCAGAGCCTGGCTGCTGCAGGGCTATGGACTCAGCTATGGCCCTAGGTGCATCACTGTGGCCCCAGGAAGCAACATAGGTTCCTCAAATAATATGACCCAGGCAGCAGTGAGGTCACTCTCGCTTGAGGACAACAAGCGTGTTGGCACCGACAAGGACGTAACCTGGAGCAAGTGTTGTGAACTCTGAGACGAGGCTGCCCTTCTCAGGCCTACGCAGTCAGTCATTCTTTGCTGGAAACATGAGATCGTGCAGGCAAATCTAGCATTCCTAGGAATTCCTACTAGCTGATCCTGGAATTGGTGACCGTGGATTGGCACTCTAAATAGTTAATTAAAATCATGAGTGTATGAAGTGCATGGAATTAAGAATCACTGAAAACTATTGAGAAAAACAGACTTCTCAAGTGATGAACACAGAACTAGGGATCACGTACCTATGTTTTCCTGATTCAGGAATGTTCTGGGAAGAACCATGGAGCCAGTGCAGCTAAAAATAGATTTTATTCCTAAGTCTTAAATTTTTTTAAGGTTGTGGCAAAGCCACTTTTCCAAATGCACCCAATCATTCCCTAGGAAGACAGATGTAACTTGGGCATCATACGTGTGGTGTCTCATTCAACTTTAAGTCCTTGGAGGACCTTGTGACAAATACATGGCCTAGAGTCACCTCAGCTATTCCGCTGTCTTATCATTTGTTTCTAGGGAACTGTGGACATCCACAGCAGAACTGTGAAAGAAATACGCAGAGTGATTCTGGGAAGTGGTTAATAGCTACAAATAAATTTGAATGTAGGCTCAATTATTTTATAAGATGATCTTCCTTCTTGAGATGTCTAAATAAATACAAGTTGATTCTCTTTGCCAGTTTAGTGATCTAAAATTGAAAAGTAACATAAGGATTTGGGCATTGTGATGGTTTGAATGAGAAAGCCCCCCCCCCCCGAAGGCTCATATATTTGAATGCTTAGTCATCAGGAAGTGACACTACTTGGGAGGAATTGGGAGGTGTGGCCTAGTTGGAGTGTGTATGGCCTTATTGGGGGAATTGTGTCACTCGGGGTGGGCCTTGAGGTTTCAAAAACCTGCTCTCTGCCTCTTTTCTTGCTACTTGTGGATCTGGATGTCGAATTCTGAGCTCCTTCCCTGCACCAAGCCTGCCTGCATGCTGCCATACTTCCTCTCATAATAAAAACTGAAACTATAACCCAGCCACAGTTAAATGCTTTCTTTTATAAGAATTGTCTTGGTCAAGGTGTCTCTTCACAGCAATAAAATACCAACTAAGACAGTCATGGACTGTTTTGTGCATCTTCCGCATCAGACTTCCCTAAAATCCAAAGTCCTCAATTGGATGTTACAAAGCTTTTCCCGAAATGTAAATAAATGACCCCCAGAGAAACAGAAAAACTATAGCATGGAAAGTTTTTAGAAAAAAAAAAACAACCTTTTTTTTTTAAAAAAAAAAAATGAACTTATAATGAAGGGCCAAATGAGATGAATGAGTTAAACAGAAGATGCAGCATAATTTACAACACTCTTTCCTGGTGAGATTGAGGCAGCCTGGCCTCGAGCATGTTCTACTAGCAGGACTGCATCAGTGATACTTTATTTTTCTTAAATTATTCCCTTATCATTTGGGTCCTGAGAAACTGAAGCATGAACTCATTTGTTTCTGACCCAAAACTAAGCTTTATTCTGTATTAAATGAGTTTTAAAACTTATTACTTAGTTCTTGTTTCTATGATAATACAAGTTTTTCAGAACATCAGTATTTTTTGAAAGCTGTGTGGTATAATAATTGCATATCCTGAGAAGAATAATAATTGCTATCTCAGGAGATAACTTGAAGTTTATTGCATTAAAGCACTTGGATTCTACTTTTTAAAAACATAACTTGAAACATTGATTAAAGCTATATACTCTTTGACCTGTAATTGGACCTTAGTGAGATTATGTCATCTGTGGAAAGAGGAAATCTTGAGAAAACTTCCCAGAGCAAGAGAGACCTGGTAAGACAAGGGGTGCTCGGGCAATTTCTGGCCAGTTTGTGAAAAAAAAAAAAAGACAACTCTGGCTATTGAAACTAAAAGGCTTATGTCCATGTTGTTTTTCTTAGCCATAGTCCTATTGCGGTGAAGAGACTCCGTGACCACAGCAACTCTTAGAAAGGAAAACATTTAACAGGGCTGCTTACAGTTCAGAAGTTTAGTCCATTGTCATCATGATAGGAAGCATGGCGATATGCAGGCAGGAATGGTGTTCGAGAAGGAGCTGAGAGTTCTACATCCCGATCCACAAGCAGGAGAGAGAGAGAGAGAGAGAGAGAGAGAGAGAGAGAGAGAGAGAGAGAGAGAGAGAGAGAGAGAGAGAGAAGAGGGGAGAGGGGAGAGAGGAGAGAGGGGAGAGGGGAGAGAGGAGAGAGAGAGTATGGGCCTGGTTTGGGCTTTTGAAATGTCAAAGTCCATCCTCAGTGATGCTCTAACAAAGCCACACACCCCCAATTCCTCCCAAATAGTGCCACTTCCTGATGACCAAGCATTCAAATGTATGAGCCTATGGGGGCCTATTCAAACTACCACACCATCACTGTGGGAAGTCATACCACAAAGAAACAAGGAAATGGGCCTAGGAACTGAGAAAATATTTTAGTTCAGAAAATAGAAGAATCAATGAGTTCACTTTCCCCTCCACTGTACTCCTGTTGAGCATGGGACGATCACAAAGCATGTGCTTGCTACCCTGGAGGGTTCTGGGTAATCCCAAAAGTGACAAACAGACCAGAATAGGAGCAGTGTACAAACTAACTTCAGATAAAGCTGGTTGCTCTGGGTCTCACTGACCTTGGCAGTGCTCAAAGGGTCATATTTTATGTAGATGAACTGTTTTTACTTTCTCTTGCATCTCTGGGATGTGGAGATGTTTTCCTTCTGATCATAACATTTTTCATGCTCCTCACTATTTCATTACATTAAAATGTAGGTTTTCATGTGTTTATTTCAATCTAGCTGAACACTATATCTGTTTGTTTGTTTTGGCCTCACCTTTTGAACTTCTGGTCACTGGTATACTAGAACCTTCTTGACACATTCCTCAACTCCACGATAATGTGGCTGTAAAATAACATCATAGAGTTTATAAGTCACACGAAGTCATCCTTGTCACATGTCGTCATTAATTGTGATGCTGTTCCCCCCGAGTTATTCTGTTTGTGGGTTGCTGTTTGGGAAGGGATCCTGGTAAAATTGGCTCAAATTTGTACCAGGAAAATTTTCAAGTAGCCATATTTTCCTGCCTCCATCCCTTATATTTTGTTGTTGTTGAGAGTTTTCGTAAATTAGAGAAATAAATTAGGGTTAAACATAAAGCAAGGAGGTAGAAACAGTTCTGTTTGGACCTTCTCTCAAACAATCTCTGGAGTGAGGAGACAGTGTGCTTGGAGCTCTGCCTGGGACAGCTGCACTGGCCCTGGCCCTGGCCCTTGGGATGAGTCATTTTCAAAGCCCAAGAGATCTGACTTTACCTTCATGCTGCAGGATCATGCCATTTTGTGCCACAGAGACTTAGTAGGTAGACAATGCAGGTTTTTATAGGCAACTGGAACACTGCTTTAGATATTTCTGACTTATGTATAAAAATTAAAAGAGATTCATGACGCTGTGGCCCCCTTTCCACCACCCCACACCTACTATTCTAACTCTATGGACTCCATCCTTTACACATCAAGACATATTTGTACATACGGCATTTGCACATACTGGAGAAATATGTATTATCTTACTCTACCAGATTACTTGTATACAACTTTGTGAGTCCCCCAAGACCCATGTCCTCTTCTAGTGAACCGCTGTTCCAGTGGTTCCCGGAACATAACCCCATGACATTTTTACAAACATCTGGAAACGTGTATCCCTACTATGCTGAGCAGAAAGAACCAAATAAGTACAGTATAGGGATACATGGTTAGTGCTGCAGTTACGTGAACTAACAGTACACAGGTAGGATAGTAAGACGTACTCAGACAATATTCCATTTATCCCAATAGTATATTAGACGGTATGTCTCAGAAGGTAATATTCATGACTGTTTCTCATCATACTTCTATATAATTATTTGTTCTTCGTTAATAAAATCTTGTGTGGCTTGAGAAAAATGTATGCTGTCAGAAAAAGAAGTTCAGAAGCAATCCAGGTGTCAGGTTTCAGCAGCTCCTGGGTTCTTTCTGCACCACCCTTGCCTGCCTCCTTTCCTGACCTGAGTCTCAGCTCTGAGGACAAATGGGCCACTGACAAGATCAGGGAGCAGCTACTCTGCAAGGCTCCGCGGTTGAAGGCAGAGTCCTGCGTTCGTGTCATGCGTGCGTTAGGGTGTTTCCCCACACTTAGATCTGGTGAGAGTGGTCCTGAGTGTTCCCGTTGTTGTGTCCTTCTTCTGGGCCGTGCCTGGTTGTACGCCTGACCCCCATCCTACTCCTGCGCGCCTTCTCCTCAGGCGGCAAACTCCCACAAGATTTTCAGCAGCCTGGCTTTGATAGTTGGGAAGACATCATTCCTCTTCCACCACCTGTTTACAGGTTTTGGGGGCCTTGGTGGCCACGTACTTTAGCTTTCCTGAAACACGATGGAAGTGAAAGACCTGAGCAGCTCTTAGCAATAGGACTTGGAGGGAGGTGGGGAGGTCTTAAAAGGTTTAAAAGAGCCAGTGTTCCAGAGAATCAGGCTGTCGCTTTCTCTCCTGCTCTGGGAGGTTTGGCGACAACAAGAGTCCGTAGCCAAAATGGATATATTGTGGCTTCCCTATGCCCGAGCAGAAGTCCACCAGGCTTTTGTCCTTCTTTTGTCTATTCTGAGACAGCTGGGCCCTATTCACGTCGAAGGAGCAGAGAGATTAAGGAGCACAGTCTGTCTTGTAAAGCCTAAGGCCTTCCTCTCTGGGTGTCCCCTGTCCCTCCTGTGTGCTGAGCATGGCTACCTTCCTCAGACTTGTGGTCTTATCCTGTACCAGACATGGAATGCCACTAATTATAGACATCTACTTTTTTTTTTTTTGACAGCTAGAATTCCTGAACAGGAGAGATATTTTGTTTATTCCCAGTGAAATAGAGAAGTCATTCAGTAAAGGTCACTTGGGCAGGCCAGCTTTTCAGTCACTCATTCCCCCCATGCAACCATATAAAAAAAAAGGGGGGGAAATACCAGAAGAATTCTGCCTGTTTCATTGATTCCTCAAGGCAGAAATCTTCGAGATTTTTCTCCAGCAGACCAAAGTAAATATTTAGGCTTTGCAGGCATATCACTTCCATCGCAGCCTTTCCAGAGCATGGTTCCAGCACAAGAGCAGTCATGGACACATGGAAGGGAGCAAGCATGGCTGTGTTCCAGGAAAACCCAATTTGCAAAAGCGGAGGGTGGCTTGGCTAGAAGCTGAGGCTAGGTTTGCTGCCTCCTTCCTAGATGGTCAGCCTAGAGCTTGATGCTTCAAACTCAGCTCCCAAGGGGCGTTTTCATTTGTTGTTGTGTTACTGTGGTTTTCTCCAAACATACAGCTTTCAAGCTCTTAGAAAGCTGGGAGTGGGCTCATCACACCCTGTCTTTAGCCATTTGCATACTCTTGCACGATATAGGTCCTTCTTAAAGTCAAGTTCCTTTCCAAATGAACATTCTAGAAACATCAGTCCACTCTCATAATTGGTTTGTTCCTGAGAAGTGTTTTTGTTTTGTACTTTACCCTCGCTGTCTAGATGGTTTTAGATGTTTTCGTGTTCCCGCTGTAGCTTACTCATTGGGCAACACCTTCGTTTTACCGCGATTTAGTTTCTCCTTGTCCTGGTCGTTCCATTTGCAGTGTCTTGTAACTTTGTCTTTGAGATTGTCTTTGTGCTTTATTGTGCATGCCAGCCTGGACTTGGTGCTAAAGCAGCACTGAGATCTCATTCTAATTCCAGCCCTACTGGGTTGAAGGATCAGTTTGAGTCTCTAGGGAGAAGGTGGATACTAACTATGGCAGAGCATTTTTTTCTCTCTTCTGAAAAAGTGTGCTGTTTGTAGTTGTTACTGTGTGCAGTTTAAAGTTTAAAATAAGGTACGACTGTAGGATAAAACTTATTTAATGGCAATCATGGGTAATGCCAAACACTACTATATGCACTGTGTTTATCCTATGCCAGTGTAGTTCATAAACTTTAGAGCGTAAGTCACACATAGGAAGACTTTAACAAAATTTAATAATAAAGCCCTGCTTGCCACTCTAATTGGCGGTGTAAACCTGGAAGAATGGGCCAATACATGAAGCAGGCTAAATGCAATCGCCAACTTTATTCAGAGCATCAGACATTTTATACTCTGAAGGTTAAGAAGAGTTACCTGAGTAAAGTAACAACCACAAGGACAAGCGTGTGTGTGAAAACATGTTTCTCCATAAGGCATATGGCTAGTAATAGCTGGAGTAAGCTCACTCCTATCCAATCCACCTGGGAGGACCATCAAAACACATTCCAGGAACAATTCTGTGCTTTGAAGAAACTGGGGTCAGAAGACTTGTGTCTTTTTTTCTTGGAGTTTCCTCACACTCAGTATTCTCACAGGACTCCAGTCTTATATGTGTTCCAGCGAAGCATGATGGGTTTTGGAAGTGCTTTGCACTCAGACACTTCGCTGATAACCCACACCTCTGATTCAGGTCCTCAGTACTCCTTATTGAAATAATACCTTTCCCCAGCATGTGTCCATAGTATGTTCATCAGAAACCATCTGTCTATAGATGCATAGGTCTTCTCTTCATGCTCTTTTCCTTTCTACAACTGTGTGTGTGTTTCTATGTAACACTAAGGTATATTACTGCTGGCCTTTGGAAGTCTGGTAGCATAGTATATCCTGCATCATTCTTCTGCAACACTTGCTTTGTGTGTGTGTGTGTGTGTGTGTGTGTGTGTGTGTGTGTGTGTGTATACATAGCATTCAGAATTAAATTTCCTAGTTTTGTGAAGAACTGAAAAAATTTATTTTGTGTGTATGTGTGTTTCTGTAAGTGGATGCCAAGTTGAGCAGGCTAGCAGAGGACATCAGATTCCCTGGAGCTGGAATTCCAAGGGACTGTAAACCAATATGTGATCTCTGGGAACTGAACTCAGGTCCTCATAGCAAGCCCTCTATCCACTGAAGCAGCTTGCCAGCCTGGAGGAGGTCATGGTTTTTAATGAGGATTGGATTCAGTCTTTAAGTCATTTTGGTTAGTGTAGATACTGTAACAGTTATGGTTCTTCTAATCAGTGAACACAGATGGTTTTTCAGTTTTGTGCCCTGTGTCACTGTGTTTTATAGTTTCGCTATAAAATTCTTCCACCTCTTTGCCTGAATTAGATATTTTATAAAAGCAATTATATTGTTTACATAATTACCATAAATGAGATTCTTTTCTTGACTTCTGTTTCAAGCGATCTTGCTTCTTAATTTGAATGGATTGAGAGTTGACTAGGTGATTAATGAAAGCTACTTCTGGATATGTCTGTATCCAGGGCATTTTCAGGCAGGACTGCTGCATTAGTTCCTGTCTCACAGTTCCTGCCATGACTTTCTTTGATGATGAACAGTGATATGGAAGTGTAAGCTAAATTAGCAACTTCCTTTTCTAAATTGCTTTAGTCAAAATGTTTCATCACAGCAAGAGCAACTCTAGCTAAGGTAGAAATTGGTTCCAGGAGTGGGGTGCTTCTGTGACAGACCTGATCATGTGATTTGGGGGAGGACTGTGGAAGGACTTGGAAAAGCCACTGAGTATCGAGAACTCAGTAACCTGTTCTGTGGGAGCCTGGAAGATAAGAATATTGAGAGTAGTGCAGACAGCAGAAGCCTAGCTCATAACATTTCAAAGGGAAGCAAACTTCTACTGTGCTGTTTGTGTGATGGATCTGCGGTATCTGGTCAGCTGGGGCTAAAGAATCACCTGTGATGAAGAAGATATCAGCATTATTGGGATGAAATTTTCTGGAAAGCGTTTCCTAAGGTTAGCACACAGAAGCTGGAGTACAGAGGTGGCATGGTTGTATCTTGGGCTGGCAGCTGAACTTTGTAGTGTACCAGTCGCTCAGGCAGTGCTGGTTTGGAATACTTGAAGGGGTCGTGGAGATCAGATAAGATGTGGCACTGTGTGACGCCATGGGATGACCACAAAGAACAGCAGCAGCAGGGGAGTGGAACCAGCCAGAGCCTATATGAGAAGATGTGTGTGTTGCAGAGGGCAGAGTCAGAGATGCGACCCAAGCCTTTCGGAGGAGCCCATAAGATCATGAGCGAATCCCAGACATTGGTACACAGTTGGAGTTTGGTTTTCCTTTGATTTGACTATGACTGTGTCCTGGTTCTTTCCGCTTGATGTAAGAGGGTATTTATTATTAAATAAATAATAGATGTATTTTTAACTTATTTTTCATTTTGTAAGAACTCACAGTTGAGAGATTTTGGATTTTAGAAGACCCTGAAGCTTTAAAGTTTTGAAATCTTAAGACTTGTGGGACTTTTAAAGGTTGAAAATGCTTTTTTTCTGTGATTTCAGTATCAGTGTGTGATCTTAGGAGTGAACAAGAAAGGACAGGTTGTGACTTAACAGTTAGGTGTTTATATGTCAAACTGACAAAGGGTCAGTTGTGCTGGCTAGTTTTATGTCAACTTGACCCAAGCTAAAATAATCTGAGAGGAGGGAACCACAATTAAGAAAATTCCTCCCTGTAGGCTATTTCCTTTATTAGTGATTGATGTGGGAGGACCCAGCCCACAGTGGATTGTGCCACACCTGGGTTGGGGTCCTGGGTTCTATAAGAAAGAAGACTGAACAAGCCCTAGAGAGCAAGCCAGTAAGCAGCACCCCTCCACGGCTTCTGTGTCAGTTCCTGCCTCCTGGTTCCTGACCTGTTTGAGTTCGTGCCCTGCCCTCCTTCGGTGCTGAAGAGTGACAGAGCAGTGCCAGTCGGATAAATCCTTTGTTCCCCAGGTTGGCGATGGTGTTTCATCACAGCAATAGTGACTACAAGACAGTCAGCTAAGGAAGAAAACCGGCTCTGAGTGTGGACAGTAGCCTATCGTCATGAAGGGCCTTTATTAGAAAGTTTATTCCTCCTAGCCTTCCATTGGTCACTGCCCTGCCATGCTGTCTCCAGATAGATGAGGAAACCTCTGTAACCAGGAGTATGACAAAAAGAAAATCAGATCATTTGAGCTAAAGTCAAATGCAAGAATGAACTGAACTCACCTATAAAATCTATTATGAACATATGAAAAAATAGTGTGTCAAGCAGCCAAACCATCAGGAAATGGTTTAAAGAAATAACACACTTGGGACGGGAGAGATGGCTCAGTGATCAAGAGCAGTGGCTGCTCTTCCAGAGGACCCAGGTTCAAGTCCAAGTACCCACATAGGAGGTTACAATTGTTGGTAACTTTAGTTCCTTTCTGGCCACAGGCACTAAGCAAGCACATTGTATACACACATACCATGTAGGCAAAACACTCATACACACAAAAATTCAATGAAATTTAAAAAATACATACTAGTAAAATTAAGGATGATACATAAAAGTAATGCTACAATAGATTTATAACATAGGTAATTTGTTCCTTTATTCTTCAAAACATTTCTTGTGAGTGAGTCAGGACCGTGAATCCTGAGGTGGGACCCGAGGTCTGGACTTCAGACGGGAAGGAAGTAGGTGAGGAAGACCTTGGAGGCCTAGCATCTGACGGCCATAGTTTCCTTATATTTATAGTAGGGCAATGAGGGTTCGTGTAGCTCTCATAGAAAAGGGAACAGGATAAAAGAACTTGTAGACTCTGCCTGAGCAATGCTTAGAGTTATACATTCCTATGGAGGGAAGGCAGACAAACCAGCGCTGTGTTTGAGTGGAAACTTTACATGGAAGGAAGGCACACATGCTCCCACAAATAGCTTGGAGTATGGGTCGCTCAGAAGCATCAGGGCTGAACTGCTCTGTTACTTGTGAAGAACTACTGTTAGCCTGGGTCTCACTCAGCCCCTGCATGAACTGTAGGCCAATTTCAGGAGGTAAGGATGTAGTGTATTTATGGGTGAGTGCTGGTTTGAATGATAAAAACAAGTAATAAGAAAGGGGCAGTTCCTGAAGCTGCAGCTCATACAATTGCATTTGGAATGCAAAGAGTAGGAAGAAATAGCTCTGAGTTGACCAGTTTTTTTTTCTTTCATTCATCATTATTTTGTTTCTCTTGGAAACCAGATTTTCATAGAAACGAGTGATTCATTCTCTTACCTTTGGCTCTGTCAAGTGAAATATTATTTCCATTTGACAACTTCCCCTAGAAGAAGTGACATATTTCCTACTTATACTGCTCAGAATAGTGTCTTCTATCTCTTCTTTGTACTTGAGAATATTAATCGCCTTGCTCTAACCAGGACCCAGGACCTTACGTAGAGTTCTCTTGGAATGCGTGGAGAAGCAGGGTTCTTGGGCTTCAATTCCCTCAGAGCAGATGCCATCATCCTCTGAGGCATGGGGGGCGGGCTTTGTGAGATGGTGACAGGAGGCCACAGACCCAGATAAAAACTCCTTGCAGGCATGGTTGCAAGCCTGGAGTAGGTAGGGTTAGGACGGTCATTCAGAACAAGGCTGTTCATGCACTCAGAGCTGCTGCTAACTGAACAGAGAAGATGAAAGCACTGCTATAAACCAAGCAGGAATGGCTTCTTTGAAGGAACGGGGCAGAGAAGTCCTGCAGGAGCTCAGACTCGAGAGCCTCCTTCTCTAACCTAGAGGTATCTGGGGTACTGGCAAGAGGCCTGGAGCCCGCAGTGTGAGGGGGTCAGGTGGGTCTGGAGTAGGGTACTCGGGTCACACCTCTTTCGGCTGGAGTGCTGGGTTCCTGAAGCTGGTTGTGGGATGCAGGGTGTAGGTGGCACTTGGCTCCTTGGCACCTCTTCAGCGCCGTGCGTCTGGGTCTGTGATTACCTGAGGCAACTCTCAGCAGGCCAGGACTCGCTTGTATACATAGCTGAGGGTAATGAGAACATCCTCACCCGCAGGTGCCTGCTGGGGGTGCAGTGCCTTGCTGGAGCAGGTGAGCCGTGCCTCAGTCAGGTGAGGGCAATTCTTACTGAGACGCTGGGCTCACCGGGCTTCCAAGCGCCACAGGCATGTCTAACACTGGACACCTCTACGAAGACAAAAGCTACCAGACCGCAGTCCTTGAGAGCCAGGTGTGATGGCACACGCCTGATGCCCTGGCTCTGGAGAGGTAATGCTAGCTTTGCCTACGTAGTAACATCTTGTCCAAAAACAAAACAAACAAAACAAAACAAAATAAAACAAAACAAAAAAACAAAAAATCCCTGTCTCTGAGGGAATAACCTCTAGTTTTATTTTGTTGCTTTTTTTTTTGGTAATTCTCTAAGAAGATGCAAAATAATGTATTGATTCATTTATTAACAAATCTGGTCTAAAAGTTTTATCAAAATATTACTCTACAGAGATGTCTTTGCATATGGAAGTCACATTTTTGACTTGCCTTTGCTTATAATACAAGCATCTAAGGGGCTTGTGCTCTTTTCCAAGATGCTTTCAGTCATTTGAATTGGATTCTGCATGGAACCAGGTGTCTCTTAGCACAAGTGACCATCACGTAGCCCATGATCATCTGAGAGTAGCAAGGCGTATCTCACAACATCTCTGCTTTTGAAAGTTTACATTTTACACCAAAACGTAGGTCCTTGAGCTTCCTGGGGCGTTCTTCATTGTGGAATGTTTGGCTACAATTGCTACAGCAGGGTTGCTTTTCTCTAACCCCATGTATTTTGTGTATTTATGACACTAGTTTTAAAATGAATTCATAGGCTCCGTAGAAGTTCAGCAGTCTGCACACAGACGGGCCACAAGCCCCTGAACATGCTCTCAGGTATTCATGGTTGTCTGGAAAGCCTGCCAGAAACTTCCCCAAACTTACCACAAGCCCTGCCTCCCCGCAGTTCATTCGCTACACCCCAGAGCCCCACATCTACCTGGCTCCTGGCACCACACAGGTCTGTTTCATCAATTCAGCTGGTCTCAGAGTTGCCCTCCTAGTGAAAATACAGTGGAAAACATTCCTGTATGCAGAGGAATTCTGTCCCCTGCGGGCATGTGGGCTTGGCCTTTGGTCCCAGCAAGCGGTTACATGACCACCTAAAGCCATGCTTCTTAAGATGAACATTCATGAAGACAGAGGCTGGGGCCCACACACCCAGCCTGGGGGTGGGGGAGGGGGGTGCACGCATTGCAGATGGAAGTGTCCTCTTCATTATCTCTGTTCCTGAGCAGTTTTACTCTGCCCAGGGCTGTGCCTTTGCCTGTTGATGCCAGGGCTGTCCCAGCTTTGCTCTGCTATGTTCTGTGGCGAAAGAGAAAAAGACAAGCTTACCTTTTGGAAAAGCTAATCTTAGAAGACGACGGAGATTGGTTATTTGGGTGGCAGTAGGGATTTGACTGAACTGGAGGACAGAAGACTGTGACCAGAGAGGGAGGAGATGGCTTTGTGGGGAGGGGTTTGGAGATGCCATCCAAGACTCAGCTCTAGACTCTCATCTGCACAGAGGATGTTGTTTTACTGTGCATTGATAAGAGTTGCTTCTGTAGGCAATAAGCAGAGCTGGACCCCTGGGTCTGTGCTGCTTTCTAGATTGAAGACTCTAGATTCTTTATTCCCCTGCCTTAGTCCTTTTCTGTAGGCTGGAAAGAGAGGAGCCTAATTTCATTTCCTGTCAGCCCTGTTCCCAGCAGCTCCCTAACTTCAAGACCTGGGAACTATGGAGCTCTGTGTTCCTTGCATACAGAACCTTGCATACAGCTTTTGATTCATAAGGGCTTCACTCCCTCCCTGGTCTGAACTCTAAGGACTGTTATGAAGGATTCAGGTGCTATTTCAGGTCTTGATCAGACATGGGGAATTGTTCCTGTTCTTAGTAAGGGGCCACATGCCTTACTATTTCTCATAGCTACCATTTTGACTATTTTTAATTAAATTTAAAGCATTAGTCAATTTTACTGGGTGCTGTTTTAGAGCTGACATACTTGGAAAACTCTTTTGGCCTCTGCAGCTTTTATGAGGCTCAAGTTCCCCTAAGAAGCGAGTACTCATCCTTCATCCTTGCGGGCTTGAATTTACATCTCACAATGGTAACACAACCCTGAGTTGGCCATTCCTCACCAGCGGAGCCTGTCAGTGCCGTGCGGAGGCTGCGCTGTTCGCTTCCATTTGGAGTGTATAAGTTTCTCAGCTTAGCATAGCACGATGTTGTTCATGCCAAATCCTCGATGCCAGGACAAGACCTGACTTATTATTACAACTGATCTGTTTTCCAATCCCTCCCTCCAGGCTTCCTTCCTTCAGTGCTGGGGATCAAGGCCAGAGTGTCATGAAAGTGCTTTACCACTGAGAGACATTTTTAGCCCTTCTATATTTTTCTTTTTACATCTAGAACTCTTCAGTCTACCGCTTTTCAGAAAAGTGAACATTCCTTCTGTTGTTGGTGGACACAGGAGAAGCCAGAGGGAAACCCAACCCAAGACTTTGGACAGAGACATTCCTGCTTCTGCTTTCAGGTCACCAACTTCTAGGCAGGGTGCATACTACAGAGACTGTGTGTGTGTGTGTGTGTGAGAGAGAGAGAGAGAGAGAGAGAGAACCAGTGTTGAGTGTACGTGTGTGTGTGTGAGAGAGAGTACCAGTGTGTGTGTGTGTGTGTGTGTGTGTGTGTGTGTGTGTGTGTGAGAGAGAGAGAGAGAGAGAGAGAGAGAGAGAACCAGTGTGTGTGAGTGTACATGTGTGTGTGTATGAATGTGTGCGGATATGTGTGAGGGTGTGGATGTATATGTAAATTTTACACACCCAGGAGAAAATTAGAAAGCACTAAAGGCCCTCCTCTAGGAAATTTTGTTGTTATGGTTGGCACAAAGAAACCCTGTTGGTCTCCTCTCAACACAAATTTTTTATTTATTTGTTTTAGTTTATAAAAATCAGAGTATTGAGGAGTTTGGTGGTAATAATGATGCAGTCAGGTAAAAAATTCTTTGAACTTTTAAAAGCTCTTTGTGTTTTCCTAACAGTTACTCACTGAAGGGCTGGGATAGGAAAAATGCAGGCAGGCTGGTGCCTGCTTTTGAGTGCCCGAGTTTGAGCAATAGTGTACCTACAATTCAGCCCGTCACTTTTTTCCCCTCCTGGTGGTGGCAGCAAGAAGTTGGACGGGTTTCCGAGTTCTGAGTACATTTTGTCCTCTGATAAAATGAATGTTTCGTTTCCATCTTTGTGCATATGTGTGAAATGGGTTCCCGTGCCCTGGTGGAAGTTACTGGTCTGTGTGAAAAACTGAGCAGGACACAGTAGGCCCCAGGTAGTCAAGGCCACCAGTCCAGCTACCCCTGGTTCACTAGGAAGCTGGAGAAGGCAGGACATTCACTACCATAACTGTTCCTTTTTCTTCCAGATGTCGCTGGTCACCTCTAGGCTCTGGTGTCCAATGATATGTGGTAGATGTTTCTGGCAGAGCTCCCCTTGTATTTGGAGAGCCTTAGAAGCTGGGCCTGGTGGGCAAGTGGCCAAGAGATGCTATCTTTCTAACATCTGCCGTCATCTTTGCTGTGTGGGAACTAATGGCTGCGTTTGAATAATTAGGTCTTTGCACCACAGCACAACAAAAGCAGGTATTGCTCCATTAAAGCCAACGTAATTACTGTAGCTCACTTACTTAACCCTCCTTTCATCCCCGCAGAACCTGCAGTGTTTGCGAAGGTCTGGACTCCAGTGTCTCTGGCCCTGGCTACTTGGGGTCAGACGCCTCTTCAGAGTCTTCCCTCTGCTACCCACAAGCACTGGAAAGGGAGCTAGCTACCTGTGAGACAGCACTGAGGACACAAAAGCCTCTGTTTGGTCATGTGTGAAGTCTGTTCCTTCTACCAGACTGTAAGCACAGACTCTGCTTCTCTTTTCGAGTCTGGAGCTAAGGTCTGCTGACCTCTCTGGACGTAGGTACACTCATCTGTTCGTCACCACATCTGCTCCATCTACCTCCAAGCTGCCTGTAAAGATCAAATGAAGTCACAGATATAAAAGTGATCTGCAAAGTATTAAAATGCCACACAAATCATAAAAACGCTGCAGTTCCCTGGGATGAGGCACGAGGACTCTAACCTTGTCAACTTTGGGCTCAAAATAAGGCTCTATAACCCTTGCTTTTTAGGAAATTAGACTGCAGGGTGACCAAGATAACCCTACAAAATAAGTGTCCTGTCTTACAAGAAACCCTGGCCTTCAGAATTACGTTCCTAATGCATCGTTATGAAAGGTTACATTTGCTTTATCGTGAGTTCTTTTCCCCAATCAATAGAACAGCATTCCTGGAGCACCCGCTGCATGGTGTTAGCCAGACTGAGGCAGTCAGTGCCTTCACCGGCACCAGCACAAGCGTGGGGCATTGGTACATATACAATCTTCCCAGTTTCTTAGAATCTGGGAAAATCATGCCACATTGCTGGTAAAGACACAGAAGGCCCAGGATTCAAAGAAGGAAGGAGGGAATTCCTATACTTCTTTTTCTCAGATTTAATTCTAGCATTGAAGAAGAGTCATAGAAGAAATGGAGCACATCTCAAGGTGGCTGGAGTCAGTCTATGAAGGAGAGGTGAATGGGTTAAAAATGGTAGTGATTGGGTTTCTGTGAGCCATCTTTCAGAATGTGCCTCGAGATGCACAGTCCTTGCCTGCTTCTCTCGGAGTCAACGTCTTATGCTGGGTCTGAGTGGCCTGCAGTCCAGGCGTGAAGCTTTGGTGTGAGCTAACAGTGGCGGGTAAACCTTTCAAGTCTTAGCCCTGCATCTTGAGTTCTCCCATTGCTCAATATGGCAGGCTCCTCTGTGTCTAATGACACGCCCTCAGCTCTACCTAGCTCTCCTAATAGTATCTTAATGAGGGGACAGAAAAATGACACTTATTGCTGTGGAGAGGGCACGAGTACCATATCTGTTCTGTGCCCTGCAAAGGTAATGTTTTGTAGAGTGTATAGACACTTCCGGGCAGGACCTACGGAGGGCTAAATACAGCCAGTGGCGCAGGAAAACAGAGCACTAGAGACATTCTGAGGCTAAGCTAGAGGCAAGTCTCATGCATGAATACATTATTCGAAGGAAGAGAAGGGCAGAAAATGCCATAAAGAGAGGACAAAATGTTGGGAGCCTGGACATGAGAGTATGGCATGAAGGAGTGTCAAGGGACACTGAGTTTTAGACGCAGAATCCAGAGAATCATGATCAAGGTTTAAAAAGCTGAGATTGGTATCAAAGAGAATGCCTTCAGTTACTATCAGTCCCTAGAATGGCACGCCAGCTATGCCGTGGACACTATGAAGCCAGCATACAGCAGATTATCGATATGGATGCTTATTCCTCATAAGGAAAGAATTGCTGAAATCCAGGGGGCCATGAGAGACTCCAGAGCCTCTAAAGTCTACGATTTGGGATTGAGAACACTCATTGTTGCTCTGTCCCTCAAATGGTGATTTTTATACACTAGACAAGACATGAAGTGATTGTGTCTAGGGCCTCAGTGATACTCGTGTAGATGAGTAACTCAAAGTCTTTTGCTGAGGGTGAGATGCTTGCATGTGGAACCTGGGGTGCTCTGACTTCTTGGTAGAGATCAAGATAGTGTCATAAAGGAAGAGAAATTTGGTGGAGAGGAGAAGTTGGAGTTTTGTGGGCAGAAGGAAGCCCACTCTGGGGAGCGATAAGATATAGGGACATGTGGTGAGGCCAAGTGTCCAAACATACAGGCTGAAGTGACTTGAAGGAGCTAGACTCTCGGGGGCTTCTCAGAATGTTACAGCCAGCTTTCAGAGGCGCCACCTGCTTTGACACCCTTTCCTAGACGGCAAAAAACTGCCTTATCTAAACTGTGGTGACTTGCTGAAGAAGGAAAAACTATCTCAGCTGGAGCTGAGATCATCATGTAATTTTACCCCGGTTTGAGCACGCACGTCCTCTTTTGCTGGGAATGTGTGGTAGCAAGGAGTTTGGGAATCCGCACTATTGCACTGTGAGAAGAACTGAGACAATCACTTCCTTCCCCCAGCGCCGCCCTCGATCACCAACTTCCACACAGCTCTCCGCAGAGCAATGCAGCAGTCTTACAGACGGTGACCGCTTGGCTGACTGTTGTAGCTTGTGGCAGTACATATAGTACATGCTTACAGCAAACTAATGTTGCTGTCATTTGGAATCTGTTCGGGTGTGTCCCTTTTAGAAAGCTACTTACTCACACGCACAGTGCTCAAAGACAGACATCGAACAGGCTCTTCCAGGCAAAGGAAAGCACTTCTCAGTTGTAGATGCAGGAAAGCCCATGGTTGACCTCTTCTGTTTTCTCAGAAGTATGTTTAATTTTGCTTGAAGTCCAAAGCGAACAGGAAGCTATTTCAGCCTATGTTATGTTCAGTCCTTATGGATGGAATAAAAACACCGATTCCTTTCCTTGAATCCATGTAATATGTCACAGGCCTTCGGGGATGTATCAGGTTTTGAGAAACAAACCTGGCCCCTTGCTTTATATTTTTGTATGCAAAGTGGTGTCCCATTAGCTTTCTTGAGAGTCATCATAGCCTAAGCACAAGAACTCACCAGAGATCTGATTTGGAGGGGTGTTTTCTACTCCACAATGTCTTGGGATCCAGGCATTTGTACCTTTAACAAATTCAGACTTACTCCTGTCCATTGGGTCACGGGGAACAGCAGCCGACAGAGCTGGTGATGTTTGTGTTTTTGTGGATTTACTGAGAGAAAAGAAAATATGTGAGAAGGAAAAAGAAGTAAAGCGCAGAATGACCACAGGATGACACAGACCTTCCTCCATGCTCCTGTGTACAGAGATCATATGCCCTGCCCCTCTTCAATAGTGCTGAAATCTTCACCACAAGCAGCCGCACTGATGAAGGGGTTCAATTTTACATTTACTTTGGAGCACTTTGCTTGCTTGAGTGTTGCTTGCCACTTTCTCACAAAGCAAATGGGAGACATATTAGACACTGGCCTAGGATCAAAGCCCATTTTAGAAGGCAAGAGGCTGGGATGTCAAGAGACACGTATTCTCCCTGGTGACAAGGGGCTATCTGGAGGCTTGCCAGGGTATTCACTGACACCCCTCCTTCAGCACAGTTATCTAACGTACTCACCATCAGACCTCCAGGCTGCTCCACCCCCTCAGGCCCCCCCAAACTCTACAGCAGCCTATGTGTCATCAAAGCTGCCAGGACTGGAGACTCCACCAAACCACTCCCTCTCCTGCATCTCCTCCCACTGCAAACCATAATCTTGCAGACAGACAATGAGGATAGGATAGCTATTCAGAAAAATCGCGTGGCTGGGGAGGCTTAGGGCATGTCCTGACTGCACCTGCAGGTTTTCCTTTCCTGAGGCCGCTCGGCACTGGCTGTGCTGCACCTGCTGTGGGCCAGCGCCTGCCTCTCAGCACATACCTGGGACTCGGTACAGGCCCTGGCCTGCTCTACATCCTGCTGCCCCATTCCACCTCCTCTGCCCTGCTCCACAGCCTTGAGAGGCCAGCTTGTTGTTCCTGCCACCTGATGCCCTCTAATCACGCACCCATGAAAGACACAGAAAAGCGGCAGCCTTAGCTCTTCTGCCCTTCTCTCCTGCCGCCCCCTCCTGATGTCCTCTAATTGTGGCCCCAGAGAAGAAACAGAAATGCAGCAATGTTTTGCCTGTCTCGCTGACACGGGAATGGTAGGACAGTGCTTGCCATGGTTCTGTGTGCTTCTGTCAGCAAATCAGTCTCACGGTTATGGGCTCCTACCTGCGTATACCAGACAAGCTTAGAAGAGTGATGAGCCCATTCCTTCCGTTCAACAGGGATGGGCAGCTGTAGCAGGCTCTTTTACGGTCAATTGTTTCTTTTTAGAACCGACATGCAAGCTTTCTATTAAAAAAACAAACAAACAAACCAGCAACAAGGTATTTGCAGCTAGATGTTGAAGTTTTATATCATATACAAGCGCCAATTGATGTCCACAGGCGGATTTATTCACAGAGACAAGGGAGTGCAAAGAAATGAGTAGGCATTAGGCTGCCCACGGGCAGGGAAAGGGTCACAAAGGAGACAGGCGACATAATGGTCCTGTTCTTCTGAACTTCCCCATCACAGGCTGAATCCCCAAGGAAGTCAGCTTTCAAGGGCCTGCAATAATTTTGTTGCTGTGGTTTGTCAGTCGGCACTCAGCAGCAAGAAAGGTTTGCTACACATGATACGACAGGTGCCACCAACTTTCCTGACCAACACCGCGGTGTGTCTACTATAAATTCTCTTGTGCCAGCAACTTAGAGTCCTCTTGAACCTTCCCTGGTGGGCATTTAGGTTTTCCCCGAACTTTCTTGGAGAAGATCACACCTGCTACATAGATGATAGGTGAATGGCTTTTAGGTTCAGTCACTCATGTCAAGGAACTCTGGTGTTGCAAAGAGGGAAGATAGCAAGCACCTCCCCAGGTGAAGGGAGCAGGCAGAGCTGTACTTTCCCCCCACACCTAAATGCTTTTTCGCTCGACAAGTCCATGGGCAGGGGACTCTGTGCCGGTGGCCAGGGCCATCCAATTCAGGGAGCGTAGGGTATGAAGAGCAAAACGGAGGCAGAAATAAACAGAAAGCAGTGTGTTGGGGGGAATTTTCCTGATAGATTAAATGACAGCCTGAGGTACAGAGCAAGCCACAAATTACTGAGGCAGAGAGGGTTGTTCTGTGCCTACAGGCTGCAGGCAAATGCATGCAGATGTAATGACATGTTGAGGGGATTAGTGCGTGTCTTGGGCACTCCCTGTTGTAGCTCCCAAGGTTTCTATGGAGCCTTCCACAATTAGGAATGCAGGTAGAAAAAAGGGACAGTACAGGACTTCTGTCTACCTCATGGGCACACTGGGCCTAATCCAGTAGTTCTCAGCCTTCTTAAGGCTGCAACTCTTTAAGACAGTTCCTCATATTATGGCGACCCTCCCCAACCGCAAAATAATTTTGTTGCTACCTCAAAATTGTAATGTTGCTACTGCTGTGAATTGTAGTGTAAATATCTGATATGCAGGATGTCCAATATGAGACCCCAAAGGGGCTATGACCCACAGGTTGAGAACCACTGAAACGTTAAGTTTACTGGTTGTTCTTCAAGAGCATCCCACTGGCAGGTAGTCTTACCTTTCCCAGTAGCTATGAATCAGACTGTCTTACTGTATTTCTACAAGGAAAGAAATGCTTTCTCCTTGCAGGGCTATCAGCCACCAAAGTATTCTTCCTGATGATGGGCTCCTGGACTCTTCCTATCTGCAACAAAGACCAATTCCTTTTATCCAAGGTTTCTTCGGGTGTGTATAAAATTAGGCTACCAGCTGCCTTTCAACAACTTCCATTTGTTGAGAGACTGATTGCTTTTCTTTAAGAACTTGATGCAACTGAATTAATCCTTGGCTTTCCTTATTCTCTGTGACATGGTGAGTTCTCTTGTAGTTTACCATATCATTCCCAAAGCTGAAGTCTTGCTTTGGGGAGTCCAGCGCTGAGCTTCCCACATGTCTATGTGAGTTTATTATGAACTGCCTTCAAAGAGAAGACAGCTTTCTGGATCCATATATGTTCTCTCCTCACAGAAGCCCAGATCAGAGATATTCATGGTTCCTAAAATGATAGCCCCCAAAGGAGCTGCTCCACTTGCTGCCTTCTCGAGAATGGAGCTTGGTTATGCACCACATGGGCAGAACACACAAGACACTGACATAGTCTAGAAGCCTCTGCTGGCTCCATCAGGATTACCGTCTGGCTTGATTTTTCCGGTGTTTGTGCTGAGCTTTTCCCTTCCTGACACCAGAGGTGTGTTTACCTCAAGGAAAGCTCACTGTTGGCTTTAGTGTGCCTAGCAACACCTAGACACGAGCAGATTCCTATGGCCCTCTTTTCTCATGGTTCAGTTGTCTTTCTCACTCTTGCTTCTCTCTCCTGCTCACATTCATCTGTCCCGATGGCATCCATGAAGCATAATTTTGTTTCTCTCTGCTCTATAGGGATTAGCATTGTGGCCAATAACAGCTTTCTCTTCACAAATGTTTGCAAGAGTCAATTTAATGACTGCAGAAGGTTTATGTGGCCTGGTAAAGGCCTTCCTTTCCCAATCATAACTCTTTTTCATCTGAGAAATTTTTAGTATGTGACTCTAGTTATATGGGTATATAAAATAGGTACAAAATCGAATGGTTACTGATGAATCCGAAATTTATTTGAAAATAGTGTGTTGGCACATATATAACTTTGCCCTTTATAAAAGATGAAAACGTGCATTTACTACTGATGGGCCTGCTTATTTGTTTTTACATATGGAATTAAAAGTTGTGGCTGAATATCTTTACTGTTGTTAGAGTTGTTCTATATTTTGATTTTTGTGATCACCAATGCCAAGAATATCTCTTTACATACATGCAAACATACATTCATACATAGTGTAACAGATGGTAGACGCATAGTAAGGACCATTTTATAAATTGTTGAATTTTGTTCTAATTCCAACCCCAAATTCATTTGATGATAATTTTTATGAAATTTAAATCAGCAATGCCAATAGAAAACCTAAAATGTAACATTCTAACACAATATATTTCTAAGATATCTTATACATGGAGGAATGATGTGGAAAGTATGTCTTTGTTTACCACAATTAAACCACTGTGCTTCTGTAAGAGCAGAAGTGTTGATGTTTTTAAGTAAAAACAAGGCAACCCCTAACATTTCATGGTCACTACACTGAGACGAGGTGGTTCCAGAAATGTTCGGTGGCACTGTGCAACTTTAGGGCATGCACAGAGTAAGCACGCTGTGTGGGGGGAGAGCAGCAACCAGGGTTTCAGTGGGGCTGTGTGACGCCAGGTTGAGCGCCTCCTGCAAGGCCTGGACATCCTGCACAGTTAATGATCTTGTATTGCTGCTAAATTTTTAGTACCCCGCAGTTTAGTTATGTGACACCATATGTGCTGTGGAGCAGAATGTAAGACGCGACAGCCTGAGGTCACAAGAGCAGGAGGGTTGTCCCTGCCCCTTGCCTCGGCAGCACAATAAGACCAATCCTGTTGGTGGAAGACTGGGTGAGCCAGCCCTGCAGTTGTGAGCATGAGAAAGCTGTTCCCACTACTGCCATGTAGCAGCGTGGATGGGGGAAAGATGTCTCCCTTACCCTTTGCCCCTTACCACCTGCAACAGATGAGAGAGCTGACTCTTCCCCTTATCAGCTTCAATACTTAGGAAGGGGCCCTACGTCTTTCCCAGGCGGCACACTAGAACTGACCATGTCAATGGAGGTGTGGATGAGCCAGCCCTGATGTTGTGAGCATGGGAGAACTGTCCCCATTACTCATCTGTCATGTGGTAGCATGGCCGGGGAAAAGATGCTCCCCACTCCCACCCATCAATACCTTGAGGCAGGTGGAAGAGCCGGCTCTGAGTTCCTAAGAGCAGGAGAGCTGTCGCTGCTTCACGAGCGGCAGCCCTCAGGAATGCAGCCCTACACCATGCCCGAACAGCACAGTAGAGCTGGCCCTGAAAGTGTAGGTATGGGATAACCCACCCTGAGGATGCAAAAGCCGAAGAACGGGCTCTGCCCCTTGCACATCGCTGTAAGGGCTGAACTATACAGGGCAGTTCTGGAGAACTCACCCTGGTGGTGAAGACAGGGGAGAGCTGGCCAGACTGACCAACCCTGCAACTACCCAGGCCCAGAGCCATGGCTATGCGTTGGCCCAGCCCAACAGCCACCCCATCTGTGATCTGCTGGAGTACTGGGGTGGGGGAGAGGGTTGAGGGTGCCTTCCAGACTCAGGGCTATAGGATCTCCATGACAGAGAGCAGTAACGGGATGTCCAGGATGAATCCCAGTGAGGGTCCAGTGCTGATGGTGTAGCAGAGACCAGCCGATGATTCTTTGCGATGAAAATGTATGGATAAAGGGTTTTGCAGTGTGACTGACTGCACCACACTGTTGCTTCCATGATGAAAATTTTCCCTTCTTATTTTTTCCTTTGTTTCTCTTAATTTTTTTGGGGGGGGGGGTGGGGGTGGAGATAGTGTCATGAAGCATAATGTGAAAGACACAAAGAATAAATATAAAGAACTTAAAAAAATAAAGAAAAAAATAAGCTACAGCCTAACAGACTTAGGCCCCACTTTGCCATCCTGGATCTCCACAGCCAGTGTCCACCAGACTCCCTGCTGCACTCATACATGGGAGTCTGGAGTGCATGTGGGCAGCCACATTCAGTGCTGCCAAGAGTAAAAAAGAACGTAGTCAGAGCCTAGAGGCTCATCCTCCACCCTTGTTCTTCAGACGGCACCGACTTCATATTACCTGGCTATAGGGTCAGTCTGCCTCCTCTCTTCCAGGAGGTATCTAGGGAGGCCAACAAGCTGACAAAAGACTATGTGGAGAAGTTTGCTGTCCTCACTTGCAGGACATGAAGGAAGCTGCAGCAACAGACGGAAGCAAGGACACAGGTCTCAGAGGAGTGGGGCTCACTGAATGTGGAAGTGAGTTTGCTGCATCGGTGCATGTCCATGTACACATTCCCGACACAGACACACAGAGGAGACGTGGGGAAGGAAGGCTGCAGCCACAGCTTGCTAAGAGCAGATTCCAAACTGCTCAAAAGCTCGCATAGCCTACTAGCTGAGCGCCTAATAACAGGTGGAGAAAAGACTTTTTTTCACAGCAACCTGTGTGTGCCTGGGGCATTATTTTTATAAAGACAGCATGATTGAGAGGGATATTGATTTGATGTGGAGTCAGCACTCTCTGAGAGGGGACCATTATGTTCTGAGTTGAGTACTTTCATAGGGAAGGTATTTGTGCAACATCTAATGAGGAATGTCTCAATCACCTACTCAGGGAAGCCAAACGCCACCTGTCTAGGCTCCCTCCAGGCATGCCCAAGAAGGGTGCTGATTCCTGGCGGAACTCCAGTTCTTTTCAAGAGCTGAAGATGGGCCAGCAGCAGGTGGCCCTCTGTAGTCAGAGAGTTCTGGGAGATGACCAAGCTAGTTGCTGAAATCATAGCCACTCTTGGTAACGTGACACTGAGTGGGAAGATATGTCAAAACAGTGAAATATGCCAAAGCACACAGATCTTTACATGAGAAATATCTCCATTTAATAGTCACGGAAGCTGGTGTTTCTAGAGCATCTTGTATATATCAGCCCCCTTGAAAAAGTGTTTTTATTCTAATCACTTAAAACTTCCTTACCATGACTGGTATTTTGATGGAACTCCCAATTCCACAGCAAACACTACAGCTATGTGCTCAAGGCACCTGAATAGGGCTGTGGTCTCACCAGGCTGTTGGGCCTGTGCCCCAAGGCTGTAGGCTGGGTGGAGCTTAGTCATCTGGGGTTGGGGGAGGGTACTCAGCCGCTAGAATGATGCTAAGGAAGTCTTACTCAGATCTAGTCATGAGGGTGGGGTTCAAAAAAAAAAGCATAGTGCAAATTTCAAGCTCCCAGCATAGGCAGCTGCTCCAGCAGGAGGGGAAATAAAGGTGTCATATCCCTAGCTCACCTGCAGCTTAGGACAGTTCACCCATCTTTGGTTTCTTGTGACCAGAGGCAGGGTTTATTTCTTTATCTCGTCTTTCTTTCTGTCCTCCCCATCTCTGTTTCCCCCATCTCTCCTTCCCTCCCCACTCCTTCCCTCTCCATCCTGGCGGTCAGCTCTTACGTTCTCATTCTTCTTGCTCATTTTCCCGGATTGAGGAGTTTACTTCCCAGGGTATCATACTCTTACATTCTCCCCAGAAACAGCTGGACTCTGGAGGTTGCACTGGGTGCTCTTCCCGTGAATTGAGGCAGCCAGGAAAGTGTGCAGAGGAGGTAAAGGGAAGCCTAGGGAAGAAGGGATGAGTCTGAGGGAACCCTGGCCCTTTCACACAGACCAGATGTCTTGAAGCTCTCTTGTTGCCTAGATGTCAAATGCCACCGGGAGCCTCTGAAATCTGCCTATGGAAGTATGGAGGATCCTTTAGCATGCGACTTCCCAGAACATCCCCACCAACGGGGTATGGCCTTAGGTTCTCCTTTCTCACCTCCAGGCCCTCATCCACTACCTCTCCTACCAGGTAGCATCTATGCAGCTTCCTCTCTCCTCCCAAGAGCTTCCTCAGTAACTTGTTCCTCCACCAGTTACCTCCGGTTTCTCTCCAGGCTGTGTCTTTTGGGGTTCTTTGGGATCTGCATTGCTTCCTTCGGGCATCATTTTGAAAGAACCCAGTTGCTCCCTGTTTTCTGTGACTTTTGATCTAGAGCCTGCTTTATGGCCTAACACTTTATTTTCTGCACCCCCACCCCAGCTCCAACCATGTGGTGGAAGGCCTTGGTCTGATCTTTCCACCATCTTGGGTTGCTCACATCAATGCTACAACAATGGTTATATGTGAGTGCCCTCGTCTCCTCAGTCCCCAGACCCCTTTTCATAAGCCCTTCTGTTTCCAGCTGCAGAAAACGATTGCTTATTTGTGAAACTACTTCTGATTGTAGGCCATGGGAAAGACTGAGAGGTAGATTTAAAAAAATGCTGCACACCCTCCATTTGCAGCCAGACCTAGTTCTTACTTGGATACACATAGAGAGTTCAGAAAGCCACAGGAAATTCTCAGAACTGTGGGCAGTGAGTGGGGTTACAAGACAGAGTCAGTCTTGGGTGTGGAAGACAGTGGGCATCGCCCAGGTCAGAAGACGATGGCATTCTGTCCTGTGTTTCACAGCCATGGGTTAATGAGGGGGTGCTTTGCAAAGCAGATCATATGGGACATCTTCATCACCATGGCCTAAGCTAGGTCAACTTGTCAGAGAGTCTAAAGCTGTTGCACCCCCTCAGGCACCCCCAAACTCTGCAGCAGCCTATGTGTCATCAAAGCTGCCAGGACTGGAGACTCCACCAAACCACTCCCTCTCCTGCATCTCCTCCCACTGCAAACCATAATCTTGCAGACAGACAATGAGGATGGGACAGCTATTCAGAAAAATCACGTGGCTGGGGAGGCTTAGGGCATGTCCTGACTGCACCTGCAGGTTTTCCTTTCCTGAGGCCGCTCGGCACTGGCTGTGCTGCACCTGCTGTGGGCCAGCGCCTGCCTCTCAGCACATACCTGGGACTCGGTACAGGCCCTGGCCTGCTCTACATCCTGCTGCCCCATTCCACCTCCTCTGCCCTGCTCCACAGCCTTGAGAGGCCAGCTTGTCGTTCCTGCCACCTGATGCCCTCTAATCACGCACCCATGAAAGACACAGAAACGCGGCAGCCTTAGCTCTTCTCTCCCGCTGCTCTTTAGAAGAAAAGTCATGCAAGAAAACAATGTCTTTTTCTTAACTAATCTTTCCCTCGGAATCCCTACCCCATCGTTTGCCTTCTCCCTTTCTGCTCTATCTAGTGCCATTTATAAGACAGCTGCTCTGTGGTTTCCTCCCTTGCCCTCCTTGGAAGAAGAAGAAGAAATCTTTTTGCACATGCTTTTTCCATTTAGTATTGTCTTCAGTTGCAGTGGCAGAAGTGAGCACATATCATGTGGAAATTGGAACCTGATTCCAGAGACCTGGAAATGGGGAGTCTGCTCACTTCCTGGTGGATACCAGACAGTGTGCCAGGGCTGTTGGGCGCTCTTCTGCATTGAAAGGACTAAAATACAACATCAAGTAATTAGAAACCCACAGAGCGCAGTGACTTTCATTTCCCTTGTTCAGATGCATGGTACCTGGTTAAGACAGCAGCACGGAGCCTGCGCAGAGATTCACTGGCATTCACTAACTGTGCACAAGTTCATGTGGGGTTTTAGGTTTATATGCTTTCACACAAATCAAACTTTATTAGTCTGTAATATACACTGGGGTCAGTGCAAAAAGCACATTTAATCATTTTGACCTATTTTGGTGTTTTGTTTTGTTTTGTTTGTAGTGAGAATTAAACCCAAGGCCTCCTGCATGCTAGGGAAGTGCTCTACCACTGAGCTACATCCTCAGTGACACATTAAAGGTTGAGTTTAGCTTTAAACTGTATTCATTAGTTGTAGTAAACACCATACCATAGTTTCTTGTGTTTGCCAGTTAGTCCTCAAAGCCTCTTGTTTTTGTCACCTTCCTCTCCAGATATACTCCCCGTTATCACCAATGATTGACCATAAAGGAATATTCCCTGTCCTCCAATAGACGAGCCCAACTTAAATTCTCTATTCTTTTCATAATTCAGCAATGGCCCAGCCTATCTTCTCTTTTCATGATCAGGTGACTGGCTTTGGATTCACCAAGGTAGGGACAGCCTGGTGACAACTGCATGGAAGCCACCTCATCCGGAAGCCTGGTAAGCACAGTGCCTACGTGCCTACGTTCCTAACAGGAAATCCGAAGAAGTGCTGAGGGAAGGAGAGTCAGTGGCTGCCATTGCATGAGTATTTTAGTGCAGCGACAAACTGCGGCCATCAGGATGTATTGGAAGATTCTTCAGGAATATAGAATACTCAGGTCACAGCAGGCATGAGGCTACAGGAGCAGATGCTCTTCTTTAACAATAGAAATTGACAAAGTTTAAATCTTGGGCGTGTTCATTGCCAGTCGTGAATAAATATCAAATTTCAAGATTATCTTAAGTCCAGTTTCCTCAGTCTGTGTCCGAAAACCAACAATAATGTTAACCCTTACCTGTTAGTTGTGGGAAATGGATGAGATAATGGGGAACAGAAAGAATAGTTGAGGCTGCGGGGCTGCTTCTAGTTCTTTTCTGGCCTTGGCATATTTATGAAGCATTCACCAAGAACCATTTCTCCAATGGTTTGCGTATTCCAGTCTGTTCTGTACTTCTCTGCTAATGGAAGTAGCAGGTGGTTCCTCCCAGAAGGTTCTAACTCCCAAGAGGACATCAGTATTCTCTTCTTTCAGTCTCGTGGACCCTTCATTGTCCCAGAGTCCGTGTGATGTAGCTCCTAGATGCAAAGACCTCACCACTTGTGGACAGACAATTGGAAGCTGCATCTCACTTTAAGGGAAAAGCAGATTGTATTTCATTCAAATGTTTATTAAGCTGACAAGTCCCCACTCCAGTGAGCCTGCCTGTCAAGGGCCACATAATAGGGCCAGTGTGGAATTGAGCAGTCAGGAGGAAAATAAAAGTAAACAAGAGGATGTGTGTCTTAGGGGGATAAAATTCTCCTGGCAAGGAGGTAGGAAATATACATGAGTCCCAGGTAACCTCGGGTGCATGGGGGGGTGGGAGGGTCGATGGAGGGGGAGAGGACTAGAGAGAAGGGAGTAGGGGAGGAACGGGGAAAGCTTGGTGGCCGGGGATGGGGGGGGAGGGAGGTAGGATGAATATGGGATCAGGGAACAATATATTTCAACTAAGGGAGCCATTTTAGGGTTTACAGGAGACTTGATTATATATGGGATCCCAGGTCCAAGGAGAAATCCCCCAGATTGCTCTCTGGACAGAGGAGAGGGTGCCTGAATCGGCCGTGGCCCATGACCATACTGATGTATATTTTGCTTATCACCATAGATCCTTCCTCTGGCGAAGGACGGCTATGCAGTCGGAGGCCCACATTGGAGGACCGGATTGAGCCCCCCGAGGTCCGGAGGGGGAGCGGAAGGAGGAGGAACATGAAAAACGAAATCAGTACTGCGAGGGATGCTATCACCCACTGATACAAGGGAACGGATCTGATGAGAGTTTACCAGGGCCAGCCGGACTGGGACTGAACGAGGACGTGATCTAGACAGATTCTCGGAATTTGGCCG
The DNA here is from genome assembly GCF_982192425.1 of Myodes glareolus. Lineage (NCBI taxonomy): Eukaryota > Metazoa > Chordata > Mammalia > Rodentia > Cricetidae > Myodes > Myodes glareolus. The sequence continues at coordinate 94,135,484 of NC_142027.1, read as the reverse complement.
GATTCTCTGACTGTGGCTGGCCCGGGGTCTTTCTGAAAAGCCATTGACTATGACACTGGGACCTGTTTCCTCTGCATATGCTGGATTTTGGGGATCCAGTCTGTTTGGATGCTAGCCTTCCTGGACCTGGAGGGAGGGGGAGGGAGCTGGAGCTTCCCACAGGGCAGGAAACCCTGACTGCCCTGGGGGACGGAGGGGAAGGAGGGGGGGAGTGGGGGGAGTGGGAGGGTGTTGGGAGGGGGGGCGGAATTGGAAACTTTTATAATTTAATAAAATTTACTATAAAAAAAAAAGAAAAAAAAAATAAAAAAAAATAAAAAAAAAAAAATTCTCCTGGCAAACAAGGTAGGAGGCACGAGATACATAGAAAGCTGTGAGTTATCACCCGCTGCCGACAGGTGATGCTATCCTGGCCAAAGCATCTCAATGTGATGGCTTTCACATTCCCCATGAAATAAGCATGTTCCCCGAGACGTATGTGCTCCATGTGTGATTGGGCTGGCTACAGAGTGATAGATAGCACAGGCTGGAATATCTCTCTAGTGAACACCTGCCTCACTGATAAGGTGACATGAAACCACAAGTCACAGGTTTTCAAACTGTGACTAACACACTGGTGGGTCCTATCTCTGGCTCTTTTATTCTTCCTCTTTCTTCTACTCCCTTTTCTCTTCTCTCTCTCTCTCTCTCTCTCTCTCTCTCTCTCTCTCTCTCTTTCTCATACTCTGTCTTTCTCTTCTCTCCTGCCTGCAGTGTAAACCCCAAACTTCTCGTCAAAGTTGATGAGAACTGACAATTAGCTCTGGCAAGAGTTAGGATTCCTGAGGAGCTACTTAGATCTCAGCTGAGGAACTTATTCACCATGCTTTTATCATATTTGATTTTAACTCCCCTTATTAACATTCGGTTTAAATGGATGTACCTGTATGTGTTGGAAGGGAGGGGTCATCAACCATGACCCCATGACAGGTAATGATACAGCCAATGCCTGGAGTGAGGTCATCATTTACACAAAAGATGAGAGGCCAGACAACTGATTTAGACCACAGCAACTCTTCCTGTATCGCACAAAGTGGTAACCTAATGCATATTGGATGACTTCACGGAGTGAGCAATTGCAGGCCCAGTTTCCTACAAGTTCTGTCTTGTCCACAGAGATACCTGTGGAGAAGAATGCAGGGCTACCAGTTTTCGGTGGTGGTTTTCAAATCCTGGAGGTACCAAAAAGTACTTTTCCAAACAGAGTCTCTGTGCTGCTTGTGGGATGGTGTGTATTTATCTTAGAGGGACCCACGGTGGTTTTTTGATGGCAGGAAAAGGAAAGCGAAAGTTTTAAGGACCCCCAGCAAAGAATGATACTCTAACCTGTCTAGATGTAAATGCTCCTCATTATTCCAACTCAGTAACCCCAGGGCAGGCAGGGGACTAGCCTGAATGCTGGCTGTGCTTTGGTAGTAAGTCAAGTCAAGCTCAGCAGCACGGAACGATGGCTCAGGATGGGCCAGAAGGGAGACAGCTGGTCCACCACAGAACTTTGTGTGTTTAGATATGCCTGGCATCAAAGGAGATGTTTGTTGAAATCACTGGAGTTGCCACAGCAATGAAATTAAGAGTTTCCAATAACTTTGACACAGTAGCAAGGGAAAGTTTTATTCACATGGGGATGGGAACACGGAAGCTGTGCTTCCATGCGTATTGGGAAGTCAATGGACAAGGCCTATATGCCCTTTGAGTCATGTGCCAGCATCATCTGAAGATGCACTGATTTTGTTTGGAACTTTTTATTCGTATTTTATTTTTATTTTTTAGATTTAAACAACATTATATAAAAGGAGGGTTATTCACATGGAACTTAATACACAATCAATAAAAATTTGGATGCAGTGTGTTTTTAATCCTCTGGTCTACTTGATCCAAAACAGTGTCATCTGGAAACAGGACTAGGAAAATACTTCCATAAAATTGGCCTATAGGCATGTCTGTGAGACACATTTTTGTTGTTGTTGTTGAATGATTGACATGGAAGGGCCTAACCCACCGTGGACAGTGCTACTCCTAGGCAGGTGTTTTAGGGTAATATAGGAAATCAGGTCGAGCAAGCAACAAGGAGCAAGTAAGCAGCATCCTCCACGGCTTCTGTTTCAGTTCTTCCCTCCAGGTTCTTTTCCTTCCCAAGTTGATTTTGGTCATGGTCTTTATCACAGCAGCAGAAAGCAAACAGCTATTGTGATAAAACAAACGACACAAATCACCCATTAAGAGGAAATGGGAAGACTGCTCTTATCAGTGATGAGACTGGTGGTCTCTAGACCAGGAGCAGATCTGTGAGGGCCACAGGACCACACATGACCTCAATGCAGCAATTTACTTCCACAGCCACTCCAATAAAACTAGTTGTGAAGCACACGAGATGGGCCTGCATGCAGGATGTTCACCATTAGTCGATGCCACAGCAAACACTACAGTAACTTAACTCTACACAGTGACCAGCAGACCTGACACTGCCCGTGCCACTGACACATGGAAGGCGAGACAAGCCAGGCTGTGGACAAACCCTAACCACCCTGAAAAATGTTCCCAAGGCAGCCTCTTGAAGGGATGCAGTTTCCACAGAACCACATGCAAAGCTGCACATGTTGAGAGGTGCACAGAGACGGGCCTTGAAAAACTGGAAGGACTCACCAGAATATTAATCAATATTTTAGTCTTTTAGCTTTTTAGTTTTCTTAAGCTTGTGGGTTTTTTTTTGTGAGCCACAACTGCACAAGAAGATGCAGTGCAAACTGAACAAAGGCCCCAGCTTTGTGCTTTGCAAATCTACACAAACGGCCAACAATTATATATACATGAAAAACCCAGTGTTGCCACGTTCCAGAGAAGAATGGGCCCAAAGTACATCATGGTGTCACCTTCCCAGTTTTAGTGCCTAATGGTTGAGGGCATACAAAAATAACAAAATCATGCTCATGGTTTATGGAAAAAAGAACCCTCACAGCACTGGTAGAAGTGTACATTAGGATAGCCATCATGAAAGAGGGAAGCGAAGTGGAAACAGAGCTACCAAATGAAATTCAGTCTATCGTTCAGAGTGACGCTGGAATCTTGCGTTCATTTCATAGCATTCTCATGGTACAGAAGCAAACTGTCTGCCACTAGACAGAAATGGACACTGCCATCATTATCTACATACATATATTTCATATGCATTCGAAGTGAGATGTTAGTGAGCTTTTAAGATAGGATTTTATATAATTTGCAATACTGTGCATAAGCTGGACACTACAAAAGCACAAAATGCCCCACACAGGGGAAAATGAGTGCTATAGAATCTCCTTTTTAATGTGAATTTAAAGCTAAGAATCTCACAGCAACATAAAGTGGGTTGGTGAGTAGCTGTGACCATCAATAAGTGGAAAGGACGGGGTATTAGTAAGATGTACTGGATTTCAGTTATTCAACAGAAGATATAGTCAATGCACCTGAAACTTACCACGAGGGCAGACTGCACTAGGCTAGACAAATGTGTGTCGACAGGTATCCTACTAAACTTTAAGTAGTAATTGTTTAGTCGAATGCACGTATACACATTATGTACATCTTAATTACACATCATTTTGGCTGACATTTCCCAATGATGAATGATGATAGAAATACAAAGATTATTGTGTTTTATTATTTATAACTTTCATAGAAAGAATGCTCATGTAGAGCCCCATATATCAGCATGGTTAATTACTTATTCTACTTATTAGGAATAGTCAATTTCTGTATACAATATAACCTTTGCACAAATGTAACGCATGTATAACAGGAAAGGGGACTTGCTTTTTGACATATTATCTAGAGCTTGTATGCTTCAGGGGTAGGTACCACATTGTCAGCCCCCTTAGTTTCTCTCCTGTGAATCCCAAAGGGCATAAGGAGCTTAGGAGACCTGGGGAGGAGAGTTCTTTCAGTGCCACACGATGGCCACCGGCCCCACAGGAACTTTCGAGATTCCATGACTGGCAGGCCCCATTAGAATATAATATGATGTGATCCCTGTAATGGGTTCTGCACTGAAAATCCAGACAGTGTGCAATCATGACACTGCACAACATACAGAAGTGGTAAAGGGGCTACAGCCAGGCTAGCGTGGTGTGACACTGGACATCATAGCTGAGAGGGCCCTGGCATCTGACGGCAATGAAGGAGCTGAATGAGCCTCTAGAGACTGATTGAAAGCTGGGCCCGTGGAGAGAGCAGATCTCTCTGTTCATCCAGAAATTAGCTGAAAGCTGGGCCCATCGACAGAGAAGACCTCTCTGCTCGTGGACAAGAAGTAATCGTATGGAGCTTTACTGTTTTCTAATCCAATCTGAAGTATTTATTGAGGGCCCATTACATGCAAAACACTTACTGCTGTGGTGGCCATGATGGTGTGGATGACAAAATCTTTGCCCTCCAATGCCTATTAGCTGGTGAAGTAAAGCCTCATAGAAGAAAGCACAACAGAAGGCTCCTCTGATCTTCCTCCGTGTTACTGTAGCCCCTAGTGCCTGCCATGTTCTTAGTCTCTGAGTACCATCCTCATCACTTGTTGCTATGAAGGAAACTCTGTAGTTTCAACAATATTTCAGTGTGCACTCAAACTACTTTCGACATGAAGACTATTTGTACCCAGAAGTGATGTCCATATAATTTGTTCATTGCTTTGATTAATCTGGAGGTTTATGACAGGTATGTGTCGTAACAGAGTTCATGTGGTAAAAATAGTTTTCGCAGTGTCAACATGTATTACCGAACCCAGCATGTCTGAAGAAGGCCTGAACTAAGACACACACAAATGATGTGAATCTCCCCACAGCATTTCCTGGGCCGAGAAGAACAGATGAACTTCAAGTGGCTCCTTTTGTACTTACTCAAAGCAATACATTTAGGAAATCATATATCATGGAAATCATTCGGGTCTTTGAATACCTGGGCTTCAAATTCCATCTGTCTCTGTAAGATAAAAGTGCTCAACTTAGTATAGACATTAAAAAGAGACAGAACAAAACAAGGCACTCCATGTGTCTCTCTAATGTCTGTAGAGACAGGCTCGTAGGGAAGGTGGGCATGATAGCTATTTCTCGTTATTGCCTTGATTATATCTGATATTAACTAAAAACCAAGCTGTTGGGTAAGCGATGATTTTTCTTCTTTAGATTATTTGAGGTGGGAAAACCCACCTTAAATCTGGACCACACTTTCTGGTGGTGGCCTTTATAAAGGACATGGAAGAAGGGAGCTTTGGCTCTTTGCCTGCTTGATCCCACTCTTCCTGGCCAGTTGATAGCTCCACTGAGATTTGAGCCTATTTCTTTGGGATCATAATGAACATTGAAGACCAGTTGAGACATCCAGTCTTGTGAACTAAACAACTATTGGGTTCTTGAATTTTTCATTAGGGGACAGTCATTGTTAGATAGCTGGACCACTCTTGTAAATACCACATACATTCAGTCAGTTCTGTTTCTCCAGAGAACCCTGACTGATACAGATCAAGGTGCCAGGAGTGGTTCTAGAGCAACAGAGGTATAAGGATGAATTATATAAGTACCTGGAAAAGACTTTCCAATTTGCTAACACCTACAGTTACTGAAGCCTTTGCTAGAAGCTTGGAGAACTCTGAAAACTCATAGTGTAAATTATTTAATAAACTTATTGAAAGAAATTCATTTGAATATCCTGATTTGCCTCTTGTGAGAAGCAAAGAATTTAGTGACTCTGTCTATTAAACTTCTGACAATTTATGGACAAATAAGGATAATGATTCTGACTGATTTCTCTTAGCGTCTGTTGATAAATTGACCCAGGAAAAGAATGAGTTGTGTGATAAAATTAACCAGCTTCTAGCATCTCAAAATATGGTGAAGGACTCAGGGTTAAAACTGACTGCCTCCAAATGTGCATAAACAGTCTATAGGTTTCTAAGTGTGCCCTGGAAGATAATCTTTTCTCCAGCAGCCACGGAACTCAAGCTGAAGAAAATCAAACCAAGGCTCTCATTGTAAGCCTGGCTAGGCTGAATTACAGGGAAAATTCAAGTCCCAGACATGGAGGTTTGGGGGTTTATGATAGAGCCGTTAACTGGTGAAGAATGGGATCCTATAACTTGGGATGGTGATGTGTGAGAGTATCATACTGAGGCTGAGAACTTTGACACCTCAGATGCCCGAGGATTTATTTCCTCTGGGGAAGAAATCTCTCCACCCTTAGCATAAGATGTGCCATTCTCCCTACCCCTGACCTTGGGGTCAGAGACACTGATGCTCAATTGGATGAATTTAAATGTGATGGGTTTAATTGAGCCTGAAAATAGGCAGCATTGAACCACCAAGCACAGTGACTTTAGCTATTGTAATTGGCAGCAGAGGCAAAGTGATGTCCGTAATGCCTGCTCTATAATGAGTAGCATGGACATATTGATTTTCATGGCGGTATAGCTTGTATGGATTGTCGATACTGGTTAATCGGCCATGATGTTCCACATAAGGAAATTTATTGTATGTTAACCCAACAGTGACTTTCCCTGAAGGAGATATCAGGCAAGACAATACTGCTGTTTCCCAGGGCCCACCAATACCTCTAGACCTATGACCAGACTTAACGCCAGTCAGCTCCCAAATGGGAGATAAAAAGTGTAGTTCGTGAGATGTGTGCTACACCGCTAAAGACCTTAGTGAGTTTGCCAATTCATTCAGTCAGATGTCTGGGGAATATATATGAGAGTGGATTTTACAGGTGTGGGACAACGGTGAGAGGGAGAGCCCAAGAAGCATTGGGGCCCCTTGTTATACGTTTTTGGAGGTTAGATGATTAATGGAGTTTTGACTGAAGTACAACTCACAATAGCTCTAGTACATCACTAAACTCATTCTGTAGTTATTTCCCCAGTTCCAGAATGTATAATTGGGATAGAAATACTTCAACATTGGCAGAATTCTCACAATGGTTCTTTGACCTGTGAAGTGAGGGTTATTACGGTTGGAAATTCCAAATGGAAGCCATTGGAGTTGCCTCTACCAGGGACAAAGAGGAGAGGACAGTATTGCATCTCATAAACTGAAGAAATTAGGGCCACCATTAAGGACGAAAATGCAGGGGTAGTAGTTTAATTCTTCCCGTAACTCTCTTATCTGACCAGGGCAAAAGACAGATGGTTTATGGAGAATGACAGCTGATTATCAAAAACTTAAATGTCCAGTGACTCCTGATGTAGTCGCTTTGCCAGACATGGTGTCCTTACTTGAGCAAATAAACACATCTCCCGGTACTTGGTATGCAGCTAATGCTTTAGCAAATGCCGTTTTCTTGGTACCTGACCATAAAGAGGATCAAAAGCGCTTTTCTTTCTGTTGGCAAGACCAATAGTACACCTTTAGTTTTACTTCAAAGATACATCAACTCTGTAGCTCTGTGACAAAACTTAGTTTGAAGAGATCTTGATCACTTGTTTCTTCCACAAAATGTCACACTGGTCGACTATATTAATGGCATTATGCGAATTGGACCAAGTGAACAGGAGGTAGCAACCACTTTGGACTTGTTGAAGACACATATGCACATCAGAGAATGAGAAGTAAATCCCACAAAAGTTCAAGGGTCTTCTACCTCAGTGACATGTTTAGCAGGGCAGTAGTATGGGACGTGTAGAGGTATTTCTTTAGAAGTTAAGGACAAGTTATTGCATGTGACCGCCCCCACTCCCAAAAAAGAAGCCCAACATTTAGAGGGTCTATTCGGATTCTGGAGAGAGAACAATCTTCTCTTGGATGTGTTACTTGAGCATATATACCAAGTGACTTGAAAATCTGTTAGCGTTGAGTGGGTCCTGGAACAGAGAAGGCTCTTCAGTAGGTCAGGGTTGCTATGCTGTCTGTGCTACCATCTGAAGCATATGATCTCGCAGACCCAATGGTTCTTGAGTTGTCAGTGGCAGATATTGATGCTGTTTGGAGCCATTAGCATGCCCCTAGGGGTGAATCACAAAGAAGACCTTTGCAATCTTGTAGGAAGGCTCCTACCATCATCTGCAGACAACTCCTCTCCCTTTGAGGGACAGTTCTTGACCTACTATGGTGTGGGAGAATTGTCTGTATTCTGTCAATCATATTTTAATAAAACACTGATTGGCCAGGCAAGCAGTATAGGCGGGAAAGCCAGACAGGAAGTAGAGGTGGAGCAAAGAGACTGGGAGTATTCTGGAAAGCAGGAAGCTCCCTCCGCAGTTCTGCTCAGATCACCGGAGAGGAAAGATGTAAGCTGCCCCACTGGAAAAGGTACTGAGCCATGTGCTAACATAGATAAGGATAATGGGGTAACATAAGTTATAAGAGCTAATAAGTAGCCTGACCTAATGGGCCAATCAGCTTTATAATCTTATGGAGTCTTGTGCGTGATTTTTCTTTGTGGCTTGCTGGCTGTGGGGTACTGGGTGGGACAGAAACCCCAACAAGCTGGCCCTCATGTTACACTACTATTATTGAGCCTTAGCGAAAACTGAATGTTTGGCAGTGGACCATCAAGTTAACCCTATAACTTGAGCTGCCCATCACAATCTGGGTGCCATTTAACCCACAAAACCATAAAGTAGGCTGTGCACAGCAACAGTTAATTAGGGACCAGAAGTGGTATACACATGATCAGACGGAGCAGGTCCTGCAGGTACAAGCAAGTTACATAAAGAAGTTGCTCCAAAGTCTGTGGTTTCTACTCCTGTTACAGTGCCATCTACTCCCAAGCATACACCTGTAGACTCAGGCGGTATGCCCTAGGAGCAGTTGACTGAAGAAGAAGAAAGAAACTAGGGCCTACTTTGTTGATGGCATACAGGTACAACCTAAAAGTAAACAGCTGTAGAGCTATAATCCCTGTGTATGAGAATCCTAACAGACACTGGTACAGGGAAATCTTGACCCTGGGCCGGAGTTCAGGTAATACACATGTTCACACATTTTGTTTGGAAGGATAAATGACTAGATGTGTGGTTGTTCACTGCTTCATGGGTCATAGCCAATGGATTAGATGGCCAGGGACTTGGAAAACTGGTGAGAAAGGCATCTGGGGAACAAGTATGTCCATAGATCCTTCACCCGGGATGTGAAGATACTTGTTTCCCTGGTATATCCTCATTAAGATGCTGACTTCTGCTGAGGAAGAGTTTAATAATCAAGTAGATATGATGACACATTATGTGGCCAGTCGGCCTCTTTTCCCAACCATTTTTGCCATTGCCCAGTGGGCCCGTGAACGAAATGGCTATTGTGGCAGAGATGGGAGTTATGCATGGGGTCAACAGCATGAAGTTCCACTCACCAGGACTGACTTGGCTACAGCTGCAGCTGAGTGACAAATCTGCCAAACAGCAAAGACCAACCTGAGTCCCCAACATAGCATTATTCCCTGGGGTGATCAGCCAGTGCCCTGCTGGCAGGTTGACTACATTGGACCACTTCCTCCTTGGAAAGGACAATACCTTGTTCTTATTATGGCGTATATTCATTCTGGTTGTGGGTTTGCCTTTCCTGCATGTGATTTTTTTTTCCAAAACACCATCCATGGACCCACATCCATTGCCAATGCCTTATCCCCCATCACAGCATTCCACACAGCATTGCTTCTGAACAAGGAATTCGCTTCACAGCCAGAGAAGAGTCACAGTAAACTTATTCTCAGGTATCACATTGGTCTTATCATGTCACTCACCATTCTGAAGCAGCTGGCCTGACATAATAGTGGAAAAGAATCAAAACCTGCTGATGAGCTTGCTCAAGGTAGAGGAACTACAGAACAAGTAGTAGGAGGAAGTACCAGCTGAGGTCATATGACTAGTTTCAGAAATGAGGATGATAATTGAATGAGGGGTTTTGTCATATTTTGTAGATAATGTATTTGTATTTTCTTTCCTTGATTTTTTTCTCATGTAATGTAAAATCAATGGAGATAATATTAATGATCATCAAACTTAAGTTTTGAATTGCTAAAAGAATGCCCCACAAGGGATTGCCACCTATTCTAAAATATATGTATTTGTTCCTGTATGTGGGATAGTTACATCATGTTAGGTGTTATCATGACCTGGCTATTGTTTTTATGTGGAAATTAAGCATGACATAAGGGGATATGATTGTGTTAAGTTGACAAGGGGTGGATTTGTGATGGCTCTTCTCAGTTATCAACTTGACTACATCTGGAGTTAACTAAAACCTAAGCTTCTGGGCACACCTGTAAGGAATTTTTCTTGATTAGATCATTTGAGGTGGGAAAACCCACCTTAAATCTTGGACACACTTTCTTGTGTCAGCCTACATAACGGACATGAAAGAAGGAAGAATTTTCTCTCTGTCTGCTTGCCCTCACTCTGTCTGACTAGTTGATTCCTTGACTGAGATTAGAACCTATTATTTTGGTTGTTCTCAACCTTCCTAATGCTGTGACCCTTTAATACAGCTCTTCATGTTATGGTGATCCCAGCCACAAAATTATATTCTTTGCTACTTCCTAAGTATAATTTTGCTACCATTAGGGATACTAATGTAAATCTGTGTTTTCTGAAGGTCTTAGGTGACTCCTGTGAAAGGGTCATTTAAGCTCCCAAGGGGATCTCAACCAACAGATTGAGAACGTGTGTTCTAGAGAATTCTGACTAACACAATGGGCACTGAGAACTTCTCGGATAGCTTTGCAGCAGCCTCCTATTGGAGGTCAGGATCTGGGAGTAGAGCTCTTGTATGAGGCTTCAGTGGGGATCAACAGCATTGAGCTCTGGGCATCCAGGGACTCAGACACAGTCAAGGACCCAAGGACATTCATAAGATTTTACATTCGGATGTGGAGAGGGACAGGGTGATCTCAGCAACAAGATTCTAGAAGATGAGGAGTGAGCCAGTCTTAAAATGGATGTTTTTTTCAAGACCTGTAGATGTACAGGTAGAAGAGGCTATGAAACTCATGTGAATACAAGCCCTCCCTCTCTGCCTCCTTCCTTCCTTCTATCCTTTTGTTTCCATTTGCTTTTTAAAAAGATTTCTTTTCAACTGTGTATGTGTGCTTCTGTGTGGAGTACATTCACATGAGAGTGGGTTGGGTGCCTTCTAAGAGCAGATGCACCAAGTATCCCTGGAGCAGGAGTTATAGGCAGATTTGGCACAGGAAACCAAGTAGGAGTCATGTACAAGAGAAGCACATACTCCTAACTGCTAAGCCATTTCTCCAGCTCCTTGTTTTGCTTTTAAGATGGAAAAGTTTTAAAGCCTTTAGAATTTGAACAGGAAGATTTTACTATCAGGGAATAGCTTGAGGATGCTGGAAATAAAATGACTAAGCAGTTCCTGAACAAGGGAGGAAGACAGGCTCAGAACTTTCTACTAGGGACATCTGAGGCCATCCATTCATCCCTCTACCCACCCATTCATGTCTCCACTAATTTATGTATGTTTTTCTAGGCATCTATTTTGTGTACTCAATATGTAAGTTGTGCAAAAATAGTGTAAAAAGAATTCCTCTCCTGACCTCAGGAAACTCACATATATGTGATGAGGCACACAGTGTGCATGCAAATAAATACCATGCGAGAAATATTACAGAGGAAAAAAGCAAGCTTGAGCAAAGAGAGGCAGGGGTAAGGGAGCAAAGGTTGTCTGTATGATGTAGTAAGTCTAGTGATCATGGGTTACAAGGATCCTGAGGCTCGTAAAGAGTTGAGGAAGAGATGGGAAGAACACAGTCGGTAGTGGGGCAGGAAGGGAAGAGCACAGAGTTGACTGCTCCCATTTCAATGGCCTCAGACATATGGAAGGGGAAGAGATGTTTCTGAAGAGACAGGATACAGAATCTGCATCTGGAGATCTCACAGGAGAAGGTGGAAAAAGGTGGGGTGTGATGCATCTGTATTTTCAAATGCAGTGGGTGTAGCAGGGGAAAGGCAGTAGGGGAAAAGTAGTGGGAGTAAGAAAGCTAATAATTCAGACAAGACAGATGATGATGGCCACTGGCTTGGACCATTTTAAGGCTAAATGCTGAAGGAGTAGCTCAGAGTGCCAGGAGAAACCACCAAGTACGACTTTCAGGTTACTGAAATGACTGGAAACGGCACCATTTGACGACACCAGAGAAGCAGGGAGATGCAAGTTCTATAGGAACCAGGAATTTTTAGAAGAAATCTTTGTAGACATATGAATTGGCAGCTGGAGATACAAACTAGAGCTCAGAGGATGGGGATATTCATTAATGCATTAATTGTCTGTTCAAACCCCAACAGATCCTTACCACTGTCCAGACTGCAGGCTGTGGAGGCACCTCTGATTTTGTATCTAGCCAAGTCCAAGTGAGGCTCTCCTTCCTCGCTCACTGCCTTCCTCCATTTCTTTCATTCACATGTCGTTTCCTTTGCCTGGATTACCTCTGCATATTTACCTGGCTATTTTTCCTTTGAAACCTGGTTCTTCGGATAAGCCTTACTGTCTTCTTATGATCTAGATGGCGTGGATGTTCTTTCTCCTGCCTGTCACCATACTTTATGTAGCTCTCTATCAGGAGCACCAGCATATCCATCCTGGCATGCCACTAATTAGTCAAGTTAGCTTTGATAAAATGCTTTAATCCACTGAGTTTGGCTCCTCGTCTCTAAGCTGGATGGTATGAGATATTGTGCTTATGACACTGCCTGCCATAGTAAAAGCAATATGCAAATCATTAAATGTTGTTATAACAATATAATACTTAGCCTAATGTTGTGCAACAATTCTCATATTGCTTTTTGTCCTCCTGTGAAGCCGCTAAGTCTTTCCTCTGGGTTTCTGGCACACATTGATCCTTATTAATTCTTTCTAACATGGATTAATGCATTTAAGAATGAAGAAAACACACTAGTGGGCTGTGACAGTAGCCTGAGACAAATTGTCATTTCTGTGGGGGAGGGGTCTTTCTATGCTCTTATTCTTCTCACTACCATACACCAAGCTGAGAAGTCCTGGGTTGTCTGTTGCAAATTCCGTTTTGAATTCTTTAAAAAAAGGAATATTGGTACCTTTGGATCAGGCAGGCATGGCCCAAAGGCTTCCAGCAGGAGAGTCTCTTCTCTCACGGCATTCTCATAGTCCGTATAGGACAGCTTCCCATCATGGTCTTGGTCCTGAGAGGTGAGCAGCCTGGGTCAGTGAACACATGGCACTTTTGCTGCAGAGGCACACTCTTTTTCGCAGTCAAGTGTTAGGAGAAGAGTGAGAGATTAGGGTGGGACACTGAAAAATAAAGCTTTGTAGTGTGTGGAGGGCAAGTGGTCACTGAGCATGGACTCAAGAGCCTCTCACATGCTAGGCAAGTGCTCTGTCACCGTCCCACTCCTGCAGCTCAAAGAGAATGTTCTACTACAAGTCAACTTTTATTTAACTAAGCAGAATGCTGGAAATCATCGTCACTGGGTTCTTACTTCTATCCCACACCTTGCCTATAGGCTTGAATATAAAACTTTTAAGTTACTCATACTTACCATTTTCTTAAGTGTAATTTCAACCAAATCTTTGATCCCTTCATCAGGGTCTTCTTCAGAGGGCTGCTTGAGAAGGCTGTTCTTCAGCATGTGGAACATCTCCTCCTTTGAAATGTAGCCGTCCCCATTCAAATCAAACACTTCAAAGCAATCTAAAAAAATTATATATATATATATATATATATATATATATATGTGTGTGTGTGTGTGTGTGTGTGTGTGTGTGTGTGTTGTGTGTTTGTGTATTTGAGATTATCACTAAAGTGCCATTTTCTTCTGACAAAGCAGTCAGGGTGGAGGCATATCTTATTGTTGCATTACTGGGCTGCAAACTTGATGCTAGTTGACTTTCATGGGAATGATGGTGTACACTAGGGAAATATCCCCACCCCTTTTTCTGTGCTTCTTTAGCAGACTGTGAAGAGAAACTCCTAGGAGCAATGGCATGAGCTTTGCTAACTGGACACATGGGAAAGCAATTGTGTGTTTATGTTAACTTTATTAAATGAAGTATGACTCCATTAGTTGAGAATTATTTAAAAAGTAGAAATTTTAAATTAGGTTTAATATTTGTTAATGAGCATTCTAAACTAGAATGTGGATGTAGTGGTGCATGGTTAGAATGTAGATTACATCCTGTGCTGCTTCCTTTCATGCTGCTCCTTAATGGTTTGATTTTCTTCTTAATTACTATAATCGCATTCTTAATCAACTTAATTTACTCTATAAAAGGCCAGTGAGGATTCACCAACCAACCAGCCAACCAACCAATCAACCAACCAACCTACCAGGACCCACTTCACTGGTGGACTGGAGACGGTGATTTACAAAGCTTTTGCTATGTTTGTCATAATGCATAAACTAGAAGTTGATCTGCAGGCTTACATTTCATTTTTTCTTCTAAAGTCCCTCGAAGAAACAGTGATAATCCATGAATCCACTCAGTTACACTTACACAGCCATCATTGTCTCTATCAAAACCTCGAAATACTAAAAAGACACAATGTAACATTTGTGTTGGATTTTAATTCTGCATGATATACCAAGCCTACCTTCACTCTCCATTTCACAGCTGTTTCAAGACCCAAGGTCCCCATGTCCTCATTTGAAAAAGAAACTTAGACACACAACCTGAGAAAACTCTTCTAGTTATAGATTCAACTTTGCCTTCATATGTTGTGGGAATAAGTAATGTTCTTACTATATAAAATATGGATGAAATAATAATATACTGTCGTATTAAACATACTAGTCATTTGATATTTAAGCTTCTTAATAAAATAATTTTGTGCTTTTATTCCTCAGGGCAAACAATGCTGTTACATGGTAGGTGTGCATTTTAAATATTATGTAGTATTCTCTAGCATGTAAGGAAATTTAAGTAGAAATAGAACACAATGGGGTTTTTTATATGAAGTATGAAAACTAGTTATGTTCTCTTTCTAAACAACAAAAGGAATAGGAGACTCATTCCTTCTCCAAGCATTTTGGAAGATTAAAATACATTCAAATGACTTGAATAATCAATGGGTTAAGGAAGAAATAAAGGAAGAAATGAAAAACTTCCTAAAACACAATGAAAATGACCACACAACATACCCAAATTTATTGGACACTGTGAAATCATTGTCAGAAGGAAAGTTCATAGCAATAAATGCCTATATAAAGAAGCTGGAAAAATTCCACACTAGTGAGTTGACAGAACACCTGAAAACTCTAGAACAAAAAGAAGCAAACTTACCTAAGAAGACTAGACAGCAGGGAATGATCAAATTGAGGACTGAAATCAACAAAATAGAAACAAAGAAAACAATACAAAGAATCAATAAGACAAAGAGTTGGTTCTTTGAGAAAATCAACAAAATAAAAAAACCTTTATCCAAACTAATCAAAAGGCAGAGGGAGAATCCAAATTAACTAAATCAGTAATGAAAAGGGGGACATAACAACAGACAAGGAGGAAATTTAGAGAATCATCAGGTCATACTTTGAAAACCTGTACTCCACAAAAACTGGAAAACTTAAAGGAAATGGACAATTTTCTGGATAACTTGTCAAAATTAAATCAAGACCAAATAATCAAATTAAACAGACCTATAAATGCTAAAGAAATAAAAGCAGACATCAAAAGTATCCCCCCCCCGCCAAAAAAAGCCCAGGGCTAGATGGTTTCATGGCAGAATTCTACAAGATTTTCAAAGAAGAACTAATATTAATACTCCCCAAATTGTTCCACAAAATTAAAACAGAAGGAACATTGTCAAACTCTTTTTATGAGACTATAATTACCTTGGTACACAAAACCACACAAAGACATTACTAAGAAAGAGAATTACAGACTGATCTCCTTCCTGAACATTTATGCAAAAATACTCAATGAAATACTGGCAAACCAAATCCATAACACATCAGAAAAGTCATCCACCTGTTCAAGTCGGCTTCATCCCAACAATGCAGGTATGGTTCAACATACAAAAGTCTGTCAATGTAATCCACCATATAAACAAACTAAAAAAAAACCCACATGATCATCTCATTAGATGCTTAAAAAGCCTTTCACAAAATACAACATCCCTTCATGATAAGGTCTTGGAGAGACCAGGGGATACAAGGAACATACCTAAACATAATAAAGGCAATATTGATCAAGTCAACAGTCAACTTCAAACTAAATGGAGATAAACTCAAAGCAACCCCACTGAAATCAAAAACAAGACAAGGTTGACCACTCTCTCCATATATATTCAACATAGTACTTGAGGTTCTAGCTAGAATAATAAGACAACAAAAGGAGATCAAGAGGATACAAGTTGGAAAAGAAGAAGTCAAACTCTCACCATTTGCTGATGATATGATAGTTTATATAAGGGGTCCCAAAAATTCTACAAAAGAACTTCTACAACTCATAAACACTTCCAGTAATATAGCAGGATACAAGAGTAACTCAAAAAATCAGTAGCCCTCCTTTACACAAACAATAAACTGGCTGAGAAAGAAATCAGAGAAACATCATCCTTCACAATAGCCACAAATAATATAAAATATCTTCAAGTAACTCCAACCAAACAACTGGAAGGCCTGTATGACAAGAACTTTAAATCTTTGAAGAAAAAAATGAAAGAAGACACCAGAAAGTGGAAAGACTTTCCATGCTCTTGGTTAGGTAGAATTAACATAGTAAAAATGGCGACCTTACCAAAAGCAATCTACAGACTCAATGCAATGCCTATCAAAATTCCAGCAAAATTCTTCACAGACCTTGAAAGAACAATAATCAACTTCATATGGAAAAAAAAACCCAGGATAGCCAAAACAATCTTGTACAATAAAGGAAGTTCTGGAGGCATCACAATCTCTGACTTCAAACTCTACTACAGAGCTACTGAAAACAATCTGGTATTGGCATAAAAACAGACAGGAGGACATTGGTACCAAATCGAAGACCCAGATATCAATCCACACACCTATGAACACCTGATTTTTGACAAAGAAGCAAAAAATATAAAATGGAAAAAGGAAAGTATATTCAGCAAATGGTGCTGGCATAACTGGATATCAACTTGTAGAAGAATGAAAATAGATTCGTATCTATTCCCATGCACAAAACTCAAGTCCAAATAGAACAAAGACCTCAACATAAAACCAACCATACTGAACCTCATAGAAGAGAAAGTGGGAAGTACACTTGAATGCATTGGCACAGGAGACTACTTCCTAAATATAACTAACCCCAGCATCACAGACACTGAGTGTAACAATTAGTAAATGGAACCTCCTGAAACTACAAAGCTTCTATAAAGGACACAGTCAGCAAGACAAAATGACAGCCTACAGAATGGGAAAAGATCTTCACCAACCTCTCATTGGACAGAGGGCTGATCTCCTAAATACACAAAGAATTCAAAAAATTGGTCATCAAAAGAACAAATAATCCAATAAAAAATGGGGTACAGACCTAAAGAGAGAACTATCCTTTCCATGCTCTAGAAACATCATATTGAGTGAGGTAACCCAGACCCAGAAAGACAATTATCATATGGACTCACTCAAAAGTGATTTTCAGACATAAAGCAAAAAAAAAAAAAAACCCAAAACAAAAAAAAACCCACCAACAATCGTAATCCCAGAGAACCTAGACAGCAAAGGAGATATACATGGATCTAATGTACATAGGAAGTAGACAAAGACAAAAATCTCCTCAGTAATTTGGGAACTTGGGGAACATGAGAGAGGGTAGAAGGGGAGTGGAGAGGAAGGAGAGGAGCAGATAAAAATACATAGTTCAATAAAAACAATTATATATATGTATATATAGGCCACTAAAAATAATACATTCAAATGTAATTGGGGATGTAGAACACGAGATTCCTCCAAAGAGCATAACCAAACTTGAACCTTTGTTATTTACAGTTGAATTTTACAGTTCCCATCATATGTGTATCTTACCTCTGTCCATAATCATGTCATCTGTCATTCCAAATGTCATATGCAGAATGTTCCGAAATGCATTACGATCTAGTCCAATGACTACTCCTGGCCTTTCTACCACATCTCCCACCAAGTTATAGAAAAGCGTTATAAGGCAGTTCACTTCAGATTTATTAACTGTAAAAGATCAAAATTGACACATAACAAAAGCACGCTTTAAAATTTCAAGAACTCAAATACTGCATTAATGAGTTTATGTGTTCAAAATCAAAAGCATCTAATGCTTGGCTGCCATTTTCAAGTCTCCCATATTCTGAGCCTTAGAGTTAAAGGAAGATGATGCCAAAGTTACATTACCCACTAACAGAAGGCAAATTATTCATTCTGGAGCCAAATGCTAAATAGAAATAGACTCCATCACAGTTAGAATGAAAGAAGATAGCAGTCGTGTGACCTAAATGACTGTAGTGTCAGAGTTGAGACTTCGCAAGTGCAGACAGGAGGGCAGGTCACAGCTGCACTGTTTCAGACTGCAGGCAACAGCCAGCATTTGATGGTAGGTGTTTATGGCACTTACAAACGAGCATTACCCTGGAAATTTAGGCTCCTAAATATCTGTGTAATCATTTTCATTTCAGTTTAGGCTTAATAAATTTATAAGGCATAACCTTGAAATCAGAGTTATTTTCTAATAAAGGAATTTTAGGCATGTTCTACCAACCAGCGCGATTCTTCTCCAAGTTGTGTGAACATTAACGAGAAAAACCTCTGGATTAATTTTGCAGAAAGATTTATTTTTAATTTAATACTTTCTCTCTCTCTCTCTCTCTCTCTCTCTCTCTCACACACACACACACACACACACACACACACACACACACACACACCCAAGAGCACGAGAGAGAGAGAGAGAGAGCTGAGAACAGGGACTCAGCCATGTACCTATGCACCAGTGTTCACAGTGACATCATTCAGAAAAGCCAAAAGGAGCAAACCAATGTTCGGTGATAGATTAGTGGTTAAACAAAATGTGGTATAGCCACGCAGTGTAATACTGGCTTTTAAGCATTGCTACAAGATGCATTGGCATTAAGTGGAAAAAGTATATCTATGTCCTCATGGTGATGCCACATGTTGGAAAACATAATGAAAAGGGAACCACTTCTGCCTCTCAATTCACTATCAGACCTGCTTCTCATCTGCAAAACGAATGTCTTTAATAGGCATGCAAGATTCAGAGCTTGAAGCTGACTTTCAAAGAAAACATGCAATACACTTCTGCCATACACTTTGCACAGAGATGGACCTAGCACAGAGATGATGGACCTACTACAGAGATGAACCTAGTACCAGAGAGAGATGGACCTAGCACAGAGATGGACCTAGTATAGACAAATAGGTGCTTAATATAGAGATGGGCCTAGTACAGAGAGCTATGGACCCAATACAGGGATGGATCTAGCAGAGAGATGATGGACATGGTACAGAGATGGACCTAGTACAGAGATGCTCAAGCACAGAGATGGACCTAGTACAGAAATGGACCTAACACAGAGATAGACCTATTACAGACATGGACTTAGTGCAGAGATGGACTTATCACAGAGCTGATGAACCTAGCACAGAGACCTGGACCTAGTGCAGAGATGACCTAGTACAAAGATGACCTAGCACAATGATGGACCTAGTGCAGAGATGGTCTTATGGATAAAGAATTCTTAGCCCCCCTCAAAAATCCCCGAGATGACTTTCTGTTTCTTTCTTAAAACTGGGTGAAAGCATATCTCTGTAACAGTGACAACAGACAACTGGGCCTAGGTCCCCTGTCTTACAGATGTGTTTACTTGTATCCTAATCCCAGGCTCCTGGCTTTCTGCAAACAGAAAGCTGTTTAAAGGCAGGCTGGGAGGAAAGTTAGATAACCCCACCCCCAGACTTGTCCAAGCAGAAAATAAATCCTTTTTTCCATTACATTTTTTTTAATCTAATTTCTTTTGAAATACAGGGAAACTGAAGAAGCATGTCTATGGAGCTAAGTGGGTATTAACCAGAAGGTAAAATATGGTTTCACTTATATGATGCATCTACTCTTGTCAAATTCATAGTGGGGAGTTCGTGTTTAGTTGGTACAGGGTTTATTAGGGAAAAATCACAGTTCCAGAGATTGCCAATCATAACAGTTGCATGACACTGTGCATGTACAGGGTCCCTTCCTGTGTGAAGTTTCACCTCCCCTGTTATAGTGCAAGAATAATGAATGAAATAAAAAATAACAACTTTTATTACAGGATAGTGTTGTAACTATTTTATTGTTTGTAGCTAACCTAACCTACTATCTAAGTGTGTCTCATTTATAACTTAAAATATGGTAGCTATTTGTGTACAAGGAAAATCATGGGATACATACTCCTCAGTATCTCTAATAGGTGTCATAACTTCACCTTCAACTTATGGAAAAGAGAAGTCTTCTGAACTTAATGCCAAGAGCCACACATATAAAACAGTTAAAATGTTAAATCTAAAATATAAAAGCACAATACATGAGTGTGAAAAGCTCTAAAAATTCAGAACTGTTTGTGGTTGGGGAAGGACTGTGTGAACAACTCCGATGCTGATGGGCCGGGTTTCCATCTCAAGACAAAAGTCACTTAAGTGACAGCAGCTTCATTTATGACTGAGATCTTTAAAAGTTTCTTGCTGATGTTTAAAACCTTTTGATTGCTTTGTATGTGAGCACTGCATCTATATGACTGCTGTCTCTCCCTGTTCCCCTTACCTCCTCCCCTCTCATGACTTCCACTCCCTTTCAAATTCATGACCTTTTCTTTATTGTTTGCACACACACGCGCGCACACACACATACACACACACACACATATGCATACACAGCCACTGAATAGACTTGTGCACGTGTCTAGCACTGACCTCCTGGGGATTGGAGAACCTATATAGGAAGTGATCCCTGGAGAAAATTGATTCTTCTTCTCTCAGCAGCCGTTAAACACCTGTCATTTTCTTTTTTTTTTAATCTACGAGTGGGACCCATTTCCTTGTACACGTTGGCACGTGAACTGATGTTGTTACACACCGATCTTGTTCACCAAATGATATTGTTGATATGTTATGGCTGAATTTTTCAGGTCATGTCTAAGCATACTCTCTCGTAGCAGGCACCCTGGTCTTCTGGCTCTTCAAAGCTTTCTGCTCCCTCTTCTGTGACTTTCCCTGAGCCTTAAAGTAAGGGCTGTGTTGCAAAGTCACTATTTCTTTAAATTATTAAAAGTTGAGAATCTCTGAAATAGTCTCCATCAGTTCTTTAGTGAAGAGAGAGAGAGAGAGAGAGACAGACTTGTGGCTCTAAGAGTAACTATTTAGAGTACAGTTAGAAACTGTACTGGTTTAGGAAAGTGGCAGCTATAGGTTCTCTGGTAGAGGCCCATGATTCCCTCCAACCATGGGTAGCTGGCTAGGTTTACAGTACCAGACATGAATCTTTCCTATTCAGTAGACCATAAGTTCAATTAAAAAGCTGGTGGTTGACCCCAAGATAAAACTGCCACCATTGCAGCATTGGGGATTTCATGGAGGTCCGGTCTTTGTCCTGGCTTACAGGGTTTCTGGGTAGGACTACTTATAGCTCCTTTCTATGCTGCTTACAGAGCACTTTGAAGTTATTTGAGGAGCTAGTCCTCAGGGAGGAGGCTTCCAGATCAGCTCCATCTCAATCTCTACAAATTCTGTGCCTGAGTGTGTGGTGTCTTCAGCAATAGAATCTCACGGTCAAGTTCTAGAAGGCAATTAAAGGCAAAGGCTATATTCCATTCTATCACGGAATCTCACGTATCTCCCTGACCAATAACTGGAGGGGAGGTTTCCCATCCCTGCCACTGAATTTTTTTGTTAGATAGCGCATGACTCTTGGGGGTGGGGAAGCACCCTTACTACATGTACCATAACTCATGTGTGTTTGTGTGGGTACATATATAGGTATACATATATTTATTAAACAGTTATTTTAAGTATGTTCATAAGATAATGTTTTCCTGTAACTTTTTCAAACATTCTTAGTAGTATTTATCTTTTCTCCCTTCCTTTCCCCCTGTATGACCTTCCTGTCCCCCATGAATTCTCCACATATTACATGAATTTAAGGGAAATCCCATTTGGCTGTTCATCTTTCCAGGGTTGCTACACGGGCCCAGAAGTTCTCATCTGTAGCTGGTGGATTAACTAGCTGCCCACCTAAAACCCTTTCTTCTCTGGTTCAACACAACGTGTCCTTCATTCTCTGTGTCATCGTCTGTCATTTAGAGATGTTTTAAATCAACACAATGTCCATGAGCTGTATCTGTTTGAACATACCACTTACTTGTTGCTAGTAATAATTAAAGTTTCTAGGATTTATATAAAACATTATTTAAAATCAAAAATCAAGAGTTTTATTTTTCAGACATGTTTTTACTGACAATTTAAAATCTATACTTAGTTTAGGGCTTAATTCAGTGGTAGATTGCTTGCATAGTTTGCTCAGTCCTCAGTACTGCAAATATAACACAAAAGGAAGACCACTTATTTTTGAATTGTTCTCAGGGTTTGCTTGCGAAGCATTGTGAACTTACTGAACAGATTCAACCAGTTGAGCACTGTGTGTGTCGGTTATTAATGTGTATTTGCCAGAAATGTCTGCACTCGTTTTAGAAATACCAAGTATTCTCCCAGAGATGAAAGCGATGCAGGAAAACAACAAAAGAATACAATCTCTATCAAATTAATAAACACCTTAACTTGCTGGATTCCTTTTTCTGAGACTTTTTTTTAATACAGTGTAACAGTATATGATAATGTTCAGTTCTGGTACTACCCCTGTGGCATCATTTTTCACACATCATATCAGACACCAGTGATGTAAAAGAAACATTTGTGTCTAGCGTTGACCTCTTGGGGCTCCATGAGAAGTTCATTTCTACACCTTTGTTCAGCAGAGATAGTCTGAATATGCAGACCTCTCCTGTTTTCCTCAAGTGACCAGTAGCTTTTCAACCATCACACGGCTTCTAAGTTCACACACCAGACAACAGTGCCTTCATCCCAACCACATCCACACATGGCTTCTTAGGCTGAGGGCAACTCTGATTTTTCAGCCTGAGTACAGTGCTTTGGGGTCTGGCCCCTTGGAAGATTCCCTTCACCTTTGGACCCCACTAGCAGTTAATGAGTGTCTGAAACTGGGGACAGATTCCTTACTATCTTGAATTTGCTCAGCAATGCAGGTTTCAAACAGAACATTGCTAGAGAGCCCCAAGTGTCTTTCTTAAAGGTTTCCAGGAGTGGATGACTGTGTTGCCTTATGGGGCTCATTATTAAACTCCCAGAGCCTAGCCCTCACAGGTTCATTTGCTCTAGAGAGAGCTAGAAAGTAGGTGAAGGTGCTATATATTGGCTCTGCTACTTTCTTGATTCTAGAGTTTTTCTAGAACTTTTTCAACCCTTGTAAAGTTAAAGTCACATGCCTCCCAAGCACACAGCATCTCACTTCTTTAACATAAAAGCAAATAAAGAGAGTCTGAATTTAGCGAGTGTGAGCGCGAGCACAGGCAGCGTACTCGAGACGCTTGCGACCTAGTTCTAAAGATCCAGGGACTGAAGGAGGAGCTGACACCCCAGAAGGGGATTCTCTTCCAGATTTCTCTTGAGGAGTAGTGTGGGGGGGGGGAGGGGAGGGACCTTGTGGTGAAAGCAGGAAGGAGACACTAGGTAGAAAAGAGACCTGGCCCGGAAGTCATGGGTACTTCAGCATTCGGTTCTTACTTACAATGCTTGCAACTTTTAGTTAAGGTGTCTGTCAACTTCTGCAGCTTCTTTCGGTTCATGGCGGGAGTTCATATAATGAGGTCTCAGTGTCATCTGGAGCCTAGAGCCAGGTCCCTCATGAGCTCTAGGCTGAGGCAGCCTAGTGCAGACTCGTGGCTCTGAGCATTTGCGTCCCTAACAGACAGTGTGGCCATGACAACGCCTTAGAGGGCCACCAATTGGCTCCTGGGGGCGGGCGCACGACACATAAATGAAGCTCCTGCACACAGAGGAGCCATGGCAACGGATGGGCCTGTGGCCGATTGGCTCCTGCGCTGGAGACTGACTAGTCAGGCCCAGAAAGGCCTGTGACCCGCCCAGCCCCCTCGCAGTCCAAGTTGCAGAGTTCCAACCTGGCGCTTTGCTTCCTGTGTTGATTGCCAGGTTGGGGTTTTTAATTTCCACTTGTCACTCTCTTTTCAGTTCACAGCGCCTCAAACTGCGACGTAAATAATCAGAAGTCTAAGAGTAAGGTGTGGACAATATGTAGGAGACATTTTGGGTAAGGAGCACAGGAAGAATTGAGGGTCCTCCAGGAGCTCCGCGGGGTGCTAGAGGGAAATAGGTGTGTTTTCCCAACAATTGTCAGGTGGCTTCTTGCCTGAGTGTTAGGAGCTTTTCCTTCAGGACTAATTCACCACTGAAAGTAAGTTTGAACAATTAGGCTTGAACTGTGTTGCTGAGAAAGTAGACCCCCTCCACCTCCTCCCCCCCCCCCCCCCCGCACCTTTTTCTATCTCTCTCTCTCTTCCCCTCTCCTTCTGTCTCACTCTTTGGAGGAGGAGGCTGTCTTTCACACTTGCAAAATGCCTCTGTCAAATTGTAGTTTGTTAATTAATGTTACATCCTCTTATATGAAGATAGGTTCCCACTTAAGTGTGGGGTATAACACAAGCTTGCCTTTAAAATATATATACCACTAAAATTGATGCTGGCTCTGTTTTTATTTTATTTTTTTAAAGAATCATTATACGTCTGTAGTACTGCAGTACTTTCTGCTTTACTCAATAACTGATGTGATGCTCTGTTTGATTTTAGACTCAAATGAATGGGCTAGCTCCAGATGAACCTTCAGAGAGCAACGGCTGGGAAATCACAGTAGTTTATTGAAAACATAATGTCCTTTCCAAACTGAAAGCAGAAAAATACTGGCAAGAATAAGGAACAACCCAAAATGAAATAGTTCCAGTGTTGAAGTGCCTGGTTTCCTTTTACAGTTTTATTTGTAGAAATAATTACAATGCTGTTTGAAACCAGAACCAAGAACCCCTGGTAACCCCAGAGACTGTGCCTCCTTAAAGAAAATTGTTTGAAAACTGTTAACCAATATTAGGTGAGCACCATGCCCTCACATCTAGAAGCTGGGAAACTCTGAGATAGCAGAAGCAAACGAGAAGGGCTGGATATACAGTGACCTTTCTTCTCAGCAAACCATAGAATCTTTCTCTACATTTCAGGGCTGAAGTTGTGGAAGCAAGGTAGTAGGTGTGGTTGTCAGTAGTTAATGGCCTAATCCACAGGCATATGAGGTGTCTTAGGAAACAGCTTCCACTGATGGTGATCACATTACGGAGTGTGCCCGGGCATCATGGAACAGAGCACACATTGGATGCCTCTTGGAGGTACATATAGATAAGGTAATCACTTACTTCAACCAGACCATAATGGCCATTTTCCCTTAAAGTGAAAAAAAAAAAGTAGGGTCAATACTGGGGCCTATTGAGATTAAAAATAGGCAAGTGCTTACAGCAGACAAATATCTCTTAACTATTGAGCAGCATTTGAAAGAAATTGCCTCTGCTTCCTAAAGTCCTACTGAGTTAAAAAAAATCTGCATTAATTGTGTGCAGCTTGCTTCCCTGAGTTGTGCAGACAATCAGCAAATCTTTGTCAAGGTAAGTATATTTATTTGAGGCATGGTTTGTCAACATATGAATATTTCTTAAATCACCCATTATATTTTGTTAAAAAAATTAAAATTCGTACTTTGTACAACACATTGCAGGCCTCTAATCATATTTATGACAAAATCAAAGTTTCTATTTGTAATTTTTAGTTGTTTATGATGAACAGACTCAGAGTTGCCTTCCCCTGGGGCTTTGTAAGAGTAAGTCATTAAGTGTGAATGCTTAACTTAGATCAAGTCAGCTGATAACACAACAAAAGATTGTGTCTCATTTGTGTTGAACACTGATTTTCCTGTGCACGAAATGATTATGAAACTCTCTAAAATTCGAGAAACTTTGAGATGGATACTTTCTTAAATAAAAAGTATATTTAAGTGATTATTAATGCTATCTTGCTTTCTTTAATTTGGAGTTACCTTGACTTACTATTCTTTGGAATGTTGCCCTGATAAATAGCTTGGACCTTGATTTGATAGAAGTGTTTTTCTTAACACGGACCTTTTATGATGAAGGCACTTGGAAGCTCTTTGGGAAATGACATCACAGAACTGGTGTCCAACTATAGTGTATTATAAATATATTATGGAATTACTTTAATAGAAGGAACAGAGAGCTTGGTTGTCTGCATTATTTAGGTCAATTTTACTAATTTATTTTATAAACACAATGGCAAAATTTGGAGTTAAATTTAGCTAGCTTTTGGAGTTGAGTATCCACTGCCATTTCTGGTCGTTTTGTCTTTTGCTCTGATGCTGTGATGGCAGTCTCTTTTTAAAATTGAGATCCCATTGAACACTGAACATCAGAATTTCTGGATACATTTCATCTCTGCCCACTAGAAATTACAGTTCTTCAAATAGATCCTTTGATATTCCTTTGAAATTCTCTTTACTTATCCTCTTGCCAAGGAGCGTTAACTTTCTAACACTGAACACTAGACTGTAAATGACCCAATTCTCTATATTCTCCATTCCAATATGGAAGTTTATCTTAATCGATGTCTTTATGTGCACTTGTCTAGCCTTTGTCAATGCTTTTGAAGTTTAAAAAGACCCAGTTCGGGTTTGTATTAACAGAAATAAAAGGGGAAAATGTGCAGCGAGAGGGAAAAAAAGTTGCCTCCTAGTTCTCCGAGGCAACTGCTTGTGGAACACTGTAGATGCTGTGGGGAGCACCTCAGAAGGAAGGATTACTACCTGCAGTGAAGTTCTTAAAGGAAGCATGGCACTAAGGAAAAGCTTTCTTTCAAACTGTCCTTGCCTCATAGTGCACACTCAGTTCTCACTGATATTAATACAGTCAAGACTTTTTTTCTTTTTTCATAATCAAGTGATCAGTAGGTAAAATTAATGCCTAAGGTTTACCAAGGTAGGATTCTTACAGCTTACATGTAACTTAAAACGTTGTAAATAAAGATTTGGTATGGGGTAAGCAGCTATAAGATGATTAGGTCAGCAGTATGAGTAAAGACACTGGGTTCTCTAAATTTGCACGAACCCACTTAGGAATCCAACGGTACTGTGCGACTGAAGTCTAAATCACAAGCTCCTGTGTCAAGACTTATGGTAATTGTGTAATTTCCGTAGTTACCACAGGGACAGTAGGTACTCTCAGTTTCCTGACAGAATTCTAGGACGCTGTAGCCGTCTAGTGAAAACTAGGAAGGTGGTCACACCCCTCCTCTATATCTTTGTAATACATTTTCCAGACTTGCCCAAATGTCATCACTGCCAGGCTTGTAAGTCTCTTTTCTGGCCAATCTATAGATACTTAAAGGTTGGTCAGGGCTGAAGAGATGTCTCAGTGGTTAAGAACACTGACTGATCCTCCAAAGGAGCTGGGTTAAGTTCCCAGCACCCACCCGACAGCTCACAACTATCTGTAGCTCCAGTTGGAGGGAATCCAGAACCCACGGAAAAAACATCAAAACAATTTTTTAAAAATGGAAAGGTTGGACCAGCAAGGTAAGTCCTAGGTCATAATATGCACTGGAGACCTGGACCCATTTAGAACAGACATAGAAAGAAAGTGTGTGACTGTCAGACTGTGGACACTTTTGGGCAGGCAAGGAGAATTGGCATTTGCATACTAACATTCGAGGATTCCTCATACTTTATCTGTGAGCACAGGCTTGTTAGAACTTGGACTTCCTTTCTCTTTTGTTCAAGCCGGGGGTTGAAAGTGAGGCCTGTACATACCAAGACAATGCTGACTTTCACTTCTTGAAGACTGTTTCCTACTTGATGACTCTTAAGAATACAGTCACAATTTGCATCAACACTCCCACTGTTCCTTCACTAAGTCAAACCTGATGCCAACATCAGAAGGTCACTCTACGGATGTTATTGGAAGCATCTGGGGAGTTCACCTTTGAATTTGTTGGCCGTGTTGCTAGGGAAATGACAGGGATTGCTTGATCCACTATTCCAGAAATCTACCATCTCCTCAGAATGATCTCTCATTAAAATAAATACTACCAGCCACGCTCCTGAAAATATTGCTGTCTAACCCTTGAAGATGCTGCTGGGTGGGCAAGACTCATTCTTCAG